>NC_134901.1:13100513-13463860 GCF_041734735.1 Babylonia areolata
TGTTCCCTTTCAAGGTGAATAGTAATATTTCAGTGATAGATCCCCACCTCTCTCTCCTCATTCTCTCTTTCTCCCTCCCGCTTTCTCTTAGAACCACACACACACACACACACACACACGCACGCACGCACGCACGCACGCACGCACGCACGCACGCACACACACACACACACACACACACACACACACACACGTGTGGATAGAACACACGCACACACGCTGACACGTTGAAGACAGAAAAGTCGAAAGACCTTTGCAGCCCTAACTGCAAACAGACAAGTCAGCAGAACCCAAAGGTAGAGAAAATCTTCTATCTATTCCATGGGGTCACTCAAGAGATCGTCTAGGCTGAAGTAATAGCAGTGGCACATGCCAGACAGTGTCGGTACCGTATACAGGACATCAGACAGTTTTGGGAGGCATAGAGAGGGATGGAGGAGTGGAGAAATGGGGTGAATGTTAAAGAAAGGCAGACTCAGACAGGAGGGGCAAAAAGGTTTAGAAAGAAATATGTGTGCCGTTCATAATATTGAGAGATTGTCTTCTTCTTCGTTCGTGGGCTGCAAGTCCCACGTTCACTCGTATGTACACGAGTGGGTTTCTTCGTAAAAGTATATGACCGTTTTTACCCCGCCATGTAGGCAGCTATACTCCGTTTTCGGGGGTATTGAAAGATTATGATTCTGTCTGTCCGTCTGTCACACACACACACACACACACACACACACACACACACACACACACACACACACACACACAGAGAGAGAGAGCTAGAGGACTAAGTAATAATATATTTTGAGTGTATGTTTGCAGTGTGCGTGGTAGATAAAAACAAGCCCTTGGTCTTTATGTGTTCCATCAGTGAATCTGATATACAAACCGGCGGTATTTCTTTCTATTCCCCTCCTTCCTTTCATCCATTTTTTCTTTCTTCTTTTCTTTCTTTCCTCCGTCCTTCCTCCCTCCCCTTCGATCCTGCCTTCTGTCCTTCCTGCCTTCCTTACTTCTTTCCTGTCTTTTATCTTCCTTTCCTACCCACCTTCCTTCCACGCGTCCTTCATTTCTTACTTGTCTGCCTGCCTGCCTTCCTTTCTTCCCTCTCTTCTCACATTTTCTCCTTTATTTAATTTAATTCCTTTTTTTTCTTTTCATTTCTTTTGTTTTTTTCCTTTTTCTTTCTGTTTCTGCGCATCTCTTCCGTGGCTTCTTGTGGGCTTCTTCACTGGCTTTTCCCCCTTTAACTTCACAACAACAATAACAGCAATTTCAACAGCTGAAGTAGCAAAATCAGCGAAAGACGGACTATCGTCATCGTGACACCAGACTCCTCACCATACTTCTTTGGGTTCTACTCAGTTTTCTACAAACAGGATGATGAGAGACATTATAACAAAGATTAAGTATCTGACTGTGACAGACACAGAGAGAAAGGGAGAGAGTGGGAGGGATGGAGAGGAATACAAATGTTTTATTCAGATTAACGAAAAGCAAACAGAGACAGATAATGAATATGAGTTCTCCAAAGAAACCGCAGTGTGTAACCTCTGGTTTGCCTTGTAAATATACATAGCAAAATTAAGGTGTGTGTGTGTGCGCGCGCTTGTATGTGTGCATGTCTGTATATGTGTGTGTATGTGTGCGTGAGAGAAAGAGAGAGAGATGGACATAATTGTGTACCAGAGGAGATGCACTGTCTGCAGACATGATTCAGGACTAGGGTGTGGAGCAGTTCAGGAAATGAGAACGGCTGGAGAGACCCGAAATCCCTGTTGGACTATGATGCTTCTTCCCTCACTAGTGAATCGATGTGGATCTCGCTCTGTGTGTGTGTGTGTGTGTGTGTGTGTGTTGTGTGTGTGTTTGTTGTTGTTGTTTTTTGTTTTGTTTGTGTGTGTGTGTGTGTGTGTGACGTCCCTGACGTGATTGTATGTGGCCTTCGTTTCTCTCAACTGTGATCATATTTTAGGTTTTTGACTCACTTGTGTAAACAAAGTGAGTCTATGTTTTAACCAGGTTTTCGGTTGTCTGTGTATGTGTATCTGTAGTAAACTTTAACATTGCCATTTTCTCTGGAAATACTTTGTTTGCCAATATCGAAATTGGCTTAAACTTAGTATGAAAAAAAATCTTCACAGTCACACCAATAACAGGTTGTAAGTCTCACGAATTAAGCCGCATTTCCGAATCATTAACAGTTTATTTCGTTGAGATGTGTTCCGAAATCCGAAGAATCTAAAAACTCTTTCCACTGAGTTTGGCCGACAAGAAGGAAGGTTGTATTCTAAGGCGACGTGACACAATCAAAAGGAAAGAAACAAATTCTGGACAGAACACTTACAGTGATACTAACTAGTTACACCATCCACGTGTTTACTGCATATAAATATTCTTAAGTGGACACTGAATAAACTGGAATGAACATAAAAAGAAAAATTGAATCCGTCGTTTCTTTCAGCCCTTTGTTAGACTGGTTTGTGCAGATCTACAGGTCTACAAGGTGTACTGTGTGCTTGAAGGAGCTGGCAAAGTCTTCTTTACCGCTGAAATAAAAGAATAATCGAGATATGGTACAACACACAAAAACAGGACTTAACAACATTATTACGTCCACTACAATCACATCTGTTTATCGCACGAAGAAGAAAACGTCAACATTGCTTACAGTTTTAAATTTAGTCATTTGACGTCATATGGGCCGCAGCTTTGGGGATTTGTCTGCTTGCATCGGAACTGAACATGCGGGGTTCAATCCCGCTCGCATGCCTCCCCCCCCCCCCCCAAGTGTATTTTGTATATCATATTTAACACAGAGCACTTTTCAACGATCTTTTTAAATCTTTTTTTTCCCCTCGTGATTCCTTTACTAGATAAAGCGCGAAGCACAAGTGAGTCTTGATGGCATTGCCTCTTGTTTTATTTTATAGCAATCATGTGGTGAAATGTCGACGGAACAAACTCGACGCAAGGAACGTTTCCGAGTGACAGTGCCGCAATGTCACACTGACTTTATTTTCCTGGCACCCCCCAACCCCCTCGAGTGTTTGCGACTTGTGCCTTTTTGATGTTTCTGATTCTGAGTTATTTCTAGCCCCGATATGGCGCTGTGCGTCTGCTGGGCCATAAACAATGCGATTGAATGTGAATCGATGCGTTGGCCGAAAAGACAATGCTCTTTTCCCAGAGAACGGAGAGTCACCCCCAAGATTCGATCTGTATATGTTCTCAGAACTGAGAATTTTTCATTGAAGTTCACCGTCATATACACACCTGATTGCACGTGTAGTATACACACATACACACACGCGCGCGCGCGCGCTCGCACCAAACCTTGAGCATAATGAACAGCAATAATCAACTCGGATTATTTAGAGATACAAATTATTATGTTTGCATTTAATGCCGGGAGCTCTCAGCTCTCTGCTGAAATGCATAAAATAACATTGCTATATCTCTTGCCATAATGCTTTGTTCGTTTAGAATCATGTAGGTATGTTCGAATCCCAGACTGAGATCGGGACTTTTCTGCCCGAGTTTCCCATTCCCCAACAATCTGTACATCTCGGGGGATTTGTCGGGGTTTTTTTGTTTGTTTGTTTGTTTCTGTTTTTTGTGTTTGTTTGTTTGTTTTGTTTTGTTTTTGGAGAGGGGTAGGGGTGGATAAAGAACAAATCAAGGTCCAGTGTGCAGTAGGGCAAAAGACAACGGAAGACTTCTAGATGGCAAAATCAAAATGACTATTCAAGCATTCAGGTGCAAGACACGAGAGCAATTATCGTCAAATACTGACATAGAATATGTGATCTTTTAACCTCAGTATTCATTTTCTGCGTGCGTACACAAATAAGGTTCAAGCCTTTGCTAGTCTGCGCGTATGTTGAACCTGGAGACTGTTGGTGGGGGGTGGGGAATTTCCATCCTACACCCACCAGGCACTTCGAGGACCCGAACCAGGGAGATGATGGACCCTTGAGATGACAAGTTTGACATCTGTCATAGAAAGCTATGGAAACTGTAGACCGGAAAGAGGGAAGGGAGGAGCTGTTTTAGAAAGGGGTAGGTTTTTGAGGCCAGGCTTGGAAAAGCTAGGTGTAAAGAATAGACGAAGCGAAAGTTGGAGCTCATTCCAAGTGTAAGGTTCAGAGCCGTGTGGAATGATAGCCGAGTGGTAAAACTAGGGCGCGGGATTGAATCCCACACTCGCCAGAATTTTCTCCATCTCCACTAGACATTGAGTGCTGATGTGGACGTTAGTCATTCGAATGAGACGATAGACTGAGGTCCCATGTGCAGCATGCACTTAGCGCACGTAAAAGAACCCACGGCAGCTGGAGAGTTGTCCCTCGCAAAATTTGTTGTAAAATTCAATCAGATATACACGTGTGTGCGTGCACGTGACTTAATGACATAGATAAGGAATATGACCACTTAAAGACAACTGTCAGTTAGCTCAACCCAGGCAGGCAAAATGTTTTCCAGATGATTCCATGTTTGTAAAGCGCTTGGTCTCTGACTGAAGATGAGAGCTATATAAGTGTCAACAATAATGATAGTGGCGGCCGACTGTGGAGTGTAGAAGGGGAACGCGGATACAAAAGTGAATCTGGAGATGACTCATCGTTGTTGACTACCTCTTTTGTCACATCTGTATATCCGGGTTTGTACTACAGAAGGAAAACAACATTTTTTGTATTTTTTGTGGCATCGATTAATATATGTGATTGGGTTACTTCCGTGTTGTGTCGATGATTATGTTCTGCTGAACCTTCTCACTTTAATGCTTCTATCTGTCGTTCTGCCTGCCTGCCTGTCTGTCTGTCTGTCTGTCTCGCTCACTGTCTGACTGTCTGTCTTCCCCACCCTTTCTCTCTCTCTCTCTCTCTCTCTCTCTCTCCCTCCCTCTCTCTCCCCCTCTCTCTCTCTTCTAGCCCTCTTCATCCCACCCATTTCTCGGCCCTCACTATTTTTCTGCCGCCCGCCTCCCTGTCTCTCCTTTTGAGTTATTTCATTTTTTCGGGTCCTTGTTTGGGTGGAAGGGGCGTGGAGGAGGGTGGGGGTATTTTCAATGCGGACAGCAATATTAAAGTACTGCCCATTGTCTGAGATCAAAGGAAGCTCCAGACAGGGAAATGTCGAACTAGTAATGATAGTTGACAGCTTCTGAGAGAACTTTTTAGTTTGCGATCAAACTCCCCTTTCACTCGCACTCCAGTTCCGCATATAAGCGTACAAGTACAGAAGCACGTGCTCACACACACACACACACACACACACACACACACACACACACACACACACACACACAGAGGCACGCACACACAAACACACACGCACTCATGCACACACACACACACACACACACACTCTCTCTCTCTCTCTCTCTCTCTCTCTCTCTCTCTTCCTTTTTTCATATACATTTTCTTCAGTGCGCTTTTCTTCCAGTGGCTTTGGCAGATCAGTCTATCTCTCTCTCTCTCTCTCTCTCTCTCTCTCTCTCTCTATATATATATATATATATATATATATATATTTATATGGGGCGGGGGGGTCAAGTTGAAAAAAGAAAAGGAAAGAAAAAAGCACACTACACATTCACATACATAAAGAAAGAAAGAGAAAGAGATATGGAGATAAAAGAGTAGAAAAAAAAAGACATTGAAACAGGCTGACTGACAAGTAGATGCGAAAAGGAGATAAAACTATGTTATTGCCTCTCTCCGACATAATAAGAAAGTTGTTTTAATTAATCAAGTAGGTGTAAATAGATGAAATAGAAAAGTGCAATAATTTAGTTTTCGTGACATGATAAATTACTTATACAAAGTGTTTTCACAAAGTAGTACCACTGACAGACTAGGGATCTACATAAATTCATACACATGAGTCTTGATTATTCTTATTCTCCCTCGTCCTACTCTTCTTCTCGTCCTCCATAATATTATAGTAGTCGTCGTCATCCTTCTCCTTATTCTTCTGCCAAGAGATCAGAGAGATAGAGAGAAGATAGAGACAGAGAGAGAGAGAGAGAACTCAGAAAGTTTAGTGTACATCAGCCATGGGCCACAATACAATGGGGAAGGGTGGGTCGGCGGGGATGCATATAATAACATTGTGTTATCCATAACAACTATTAAAAGAGAGAGAGTGTGTATGTGTGTCTGTGTTTGTGTGTGTGTGAGAGAGAGGGAGAGAGAGAGAGGATATGATACGATACACTGCAGTATGACATGCCCTGCAGCAACATAAGGCCACCACCAGAGATCTCCATTAGCTCCCTATCTTGTGCTGCCTCAGCTAGTTCCCTCAGGCAGTCTCCGCCAGTTCATTTTTAAGCCGTTCTGTGCCATGTCTCCCTTTGTCTTCTTCACGTTCAATGTTTTCCATCTGATGCTCAGTGAATGACAGTGCAAACATAAGAAGTGATACGATAAAAGGGACTGAACACAATATAGAACAAAATGTTACACGAGAGAGAGTGAGGGACAGACAATAAGACAGACAGAGGGGCGTGGTCATGCCCATCCAAGTGATGCCTCATTTTTGTCAGCCACATATGATGGTGGTAGGTAACTTGTTCAGGGCGGTTTTCGGGGAAGAAGCAGTTGCTCGTGGACCTGGGGTAGAACACAGACATGCAAGAGAGAACCTCTGTGTGGCGGGAGGGGAGAGAGAGAGAGAGGACACAGTATTGTATTACTTTTTTTGGTCAGAACGGAGTTCCCGGCGTGATATACAGGCTGCTTTTCCCAGGGCCAGAAAGCGCGTCGCCACAATGCAGTGTCATACGTTTTTGTTTTTTTTTAATTCATTTTTTCGGTCTGTAAGTGTGTTTGTTTTTTTTTCCACATAATTCTCCAATGATAACTCCTTTGTTTCCGTTGGTTCCTTTTCTTGCGCAACGTGCTGTACATGTGACCTCAATTTATTGTATCATCCTCACCCAGACCACCGCTTAACGAGGGGTGTGTGCGGGGGTGGGGGCATGGGGGTAAATGAATAAATAAATCCCGGTCCATACATATGGGACTCGAACCCCGGACAGTCGCTTCCTGTTCTGGCTCATTACCACATGGGCAGCACGTGGAGACACGTGACTGGTATCCGTGCTGAAGGAGACCCGAGGAAAAGGGACGGATGCATTGTCCGTCAGTTGTGCAAGACTGCGGGTCCCGGAGGATGCTGAGGATGCTAAATGTGTGAGCGGCTTTTGTTAGGCCTGCCTCTTTTTGTCTGCCTGTCATCGGCAGTGCCGAACTGCGTGTCTTTGATTCTGCTTCTCTCTTCCGCATTTCTCTTGTCAGTATTTTTTTTTTTTTTTTTCCTTTTCGTTTTTCATTCTGTTCATTTTTTGCAACCCTTTCTGCTTCCTTCCCCCTTTCACATTTCTCTGCGTATCTCTCCCTCCCTCCCTCCTCTCTCTCTCTCTCTCTCTCTCTCTCTCTCTCTCTCTCTCTCTTATGTATCGCTGTTTATCGGTTTGGGTGTCTGTCTGTTCGTGTGTCTATCTCTTTCATTCATTCTTTCTTTTTCGCGTGCAATCCGAATCAAGGTAGCACACACGAATTTAGACTTGGTGTGTGTGTGTGTGTGTGTGTGTGTGTGTGTGTGTGTGTGTTGCTGTCGCTATGTCAGTCTTTCTTTGTTTCTGCTTCTCTCTCTCTCTCTCTCTCTCTCTCTCTGTGTGTGTGCGTGTGCACTACACCCGTACATGCATGATTGCTTTTTATTCATGAATACAGTTATTATGATCATTTGTATGTTTATATTTTTGAGTGTATCTGAATGTGTCATGTTTGTATTTCTACAACCCTTTCTTATTTTTTTGGATTATTTTGATTTATTTTTCTCTTTGCCCCAAGGACTGGATGTAAAGAAGCATGTGCGTGCTTATTCCACTTCCGTCATTAAAAAAAAAGTTCTCTCTGTCTCTCTCTCCCCGCCGCTCCCTCGCTCCCTACCTCCTTATGATGCCTTGAAGAATTAGAGTTTGTTTCCCCATTTTGAAGCACACAGTGTTGTGACTTCTGGATGTTAAAAATCGCCCAGTTGCCTGGTCTTCTACTGGACAGCAACCCCCCACAGCCTTCTTTCTTCCTCTTCTTTCTTTCCTTTCTGTTTCGTTAAGCTAGGTTCACACACACACACACACACACACACACACACACACACACACACACACACACACACAGCACGGCGCGCACACATAAACATGCACACACAAGCACACACGGACGCGCATGCATACACAAACGCGCGTGTTAACTTTTCCAGTAACCCAAGGTGTTTGGAGAGATAAAATGATAATTTACCCCCTTCGTTTACTTTTTTTTCCCGTGGGCGTCGATGACAAGCAGCTTTTCATCGACATCAGGCAGAGAGAGGGTCACATGTCTGACGTGTCGGAATATAACTGGTCCTCATTATACAGAAGGTTCACAGAGGGGCGTGGCTTTCTGCTCTGACTATAGTGTTGGGAAGTGGGGTCCGGAATCGTGGATAATGCAAATGTTTTTCAGGCTGTCCATTTTCATGTCTCCGCACTCCTTCCTTCCCCACCCACATTGTCAGTGCTTGACGGAAATATCAGATGCATCCACCCCTGCCCCCTTTTTTTCTCCTTCTTGTTCATTATTTGCCCCCACCCCCACCCTCACTCACAATCTCTCTCTCCCTCTCTCTCTGTGCTCGTCGCCACAGTACAGTTACAAGTGACTCTGATTTACTATCACAGAATTTTGCCGAAGACAACCCTCAACGCTTTCGTTGCTATGGATATTTTACCTCAGCCAAGTATAAGCTGCACACGTGAATTCGGTTATCTTATCCAAAGGAGAGGGTAGTAAAATTCCCGGCCTGTATTTAACTCGAACCAGTGGACACTTGCTTTCTATTTTTAAATGGACGTATTACCACTAGGCCACCGCTCCACATATATGAATTACCTACAGAGCGATGTCATATTTCTTTCAAGAGAGGCGACCAGAATAGCTATGCATTAGTGTGATCTGGGTCAATATTTCTGTCATACACGAGCGTTTAAAAATGAAAGGAAAAAAGTCCATACTCCCGTTTCTTTTTCGGAAGTCGAATGAATGGCTCTCCATGTACGTCAGGCAGAGTGGATCACGCGCATGACGTGGCGGAATATGATTGGTCTCGATCCTGTCGAAAGTGTAGATGGGGCGATGTGTCCTGGTCTGTCATTCGTGTGACAGGGCCAGTAAATGTGAACAGTGCATATATTAGCAGACTGTCAGTTGTCTGGTCTCTACACCAGTGCCAAGGGGAAATGTCGGATGGATGTTCCTCTGTCTCTCTTCACCCAATCCCCATTCTCTGTCTCTGTCTCTCTCACTCTGTCTCTGTCTCTCTCTCTCATTTCAACTTTTCTTCTCAATTCCCTTCACTCTCGCCCGCCTCTATCTCTTTTCCTCTCTTGTGATGTAAATTTTCTCTGTTTATTATTGTGCTTTTCTTTTATATTTTTGTACCCCAGGGCTTGGTGGAACAAAATGCCTGTTACTGTGCTTATCTCACCCTGGGAAAAAAATTTATTTCGTTCCTTCGTTCGTTCGTTCTCTCTCTCTCTCTCTCTCTCTCTCTCTCTCTGAAAATACAGTATCAGACAGTGAAACGCTGCACTATTGTTAGCTAGTTGTTTGGATTTTAAGCAAATCAGATTAGTTTTTACATCCAGGAAAGTATAACTGAACCGCTGACACTCTAAAGACAATATCCCATTTTCCCTCTTTGTGAAGCTGTGTTCAGTGATATTATTGATCACTAACCTCGGGACGTAAACTAAAATCTGATTCAACTAGTTATCGGTGTCAAAATACATTCGACAAGAGAGACGATCAGTGTAGTTGTGCATATGTGTGATATGGATTAGCATTCCAGTCACACTAATGTACTGGAAAGAAAAAGGATGATTTTCAATAATCCCTTTTCTTTGTCTGTGGACACGGAGGATGAACGGCTTTTCATATACGTCAGAGTGCATGACCAGCGGAACGTGATTGGTCTTCAAAATGCAAATAAGGAACAGAGTTGCCTTCTTTGTGTTTGGAAGTCGGGGCCGGGCAGTGTGCATAATACAGATGACAGCCAGCTGTCAGATTTCTTGTCTCTGGTTTTTTTCATCACTTGGGTGGATAGTCGTGTACATTTGTCTGTTTCTGTCTCACTTTTAGCTTGTACGCCTTTGTCTCCTGTATCTCATTATCTCAGTATCTCTCCACTTCCTCCCTCCTTCCCTCTCTCTCTCATTCTTTCAGTATCTCTCCACTCCCTTCTTTCTTCCCTTCCTTTCTCTCTGCCTCTCTCTGTCACACACACACACACACACACACACACACACACACACACATCTTCCCTCCTGTCTCTCTCTCTTTTACTTCTGTATTTCAAAGGAAGAGTATATACTTCCTTTTTCTTTCTTTTTTTCCACTTTTTCTCCCATTTCTGCTTCGTGGACGAGGGCAACAAAAACAAAAATCCGCTTTGGCGTAAGTTTAACGCTCTTTAATAAATAATTTTTGTCTTTGTAATAAAAAACAAAATATAAAGCATCAGTTACAGATAAGGTTTTAAGCTAACCAGATTAGTCATAATATTTCAGTCAGAAAGACTCATTCATGAAGCATTTAGCACCATGGTATCTTCTTTCCTCCTTCATGGTGTCAGAGTGTGTTCAGGGAAGACAGAATATCAGTGATCATCACTTCTCTGAGACTTCGCCAAAATAAGGCAACTGGGTGGTGCTAGATTTCTTCTGGCAAATTCAAAATGGTAGATATAGGTTGTGAATCTGCAGTAGTGACTGGTCTCCTTTGGTGTGTTGTTTCCTAGCGACCTGATAGCGATAGTTCCCTGTGGACTGCTAGCGCGGACGAACCGTTCGTATGGGGAGTCATGCCACGGAAATGGAGCAGATGGTGAGACAGCTACTCAAAAGTGCCAGGGGTAGAGGAGAGAGACTATTGTCCACAACCCACTTTCCAGTTCTGTGGATAACGAGTGCATGGGCTCTTTATTGAGGACAGGCAGAGAGGGCCACGTAGCGAAAGGTACTTGGTCCTCATGATGCCGAAGGCGCAGGAAAGGGACGGGATATCATGGTCTGCTGTGTTGGAAACTGAGGCAAGGAAACGTTGATAATGCAGAGGTCTGGCTGGCTGTCAGCTGTCTTGTCGCGGATTTTTCAGTACCATTATGTCTCACTTTTACATTTCCCTCTCTGGGCTTCCTGGTTCATCCTGGTGTGGATGAGAATCATTTCAGTATCACAGGCGGGGCCGTGCTCCACCGTCACACCTTCCTTCCCCACCGTTCTGTGTGGAATTCTTAGCAAAATATTCTGCCAGTGAGAGTAGTGTGTGTGTGTGTGTGCGCGCGCGCGCGCGTGTGTGTGTGTGTGTGTGAGAGAGAGAGAGAGGTTTGCCTAATTGATGAGCTGTGAATTGAAGAGCGCCAGTGAGACTGGGGTAAGTTTAATGAATGCTTGATCTGAAATCATGGGTCTCCTTGGGGTTTCTTTCTTTCACTGTTTGTTGTGTGACTTTAACTCAGTGCCATTCTCTCTCTGAGTGTATGTGTGTGCATGCTTGCGCGCGCGTGTGTGTTTGTGTGTTTCGCATGCCTAATTGATGAGTTGTGAATTGGAGACTGGGGTAAGTTTAATGATCGCTTGATCTGAAATCATGGGTCTCTTTTTCAGGAGCTTGTCTGCGGTGTGTGTGTGTGTGTGGAGTATTCTGTTTGCCAACTGGGTGTTGAGTTCTGTCATTTGCCCGTAAGCACTCGGGAAAACATATCGATCTGTTCTGAGGGCGAAATCCCTCTTGGGCGTCCTTCTGTAAAATGGGACACTGTGGATTCAGTCTTGTGTTTCTGTCTCTACCTCTGGGCAGTGGTTTTCTCTCTCTTATCCTCCCTCTGTTCTCTTTCTACCTATCTTGGTTTCTTTGTCCCACTTTCTGTATCTCCCTGTATATGCCTTCGCCCCATTCTTCTGTCTCACTCTGTCTCTTGTTTCTGTAACTACCACACCCACCCCCGCCTCCCTTTGCTCTCTCTCTCTCTCTCTCTCTCCCTCCCTCCCTCCCTCCCTTCCTTACACACACAAACACACACACACACACACACACACACACAGAGCCTGGCTGCACCCGTAATGACCAGCTTGGCGGGCCTGCCACCATGAACCCTTTCAAGAGCCCAGCCGTGTGTCAGAGTCTGGGACCACACTGTGGACAAGAGGGCAGAGTGCTGCCGTGGTCTGGTCGTAAAGTGCCACACTGGGAAACAAGTTTACTAAGTTCTAATTGTAGCAATGACCAGGTTATTTACTCCTCCCTCCACTCCCAAACTCTCTCCCCTCTCAGATCCATAAGACCTTTGTAGTTGTCTGGGTTGGGTGCAAATCGTTCGAGAGTGACCATAAACTGAGTTCACGTAGGGGTGCAGCGTGCGCCTAGCGAACGTAAAATAACCCACGCAGGGCAGTAAGAGAGCCGTCTCTGTGGTGAAATCCTGCAGAAATAGCCACACAAAAAGTATCAATATACATTCATGCAAACAGGAAAAAAGTGATTGGTGGCGCTGGAATGTGGCGATGCACTCTGTCCGAGGACAGCATCCTTAATTCCACGCAGATGGTTCTGCTGTGTCTGGAGTACAGTATAGTACAGTGGAATAGAATACAATGCAATAAACAGTGAACAGAGGGTTGAACTCCACTTAGAGAGGCGGATCAAGTCTGTCAGAAGTTTCTGTTCAGAATGAAGTTGAAGGAAAGAATGAAGGTATGTGGGCGTATGGATTGGGTAGGGGTGGCGGGTGATTGGTGGGGTGGCTGGAGGATGTTGTTGACTGCCAGCAGATGGTTGGCAAAGTTACGATCAACTTTTGGCAGCCAAAAAAAATTTTTTTAAATAAAAAATAACTTCCGAGACACTTTCATTCGATTCAGGCCTGGAATATCTGAGATAAAAATACATAAATTACGCATTGCCTCTGATCCTGGGGTAGATTTGTCGTGTCCTTTGTGTGAATGTCGTTTGGAAGACGAAACGCATTTTCTATCGTGTACAGCAACCAAAGATTTAAGACAAAAATATTTTACAAAAGAAAGTGTAGAAAAACTTAAAGCACTATCCAGTAGCGTTTTTGTGTGATGCTAGATATTCAGTTAGCTTAGCAAAATATATTTACCATAGTTTAAGGCTGCGAAACAAGACTCAAAGGAACTGATCTTATATACTATTATTTCATCTCTGAAATCAATTCTCATCATTTATAAACGTCATTTCGATTTATGTTGCCGCTGTCTCACTGATTTGTTGATGAAACTGTATTTTGAATCAGTTGTACAGATATTTAAATTGACCCAAGGTACCTGAATGCTCCCCCTCTCTCCCCCTCTCTCTCTCTCTCTCTCTCTCTCTCTCTCGCTCTCTCTCTCTCTCTCTCACTCCACGAAATCGGGTCGGTAGCTTCGATTAACATAAATACGATCAGCAGCAGCAGACCACGAAGATTGTGCATATGGACACCGTTGTAGATATATATGTATGTATGTGTGTGTGTGTGTGTGTGTGTGTGTGTGTGTGTGTGTGTGTTGTATTCCTTATGAAGCAGAAGAATGTGGTGAAAAGCGTGAATGTGTGCAGGCAGGGAAGGGAGGGAGGGAAGGGAGGAAGTGTGTCATTAAACCATTTGAGTCTTGAGTCTCTCTCTCTTTGCGTGAGCGCGCGTGTGTGTGTGTTCGCGCGTTTCTGCGTACTTTCTTGTCTGAGTGCGTTTCTGTGCGTATTTTTAACAGGAAAAACTTTTTTTCTTTTAACCAACACAACTGATCTTTTAATTACATCCTTAAGGTAAAAGGGGTGCTTTCTAACGAACTGTGAACTGGATGCAAGTCACTGCACTTCTTTTGTTGATTTTCCGTTGTGTTTTTAATTCCTTTCGATTAGGGATCGCTCTGGAGCTATTTTCAGCAGCTGACTGGATCTCTTTTCACATTGGCTGGGTTTACGGACGAGTACACTGATGGCTGCACAGGTTTCTTAAAGAAAACGAGATGGTCAAGGCACTTATAGGATATTCTTTTATCAGTTATGTTATTTCAACAATAATACATAACCCACAAACATGGACAAAAAAAGAAAGATATAGTTGAAAGCTCAGCGTGATTCTCTGCAGGGAAAGGTGTGGTCCTTTGTCCCATGTGTAGACGGACCAGAGGAAACACTGACGACCAAGAACCATGTTTCAAAACATTGAAAATGCACCTATTTACTTTACAGCAAGACCATACTTCAGGTGTATATTGCAGGGGCATTCTTCTGGTGAGCAGCTCAATGTTAAGTGAAAGAGCTCAAGACTGCAAGAACAGAGAAGAATTTTTCACGTTCTGAATGTGCTTAACTTTTTGTGTTGATTTGGGGGCAAATGGTCAGTCATGAAAACACCCCCACGACATCCCTTTTGATATGCGTGTACATACAGGTACAAGACCAGCATGTAAAATCCTGCAAACCATGTCGGCGTTTAGTGGGTCATGGAAACACGAACTCACGCAGCACGGACTCGCTCTCGATGTCAACTGCGGAACTGGCGGGGTGTAACACAATTATGCTCGTTGAAGCCCACCCTGACAAACCAGTGAACCTATAAATTACAGAGGATGAACGCAAAAGAAGAAAAATCATCTTTAATCGGCAATGTTTCATCACGGGGACGCTCTATTTCTGGAATTGAAATCAACCGCATTAGAAAGAAGACATAACGTAGTTTTTAACAAAAGGCTAACACTCTATTTTCAAACAACGCCTTCTAAAACTTTTTCCTCCAAAGTTTTCCTGACATGCGCATGCACGCATACCGGAAATCTGGTGCCATTTCCTTTTCAACAAAAAATGAAGGCACCACTGCCCTGGAGGAAATTGTTCAGAGATCTTCTTGCAAAGGAGGAATTTAAAAAACAAAACGAAAACAAACTGGTCTTGTGCACGGTCTGTACTTCTGGAAGAGGAGACGAAAAGGGTGAAGAAGAACAGGATGTAAAAACGCCTTTTTTGACTGTGTCCAAATTGTTGAAAAGAACTGGAACTTCTGAAAGTTTGAGCGAAACATCTGTGGAAGATATGATCATATAAAAAATCCCTCTTGATCACCTTTCCCTCTCTCACCATCCTCCCACACACCCCTCAAGCAAACTAGGATAACACAAAAAAGTCTGTTATCGTACAACCAAAGAAAAAACTGGAAAGGTCATTTGCAACAGGAAATATTGGCTGTTGTTCATCAGGCGTTTTTGGCCCTCTTCCCCTCATGGATTTGTTGTTTTATGTTTGATACCAGTATGCTTTGAAATCGTTTGTGGTATGTCTTTCATATTGGAACGATTCTGGAGTGGTCTAAAATAAGCTCACACAATTGACGAGATGATGGTGTTTTTTTCATTTGTCTTCACCATCATCATCATCATCATTATCACTACCACCACATTATTATTATAATCATCGTTATTAAGTTTTATCGTGCACTACAAGAATCTTGCGGTACCAGTTCATTCTTGAAGCCTTTTGAATAACTACTTTTGGTCTAAAAGTCTACAGAGAGATATATGAAAAAATACGTTGTGTTTGTTTTTTATTGAAAGAAGTCTGGTTAAGAGGCACAGAAACTGCATTCGACAGAATCATCAGCTCCATCTCAGAGGGTCAAATCAGTGAGTAAAAGTGGAAAGATATATGAGTTGGAGTTGATTTCAGTAAAAAAAAAATATATATATTCATAAAATGAATGTCGAATGATTCCAGTGTGTGCTCAGTTTCTCCCTTAAAACCCCAGCTAACGATTGTTGGGTTCTGGAAGCATGACAATACCCAGCGTCGGTAATCCTTGGAAACGAAGTCTGGTTGTCAAAATATGAGGTAAAAGCAACAACAAACAAACAAAAATGAAAATTCAACAAAAACAGAATAGAAACAGGTGTACACTTAGAAACCCCATTCATGTTCATTATGTTTCGAAACAACACTGCTCGGGTGTTGGAAAAGGGAAGAGATGAAGGAGGTGCCGAATTTAATCAGAGTTGAGGAGTGATGTCAAGAGCACAGACTCAGACTCGCAAAGCTGCATTGCTGTGGCTGCTGTCGCGAGAGTCTTTACATGTTGTTCGGCTTCACTAAGTGATAGGCTCCGTGTGTGTGTGTGTGTGTGTGTGTGTGTGTGTGTGTTTGACGATGTCTGTGTTTGTGTGGCTGTGTCTGTGTGTAAGGGAAAACTGGGAAACAGGAATAACATTGTGAAAATTATGAAGATCGTGTGTTAGGTCTTGTGTGTTGTTGTTTTTTTCGGTATTCTTTCTTTGTATTTCTCTGACCGTATTTCTGTGGGTCTGTCTTGCCGCCTCCTCTCTCTCTCTCTCTCTCTCTCTCTCTCTCTCTTTCTTTCTCTCTCTCTAGTAGATTAACCATCTCCCTGTTATCCTCCTCTATACTCTTCCTCACTCGCCCTGTTTCTGTCTGTCTGTCAGTCTCTCTCTCTTTCTCTCTCTCTCTCCTCTCCCCACCCCCCTCCCTCTCTCTCTCTCTCTCTCTCTCTCTTGTCTGTCACCTTGTATCTCTTATTTTTCTCTACTCTCTCCTCATCTGCGCCGCTCTCTGTCTGCCTCTATTTGTTTATCTCTCTGTCTCTCTCTGCCTCTCTCTGTCACACACACACTCTCTCTCTCTATTATTTCCTCTGCGCAAATTACACTGAAAAGACATCTGGCTCCCGCGTTCAATAGGAACAGCTGGTGTTCGTCAGCATTTCTTATCAAAGACAAGGCTGACATAAAAATGAAAATGCAAACAAAACCCCATTATTGACCGCATATTTAGGGAATGCCCCGGCCTTTATGATCTGTAAAGCAGTTTTGTATTGCCCCACTTAACGAAGAGATTTCATTCCTGATGGCGGCATCAGGGAAGTGACTCTGATGTTGGACGGTAGAATGATGGCAGCAATTTAACAATAAAATAACCAAGTAACAACAAAAGAGGGGAGGTTAGGTGGAAGGAAGAAGGGGATATGGGAAGGAAAAATGAGAAAGAGGATGATGTGTGGTGAGGGAAGGAAAGAGGATGGAGAGGACGGAAAAGAACCACAGAGAGAGGGGGAGATACAGTGCGATGGAAAGGAGGCCCAAAGAGAGAGAGAGGTGGGGCAGACAAACACACAGAAACCGGGAGGGGGGGTGATGGGAGAGTGCAGAGAAAAGGGAGACAATGAAGAGGGGGGGGGGGGCTTGATAACGACATGAGAAAGAAGAGGAAAGGAAAGAGAAGGACGAAAGCAAGAAAGAAGGAGGTGAATGGTGAGAAGCAAAAGAAGAAAGTAGAGGGAACGAAAAGAACGAAACTGAAGAAGGACAGAAAAGACGATTTGCGTGGATAATGGCTTTGGCTTAAAAAAAAAAATTAAAAAAAAAGAACGGGGATGATGGAACGAAATGGCGATCAGCACTAATTCTAGGTCAAATGTGGCGGAGTTCCGTCCTGAACAAGGTAATTGTGGCTCAGCAAATGTCTTTGTTTTAAACCAGACACAGGACAGTATTCATGTGTTTCACTGGAGGGGACACAGAGAGACAGGAACGCATAAAGATAAGGGCTCAAAGGGACATGGACAGAAAGAAGGGGGGGGGGGGGGGCATGGAGACTGGAGCCAATACAAACGGGGACGAAAACAAGGTCGGTTTGAAACTGCAAGTGATTAGTATCAGTTTGTGTGTTTATGGGGGCTTGTTTTCAGGCCTGAAAGTCAGCAGCCTATAAAAGGTAAAGGTAGAAATCTGGACACAGATAGCTGGCTATGGCTTGTATACGCGTGTTCAGATGGGCTACTTACTGTTTCAGAGCCAGAATTCGTTGTGCAGTAAGGGGCACAGGATCTTTTTCGCTGCTTGGCCTTGTGGCGGCACTGGGAATGCGATAGAAGTAGTGTTGGTATGACTCTGTGTGTGTGTGTGTGTGTCGTGTGGGGCAGGGGCTAGGATTTACTTCGTTTTTAATGTGATACACTACAGTCTTTATCACTGACATCTTTTTAGGAATGGGGAGATCGGGTAGACGTGGCGAAGTGGTTATTGTCGCGGACTGACGGCTGGGAGGATGTTGGTTCGAATCCCAGCGGAGGTGGGTTTTTCGGCCCGCGGCCGGCTCCTACCCAGAGTTGAGTGTGCTGTGGGCATAAATGGGGAGGCTGGGACCACATTGTCGAGTGTCATCCATTTCAAGGATGCGTCTTTGGGTGTGTTGTTCTAATTACCTGACCAACACTGCAAGTGTTTGTATCTCTCGGGCCTGGTTAACGCACGCCGGGTTATGATTATGACCGGAAGCGTAGAGTGCAGCCTTGTCACGCAGTCCCAAACCAAAATGGACCTCCATTGCAACATCGTCATTGTCGTCATCCTCCTCCTCCATCATCATCAGTATAAACAAAACAGTCTCAAAGTCTGTGTGAGTAATGCCATGGGAAAAAAAAAGTTTGGATAGACGGGGTGAAGTGACGTATATCCCAACAAAGAGAGAGAGAGAGAGGGGGGGGGGGATACAGAGAACAAAAAGTTTCCATCCTCTGGAACAGTTTCGTTCCAGAAGAGCAAGGTCAGTTTTGTCACGAAGAAAAAAGAGGGGGGTGGGGTCATTCAGTCTGTTTCTCGTGTTGTCTGTCGGTATCTTCCTCCGTCGTACACAGTGTCATTGCCGGAATATTGGAATGCATGTCTAAGTCAGTGAGCTTTCACTGCCCTCGGTTGGATAATCCTTTCCATCTGACATCTCCCTTGGAAGCTGAGACGTGCTTTTCATGGTCTATACCTCAAACAGAGAACCAAAAACCCAAAGGTTTGTGGCCGCCAAATTATGTGGTATGTCTGGCTGGTGAGGTTTATGTAGTGAAGGAGGTGGGCGCGCACAGGCAGGTCGGTAATACGGTGGAACTGAGTAAGCCGAATAAGAATGTGATATCACCGTGTGAAATTTGATCGTCAGAGTGGAATAACATATGTCGAACCCGGTAGTATGCACGCGTGTGCTTTCACACACACACACACACACACACACACACACACACACACACACAGCTAGAGAGATAGAGAAAGAGAGAGTTTTGTTCGCTTGTGTTGATCATATGATGTATATTCAGCGACATGACGGATAATAGTGCAGTTCCATCTGCCAAAGATTCAAGTGATAGGTGGATGCATCTGTTTTATGTACCCCTTTCAATGTGCCCATAGAAGGAAAGTTTTTGGCTTTGATGAACACATTTCTGTGCAGTTTTAAAAAAAAATTTATGGAATTCGAAAAATCTTACTCACAGCTCAACAAATTCGTATTTGTACTGACGGTAAAACTTTAATCTAACCCAGTCACTTTCGCTTTAGGGAGAGAAACAGGTACACATGACGCAGGAAACACGTGGACAAATAGAGATTTGGGCAGAAAGAGATGGGAACACACAGAGATTGCACACAGGAATGGGAGCACTGATAGACTGGGATACATAGAAATGGGGGGACAGATAGAGATGGTGGCACAGAGTGACTGTGATACATAGAGATGGTGGAACAGACAGACGGGAAAACATCAAGTCGATGGCACAGACAGACGGGGACACATAAATATGGGGGCACATAGAGATGGGAGCACAGATAGATGGATACACAGAGACAGGACCACATAGAGGTGACACATATAGAAGGGGATACAGAGAAACGGGGACATAGAGATGGGGCACACAAAGACGGGGACACACAGAGATGGGGGCACAGAGAGACGGGGACACACAGAGATGAGGTTACTGAGAGACGGTAACACACAGAGATGGAAACACAAAGACGAGGACACGTAGAGATGGGGACACAGATACAGGGACACATAGAAATAGAGATACAGGGATACATAGAGATGGGACACATAGATAAGGGCATAGAGAGATTGTGACTCACAGAGGGACACATACTCTGGGACTCATGGAGAAGGGGGCACATAGAGACGGAAACACAGAGCAGGGATACATGGAGATGGGGGCACAGAGAGACAGGGACGCATAGAGACACAATGGGACATGGACAGAAAGATGGTGGGGGGGGGGGGGGGGGGGGCATGGAAACGGGAACCAATGCAAACGGGGAAATATTGAGACGGGGCAACAGAGCTATCCCGTAGCTGGAGTGGAACTGTCTCCACAATCGCCAACATTCTTTTCCATCAGAACGTGGCAGGGGAAATTGCACAGTTGTCGTCAGTTTCCGTGGTACTTGGTTCGCCCTAGTTCATGACAGTAATGAGTGTTTGGGAATGTCGTAATGATGGGGTGTGGCCATGGGTCAGATGAGGGAAAGTGTAATAGGCTTTCATATATATATATATATATATATATATATATATATAATGTGTGTGTGTGTGTGTGTGTGTTAGCAAATCAAGGCAAACTAAGTATGGTTGTGATTTTGTTATGGTTTCCATGAGTCTTAGCACTTAATGCGGTAATATTCTGCATCAATAGTCGGAGAACGTCAAAAGTGCATCTTTTGCTGGTTGTAAGCTTTTATATTGTTTGTTTCTCATCCGAAAGCGCTTGCAACTCTCCTTTCCCTTACCGCAACGTTTCGTGCGAATCCACATGCGTCGTAATTTTATTTCTGTTGATAAGTTCTCTCTCTCTCTCTCTCTCTCTCTCTCTCACTCACTCACTCACTCACTCGCCTGTTTTATTGGGAGGGTGGGGGTATTGTTTTTAGGCGCTCAATCGACATTAACACATATTAACTTAATTCCTTTCAACGCAGAGATTTGTCGTAACAAATTTAAACTTTTTTTCAGGGTCAACCTCTTAATGTACACCTTATGTATCTAAAGGTTCCATATCCTTTCGCTTTTTTGTTTTTATGTCTATTTTTATTGTTTTTGTTTTTTGTTTTTTTTATAGATCAGTCGAATGCTGTTGTTAAATCCGCACCATTCCATTCTCAGTCTGGAAGCGCCGGATGCTAAGTCAAAATGTAGGCGTGGTGAGTGTCTGAAATAGATTGAAAACAAAACTCTTGTGCCTTGTGTGACTGATCGTTTGTCAAGGTCTCGTCTCGACAAGGGTTGCTTAAAGGGAAATCATGAAATTGTCGGTTTTATTCCTGTCTTGTCCCCCGTCATTCGTGTGTGAAAAACTGTTGTTGTTCTTCCTGGAGTGCTTGGAGCTGAGGGGAGAAAATCTCTGCTTGTCTGTCTGTCTGTCTGTCTGTCTGTCTGTCTCTCTCTCTCTCTCTCTCTCTCTCTCTCTCTCTCTCTCTCTCTCTCATCTCCCCACCCTGACTGCAGGGATGTGCATGCCATGAGACACACACTTCACTGCTGTCTCCATGATGACCCGTTTTCCGTGATTCCCCTTGAGGATTTGTTGTTGGTTTTTTTGTTGTTGTTGTTGTTGTTTTTTAAGCTTATGAAATAAGTGAATGGTTTTCATTGAATTTAGTGCTCAAGTTGATTAAGGTGGACTCAGATTCGCATTACTTTTGTCTTCTTTTAAATGTTTTGCATCTTTTTAAAAAAATCTTTTGTTGTTGTTGTTACTTGGCCTGGTCACCTAGTGTCGACATGGCCACTTGAGGACGGTCAGGCTGTAAACCATGAACTGGGCCTTTTTCCCTTGTTGTTGAGATCAGTGCCAGAACTGGGAAGGCTGTCACTGTTGTGGGAAACAGTCTTCATCAACAGATTGATTTTATAATCTCTGTGATGACTCTTCACTTCTCCCACATTGCATCGGACCCCCCCCCCCACCCCTCCCTTCCCTCCCGCCCACACACACACGCGCGCGCGCGCGCGCGCACGTTAGAGCAATCCCCAAACATCTTTTATGGAGGTGATGAAAATGTTCTGCAGATTTGAAAGATAAAAACGAGAACTGCTGCTAACACCAGTTCTGAAGCTAGTGGGACACGTGCTTCTGAGCTGTCTGGCTTATTTTTTCACTGAAGGTAATGTTTTGTGTGTCTTATACCTGCCTGAATAAATTGCTCGAGTTATTTAATGATCAGTGTATTTGATCAGTGCAACTCTCTTCTGCAACTGTGTGCTCAGCCATGCTGTCAGGACCTTGAACTTGTGGTGTACTTGAGGTACAGGTTGGACGGATGGCGTAGAAGCCATTATCCTGAAAACTCAGCTTCGATGGATGAGGCAGGTCATCCGAATGGAAGACTCCAGTTGCCTAAGCAGCTGCTGCATGGCGAGCTTTTTATACACGAGTAAAAGCAAAAATGGAAAAAAGGTGTCCTTACCTGCCCCTGTCTCCCTTATTAATATTATTATCATTATGAGCATGTACGCCTGATCTTGAAAATAAGCCCTAGGCGTTTACAAATATAACATGTGAATATCAAAAAGGAAAAATTGAGCACACGATACCAAACATTAAAAATTATTCATCCCCTCATACTCACACACACACACACACACACACACACACACACACACACTGCACACGAGCACACGCGCACGCACAAACACAAGTCATAACACACAATCATAAATAGCACACAATCAAAAAACACAACCAACGAATTCTGAAACTATCAAAACTCACTCGTTCACTAATAGTCATTTTAGTTCATACTGGAAAGGGATGAGCTGTTGACAATTATTCAGGAGGGGAAAAGGTGGGTCTTCAGACTGGATTTGAAAGATTGCAGCGAAGATGAGTGACGGAGAGGCTGAGGAAGTTGCTTCCAAAGAATGGGAGCTTGGTATGAAAAACTGTGTTGGCCATACCTTTTGATTCGAGCAGAAGGGCGGGGGGGGGGGGGGGGGGTGATCTTTAGCATGAGGGTGTCA
This sequence comes from Babylonia areolata, assembly GCF_041734735.1. Lineage (NCBI taxonomy): Eukaryota > Metazoa > Mollusca > Gastropoda > Neogastropoda > Buccinidae > Babylonia > Babylonia areolata. The sequence continues at coordinate 13,123,406 of NC_134901.1, forward strand.
GAAGAAGAGCGGAGTTGGCGTGAAGGTATGTAAGGATGCATGAGATCAAAAAGTTACTGTGGAGCAGAAGCCTCAATGGACTTGAAACAATGAGAGACGATTTTATAAATAATTCTTTCTTATACTGGGAAAAGCATGAAGGAGAGGAGAGACGTGATCAAATTTAGAGGAACGAAAGACAAGACGAACAGCATGGTTCTGGACTTTCTGAAGCCCAGCAGTGAATTTCAATAATCCAGGCGGGATAGCACAAAGAAGCCAAAAGAATCACTATGTTTAGTTTCGATGCGCTCTTCTTAAGGGTAGATCTGCGATGAAACTTCAACTTACTTCTCGTTTATTGTTTCAATTCAACACAACGAGAGAACGCCACCACGGGATTATGGTTGAAATATGAGCCGCTGTAGATAACAAGATAAAGGGAGGGACGTGTGGTTCGATCAACCCATGGGAGAGAAAGGGTGTGGAGCGGAAAGGGTGGGGGCAATAGCCAAGTGGTTACAGCGTTCAAATTCAAATTCAAAAACACTTTATTAATCCACATAGAAATTAACGTTGGACTTTCAATCTGAGGGTCCCGGGTTCGAATCTTGGTGACGGCGCCTGATGGGTAAAGGGTGGAGATTTTTCCGATCTCCCAGGTCAACATATGTTCAGACCTGATAGTGCCTGAATACGCACGCAGATCAAATACACTCGTTAAACATCCTGTAATCTATGTCAGTGGTCGGTGGGTTATGAAGACAAGAAAATACCCAGCAAGCATCAACCACGACAGAGTCATCGGTAAGTCGATGTTGGTCGTATAACGGAAAGAAGATTTAGCCTGAAAAAGACCTGTACGCGCATGTTTGGCGTCGTTGACCACATACTACACCATCCTCCCTGTGTCTTGCTCTGTCCCTCTTTTCACTTTCACTCTCTTTTTTTCTGCTTCTCCCCCTCTCTCTCTCTCTCGCCCCCCCACCCCCCACTCTCTCTCTCTCTCTCTTTTCCTCTGTCTCTTTCTTAGTCCAGCCATCTGTCTCTTTGTATCTGTTTGTTTCATTATCTGTCTAGCATGCTCTGTGTGTGTGTGTGTGTGTGTGTGTGTGTACCAAGACGGAGGAAAAAAAGAGAGGGTGGGGTTGAAGTAGAAAAGGAGGGAGAGGTATGACTGATCAACATCAAAGCAGAATGGTGATGGAACCTGGTGATGGTCTTTTCAAACTTGTCCACCGAACTTGAGCCGTTACGCTTTTAGATCTAAACGTGACCAGTCTTCCTTCTTTTCTTCTTCTTTTTTTTTTTTTTTTTTTTTTTTATAAGTTTTTCTTTCTTTCCTCCTTTTTCTTTTTCAGTTGTTCAGGACTCCAATATTCAACGTCTTCTGTAATAGTCGAGCAGTGTTGTTGCATGCTAGCTAAGTGCAGGGAAATGGCAGGGAATCCGTCTTGCCTTGATGCAGATGGTTACGTGTCACTGGCATCGCTTTGAAGCTGTGGTCGTACGGATGTTGGATGCTTTTCGGGCCTGCAGGATCGATGGTGCTGTGTGGGAGTGGGGTTGGGGGTGGAGGGTGCATAGGTTTTGGGCTTGGGAAAAGGCAGCCTGTCTGTCTGTCCTCTCTCTCTCTCTCTCTGTCTCTCTCTCTCTCTCTCTCTGTCTCTCTCTCTCTCTCTCTCTCTCTCTCTGTTCCACGCTTCTCTTTTTTTATGGAAACAGGGTAAGAAAATATGGACAGTGCGTTATCAGTTAGCTGTCAGTTGTCTTGACTTCACGAGTGCCAAGGGGAAATGTCAGATGGATTCACCCAATGCCCATCTCTCTCTCCCTCTCTCTCTCTCTCTTTGTGTGCCCCTTCTCACCAACCCCCACACCCTCTCTCTCTCCGTCTTATTTTCTCTTTCTCTCCTAGCATTAACCAGCCCCCGAGTGTGTTTTTCATGTTGTTGTTTTTTACCTACACGTCTAGACACAATTCCAAGAGTATACATTCGCTGGACATTGTTGGGAAAAGACTGCGAAGGAGATGAGGGAAACAACGAAGGGCGGTTGAAAAAGAACTGAAGGAGACTAGCGTAACCTGGGTGGGAGCTGGTTAGAACAGTACAAGAAAGACCGCGTTGGAATCTGTGATGGAGCGGTTTGTGTACCACAGGGCACAAAGACGATTAAATAGTTCGTCAGTTTTTCGTCCTCGGCTTTTCCTCTTACTCCACACATAACGCACACATACGCACACGCGCGTGCGCTCACACACATCGCTCAACACGCAGGCACACACATACGCGCGCGCGCGCGCACGCACAAAACGATGCACGCACACGCACGGACACACACGCAACACACACAGTGTTTACACTCTGAATCATAATGTAATAGTATCTTACCCATATGTTTTTCTTTTTACATAATAATTGATGTGTGCATGGTGATAAGTAGTTTATTTGATTTTTGCTGACGGGCTTTTATTTTAAGTGAGCCTAAAGAAAATTTTCTGGTTTTGGTTGAAGCAGATAATAAAGTATTTTGAATTGAATTGAATTGCATTGAATTTCTACTAAATCAGTTGAAAGTATTGTTTATTGCTGCTTGCTCTTTCTTTTTGTTTGTTGTTCACTTCTTTTTTTGTTTTGTTTGCTTCTCTCGTTCCTAAAGTCATCTTTTATTCTTTGGTTTAAAGGTGCTAATTGGTTGTGATGTCCATTTGTTCATTAAACAAAGTGAGTCTAAGTTATAACCTGGTGTTCAGTTGTCTGTGTCTGTTGTCTGTGTGTCCGTGGTAAACTTTAACATTGTCATTTTCTCTGGAAATACTTTGTCCGTCAATAACAAATTTGGCTTAAAAATAGTAGGAAAAAATCTTCAGAATCATACCAATAAGAGCTTGTAAGTCTCCCGAATCAAGCCTTGTTTCCTGTATCATTAACAGTTTATTTCGTTGAGGCCATTTCCGGGAGTCCGAAAACACCATATTACCGCATCCCAGTTGCAGTAGCGATGGCGATTCTTAGTGAGTGGACGGCGTGACCTCAATTTTCTTGTTCGCAATTAAATGGAAAGAAATACAAATTCTGGACGGAACACATACAGTGACACAGACTACATCATCGACGTGTTTTCCGCATATGTATCTTTTAAAGTGAATACTCAATTAATTAGAATGAAGATAAAAGAGAAAGTCACATGTTTATAGAATAGAATAGAATATGTCTTTATTACCCTTAAAAAAACATGCTTAAATATTAATTTTTGAATGCCATTCATGGATCCGCAATAGTGCAGTAAGACAATTTCTTCCCACCCGAACATGCCGGGTTCCAGTTTGCACTCAGGCCTCTTTTTTCTTTTACTCACTTGTGTAAACAAAGTGCGTCTGTGTTTTAATCTGATGTTCGGTTGTCTCTGTGTGAATGTGTGTCTGTGTGTCCGTGGTAAACTTTTCCGTGTGTTGGGCGCAGGCGCCGGGAGAGACTCTGAAGAGGTCAAGAGCAGAATAGGGGAAGAGTCTGAGAGAATGGGCTGAGGCTTGTAGGTGGATGCCTTTATAGTGGGGCCGGGGAGAAAATTGTTACCTGGCGTAAATCGTGACACGTTGGCTATTAAAGTGGGTAACCATTGTCACCGAGACCTCTGACAGTGGACTGGACCGCGGTGCATCTGTGTGTAAACTCTCCTATCTTCAGGGGGTTCTCCGAACAATGTATATTGACTTGTCTGTGTTATTTCCTTGGTCAAAAAAACATGTTATGGCCCTGTTGTACCTAGTCTAAAGTCTACTGCCCTGCATTTTACAGTCTGATGCTTGTTGGTCAGTTATGGTTGCCTCCTGCCAAGCCCGGCCTTTCAAAATTTTAGCCATTAAAACAGGCTTGGCGTTACAAGGGTGTACACCTATTTTGTTTAGGCTGATTATTGCTGTAGATTGCGTGACTTAACGTGTATAGGGTTGCACAGATAACCTGTTGTGTGTCGTCATGTTAGCGTTTACTTCCATCCATGTTTTTCCCTACATGTTACTCTTTTAATATGGCTCTTATGGGGGGAAAATGTTGACATTTAAGTTATTCATAAGAAGAAAAACACTCTGTCAGCATTGGTTTGAAAACGATTTGTTTCCTTTTGTCTTCTCGACCCCGATCACATCCCCCTTCCATTCATCGTCTTTCCCTCGAAAAAAGAATTTTTTGCTGGACTGTGACAGTAACAATACAGATTCAGCCTACTATTGTGTAGTCAGAAAATGGCGTCTAAAAAATTTCCGAGAGACGAGCACCGAGAAGTATTCCAGAAGTGTTACGATGCCTGGGGTGTTCTTTCTCCTCTGCATTCTGCCCCGACGTTTTCTGACAACGTGGCTTCCAGTATCGGCTGGCGTGAATACCTACACGAGTGGGCGCGTTTGTATTGACACAGACACGTCGTCATCAACTCTACAGGCAGGCCTATAAACAGTTGAGAGCGCCGGGGAAGAGCTTTGCTTTGTACACATATTGAGATCAGCTCTGTAGATGGGCAGACATGCACTGGAGGGCATTGAGGAAGACTGGGGGTTTGTGGTATCTGTGGGGCGTTGGTTGACGAGGAGTTTTCTTGTTGGTGGTGGACAAACGTTGCGTCAGGGAGAAGACGACACACGCTGGGCTCGAGTTTCGTCCGAGTGCCAGGCTTGCTCAGTGCGGGTACAAAATCTTGCTTGATTCGGTTTTTGAAAACGTTGCGGTTATAGACTGTTTGGAGAGCACAAGGAGTAGAAATTCTTCTTGGCTGCAAAGCCAAGTGACAAACAAAAAGTTTAATCTTTTTCCCTTTCTGTCTTTTCTCTGCATCCTCATCCTTTTCCATCCTGAATTCAATATCTTCTCATATCAGTTATCAGGGTTCGTACAAGTCACCTAAAATGGAAAGTTACTTACTTTGAAATACATTCCCAATACTTTGAACAGTGTATGTCCAAGTTCTAAACGAAAGAAATGTTTGTCTTTTCTTAGGATTTTGATAAAAGTTTTGCGTTTTGTTTGTTCGTTTATCTCTTCGAATAAACACACGTGGTTGTTGTTATTGTTATTGCGTGTGCGCCCGCGCGTGCGCACGCGCTTGTGTGTGTGTGTGTGTGTGTGGAATGATTTAGTACTAAAATAGAACATTAATTAGTGACTTAGAGGCAGTACTGAGAGGTTCTGTCAGTGTAAGGAAGCAGTCGAGGAGGGAAGGATATGGGTTTTTACATGGTTGTACAAGTCAATAACAACATCCCACAGGCGAAGACGCAGGGATGGGGATGGAAATGGTAGGGAGAAGGGGGTGGTGACCTTGATTTTAGAAGCACTCAACCGATGTCTGGTGATAATTGTGTTCGAAAGTAAAGTGTCTGGCAGCAAATTATCCGACAGGGTCAATTGTGTTTTATCAGCTATTTGGCTTGGCTTTGGCTACACTCATATTTCACGTCAGTATCCTCCTGGTGGTATGGCCAGTGTGGATAACCATCTCCGGAGGGTTGGGAGGGGAGTTTGGTCTGTCAATACCACACTGACACCCAGGAAAGACAAGTGGGCGGCGAAAATGGCAGTTCATATTTTGCCCTTCGTGGTAGGTTTGCCTTTTAACAGCACAAACAAATAAATTGGACCTCTTTTGTGTTAGTAGGAATCGATTGACTGCCAGTTTGTCCGACAGCGAGATTGTCGAGATAAATACTTCTTTTGTATTGTGTTGCCACAGCGGGTTACTGTGTGAATTGTTTCGTGTTGTGCTCAGTTAGTTTTTTGTCGCTGTGTTGAATAAGGATTGCTGTCGTCACAGTGGAGTGCCACTGTTTTTTTCTTTTCTTTTTATATATTCATGCGTCTTTGAGTTCGTATTAAAGTGGAATTTTCTACATAATTTTGCCATGGTCAGTTTTCTTGTTGATGTGGGGTCATTTTCGTTCGTCACGAGCTCGCCGCATATGGGACCTCGGTTTATTACCTGATTATGTTGCATTCTTGCGTATTATTTTCTTGTCGCAACAAATGTTTTCACATGTGAATACCTTGCTTCTTTTATCACGAAGAGTACCACGTCATAGTGGAGCACCACCTTTTTTTTCTCTCCTGGTTAATCTACATGTTATATTTTCCTCCACTTAGGTGCCTGGGACTCTTGGTATGAATAATTAATCGTTTTTTCTCGAAATTATGTGCTGACAATTTCCATTTTTCAGTCGCCCTCTTTGTTTCTGGCCTTTTCTATCTGTCACCCCTTCCTTTCTTATTTTATGTCTTGTTCCATTCACCTGAATTTTCCCTAGAAAGCCTTGAATATGTTTGTCATGTTCTTGACTTGATAATTAGGCATTCTTAGTATGTTGTGATGCTTTTTTTATGCGTCTGGGATGTGTGAGTTACCCGTCGGAAATTTTTGGTTTGTGTGGCTGTTATTTTTTGTATTGTGGGTAATTATGTTCATTTTCGGGTTCCCCTTTTTTCATCTTATCGCGAAATATTGACTGAAGGTCAACGTCAGAGGCATGTATGAATGAGACTGTGCTTGTGACCGATTTCTTTTTCAAGTGTTTCTTTTTTCGTGTGCCAGGGGGTCAGTATTTACAGTTTTCCAGCCCTGATAGGCCCTGTGTGGTCGGCTGTGCTGAAAGCAACAATGACAAATGATACGTGTTCGATCTGAGTCGTGGGGATCCCTCCTGCTTGTTGCGAAACTGGGACGAAAGCGTTCTTGTCAGGTAGGCGCGCGCTCGCACAGGACACCGTGAATCGTTAACGACCGCCTCGCTCCGCTCTGCCTTCACTCCATTAATCACTTATTGATCACTCACAACACCAGCGTGAGTGCTCTTAACGCCAGAGGTATTCCCCAACGTGTCGACGTGACTCCCCCCTCCAGACATAGGTCTCATGTTTTGAATGGAAGCTGACACCCGGCAGTTCTCCAGATCACTTTACGTTCATATCCCGACACCTCCACCTATCAATAATTGAGTCCAATCCACTTAGGACGACGCGACGACTTTTTTGTTTGTTTGTTTTCTTGTTGTTGTTTTTGTTTGTTTGTTCCCGGAGGGGTGGGGAGATATAAGGGGTGGGTGGGGTCAAATCTAGTACAAGAGCTTCTTCTTCTTTTTCTTCTTCTTCTTCTTCTTCTTCTCTGTGGAGAGTCACTGGGGCGCCGCAAAGAAGCACTGTCCACCAGATTCCTCCAGGTCTTTCGGGTGTGTTTCAAAGCCTGAGTCTCTGCAAAGGGTTTCCCGTCCATTATGTAACGTTGTCAGTCCATGGTTTTTCTGTCTTCCCCTCCGTCTCCCTCCCTCGACAGATCATTGGAGAAATGTTTTGGAAAGGCCATTGAATCTTAGCTAATGTCAACGCTCCGCATAAGGGCCAATGCGCTACATGATGGTTTGGTGCACTTGTTCATTGATGATGTTACTATCTGATGTTTAGTGTTTTGCAATAACAGCTCATTCCCATAGCTTGGATTCTTCATTCTAAATCCGCCATCTGGATCCATATCTCCCATGCATACAATAAGATGGAATATACTAGTGCACGCAGGAGCATTGTATCGTGTTTCAAGGAGATGATGTCTTTCCATACAGGTTTCAGTGTGGATTGTGGATTGTGCTGATGTCTTTGCTTCCACTGAGAGATGTCTTTGGATTCTTCATTGCCAATGATGGATCCCGGGAAAGTGAACTGTAGAACAATTCCAAGCTTCAGTCCATCGACAGTTGTATATCAGTAGCAATGGTGTTGTGGCTGGCCATTATCTCGGTCTTTCGGCGCTGAATTCCATGCCACATGATGTCATAGCCTGTCGATGTAGCATTATTTTGCCAGCATGGCTTATCAAACTGGTGGTGCGGTAGTTCTGGCTGTATTGGAGATTTCCTTTCTTTGGAAGGATGCTATTAGTCACTGGCTCCATGACATGGCCATTCGCCTGTGTGCTAGACTGGTTTGCAGACTGCACTTATGATATCAGCTGCTGCCTCTCTGCCATAGCCGCGAAATGAAGCAAAAGCGGGAAGGAAAGACAAAAACCGAGAGCTTCGCCCACACGAATGAACTTACAATCCTGGTGATCACTGTTCTTTGTTTAGGACACAGATGTTTAGACAGAATGTTTGTCTGTGTGTGATCAGCACCAGTGTTTTTGGGTGAGTGGACTGATGGGTATGCATGCGTGGGGGGAGGGGGAGGGGGCGTGTGTGTTTTGATCTGTCTTTCCATCTGTTGTTCATGCATATGCACGTACGATCACCTGTGAGTTGTGTATGTCTGGCACAGGCGTTTGTCAAACACAAAGGCCTTTCTGATCATGGTTAGTTTAGACTGACTGAACGTGTGCTAAAAGAAGGATCACGGGTCTTGTTAGATTCTTCATAATTGACCCCCACCCCCGCCCCACCCCCACGAAATGATAGTAAAAATACGGGTGCCATTTTACACACTGGTGACTTTTTTGTTGTTGATTTGCTTTTAAAGCATTTTAGGTAGATACTGGTGGTATAGTTTAAGACGTGAGACTGCGTTGTCTAACCTAAAAGATGACACAAGCTAATTAGATCCGTTCGAGTATGAAAGAAACGATTCATGTAAAAACCATAGGATTACGGTTTCATTTCTCTATAGACATTATTGTTCAGTGAATGCCTGGTGCTTGATGGAATCTTAGAATCCAGTCACTTAACTGTTTGTGTGTGTGTTTGTGCGTGCGTACATACTTACGTGTGTGGTGTGTGTGTGTGTGTGTGCGTGCGTGCGTCTGTGTGTGTGTGTGTTCGTTGTGCGTGCGTGTGTGTGTGTGTGTATGTGTGTGTTGGCATGTGTGTGTGACGTACAAGCTGTACACGAAGTGACCCAGTGTGATAAATGAGGATGTGACGAATGGTACAAAAAGCCAGCTGTCAGCCCCCTCCCCAACATACCCTCCCCCCTTCAACCCCCGCCCCCCCTCCGCCGTCCCCTGCAAACACACACCTTTCATCAGCACAGCTGGAGCGGGCATGGTGTGTCCACACAGCCACGCCTTGACGTGACATGCATGATTCATGCTTTATTACAATAACATTGTAAGCTATTTATAGGACTTTTGACTAATTTCGCCGCCTCCTCCCTCTCTGTTTTACTCTCCGTCCCTCCACCCCCCTTTCTCTCTCTCTCTCCCTCTCTCTCTCATCTCCTCCACCGCCTCCTCCTTCACCGCCTTCGTTTTTCTCATGACAGGAAATCTTTTTCTTGGACATGTTTTTGATTTTGTAGGATTACCCCCTACCCACCCACCCACCCACCCCGACTCCCACATTCCCTGACCCCTCTTTTGGGTAGAAATACAGGGGTGGTTGTCTTCTTTTGCATAAGAGAAAGGGGAGGAGGGGGGGTGGGGCGAATGGAAAAAGATGGACGGGGGCATCGGAGAGGAACTATGGATCGAAATGGAATCATTAGTGCATATGCCAAGCTTTCTCCCATCCTCACTCTAGATAGTTCCAAGTGAGTTTAGCTCTTTGTGCAGATCCTTATGATTCTTTGAGGGACGAGAGAGAGAGAGGCCAAATCAGTCATAACTTGGGAGAAGCTGACATGTGTCACAGGGAAGAAGATCCATGTGGACGGACAGGGTTTCTTTTCTCTCTCTTTAATGTTTTGTTTGTTTGTTTGTTTGTTTTGTTTTTTTACAGAGAAATATAACTTGCTACTTTTCTTGTTGGGAATGCAATTAAGAGGCTGGTCCATTCCACTGGCGATGTGTTCAGTCTTCTCCCTAATGCCTTTCTCCTTTTCTCTCTCTCTCTCTCTCTCTCTCTCTCTCTCTCTCTCTCTCTCTCTCTTATTTTTTTTTCTAACTTGCTTCTTATTTTCATTTCATTGCCTCTGTTTCCTGCCTTCTTTCGTGTTCCCGTGACACAGTTTTGCTGTGCTTTGGTGCTGTACCTGTCTGTTCACCAAAACCTGTTCTATTCGTTTCGTCCTGGGTTCGAATCCCACGAGGACCCATCCTCTCATTAGATCTTGAACAAGTGGGCTTCTGATGAGAGCATAGATCGAGATCCCATGTGAAGCACGTGGTCATATCCCATGGCAACAGACCAGTTGACCCTGGCAGAATTCTGTCGGGGGGAAAAAAGACGCTTTGAAAAGTTAACATGCTCAGATCAGTGGCGCTGTATACTCTGACACAGTCATCCTAGAAGAACACCCAAAATACCACAGAGAGAAATCTACAGTGATAACGAAGTAATACAGTAAAGCGTAAGGGTAATGTTTAAATCAAATAGTGTTACACTACAGTCTGTGTGTGTTTTAATCCCCGGTTGAAAGCAGTACCAAAAATGCTCGGGATACGATTCCAGGGGTGTCTCTTTGTTTCATGTTCAGGGAAGATCGATGTCTGTGGACAACCTGTCAAGCCTTCTCGCAGCGAAAATCCCTGGGTTTTGTTGAAACTCTCGTAACTTGCAGTGTTTCGGCGAATATTCATGCCTGTTACAAAAGTTTCTTGAGCACTTTGGGTGCCTTCGCAATGCAGTCCCATTGACAAGAAATGCGATTTGTGGGTTTGCCCAATGATGTATGAATAGTTGTGTTGTGACGGAAATTGCACCAGCATGAATAATTTTTGTTTATGAACTGGTTCGGAAAAACAAGTTATAGTATATATTCTCGTGGATTTTTTGTGTGATCAAATACGAGTGTTGTGATTGTAGCATGTAGAATTCCAGTTCTTTATGTGTTGAAGCTGTCAGTGGTGATGGTTTTGGTTTGTCTCAGTGGCCATGGTCTCATTCGGTCAGAACAAGTATCCTCACTGTCTTGAAATCGTTTTGTTTATTTATGTATAGTCTGTTCATCTAAGATGATGATATCAGACTGAAAATAAATGATACTGTTAATATTGTTATTATCATTATTTGGATTATTATTATAATTTATATCGTTATGATGATGATTGTTATTATTAATTAGAAATCATCATTTATGTATATTCAAATAAAAAGGGGGCAGTTGAGGTGGAGAAGGCGAGGGTGGGGGGGGAGGGGCTGAGGAAGGAAAAGAGAGAGAGAGAGAGAACAGAATGTGGAACAGATAGAGTATAAAATGTAAAATGGAGAGGGTGAGTGTCAGTGACTGGAGAAAGAAAAAACATAATATTGGAAGGATGTGTGTGAGAGGGAGGACGAGGGAAGCGGGATTGGGACAGAAAATTAACCAATAATCAAATATTGTATGCACTACTTCTGTAGATTATTATTTGAAAAAATGATGATGTGGGGACCTACAATAAACAACCAACTGGACTATTTATCACATAGCTAGTTAACTTTAATAAATTTATAAAGAACATTTTGAAATATACGTTTTCAACAACAACAACAACAAAAAAAATTAACATTTGAAACTGTAACACGTGTTCAGTCATTTCTGGAGGCAAAAAAGCTTTCATTTCTAAACAGCGGGTTAAAACGTGCTCTAGCGTTAAATTTCCCTTGCAAATGCATTCAACATTTTCATAATATTTTGTGTATGGGGCATTTAGTAATAACCTAAATGCCATGCTCTTAACAGCCCTACCAGTTCTTTGGTATTTAATATGGCAGAAGTGTTAACTTCTAAAGACAGAAAGGAATTTAGCACATTTCTTTTAACAGTATTACACATTTCAGATGATGATAAACGATGATGAAGTTCAATCGCATGCATTTAAAGCGTTTTTAGCTCCATGTTTTGCAAGATATCTGCTCGTTCATTAGAAATAAGCGCACAGTGTGAGGGAATCCAGCACATTTCAATATTAGTTCCTCTCATTTGAATACAGTGAATCAAAAATCTTATTTCAAAAATGATGTTATAATTAATGTTTGTACAACCTGATTTGATAGAACGCAGAACTGATTTTGAATCGACACAAAATAAAACATGAATCAAGTTTAGGGGCAGATCAATTAGATATGCTAATGCCGTAAGAACGGCAATTAATTCCGCTGTAAAAAATGGAGAAGTCCTTTCCAATATGATATGACTTTTCAATTTTCAAAGCAGGAATTGTATATCCAGAACCAGCAAACTGATTTTCTAGAAGGAAGGAAGGAAGGAATTTTTGTTCAATGTCCCGTCACACATTTCGGTGATTGAAAACATTTTGTAAAAGTATTTATGAATACATCTGAGTATTATCGGTTAGAAGGGGTGGGAGATGTGGATGAATGGAGGGTTGGGGGAAACTGGGCAGATGAGGGTAAAAATGTGGGTGAAATTTGAAAGAAAAACAAAACAAACAAACAAACAAAAAAAAAACCCTCTAAATACAGTTACAGGAAATTACTTAAAGGACTTCGTAAAAGAGAAGTCGTTAAACTGACAAGCGAAACAACTGATAATGAATGCAAAAAGTCAAAAACATCAACGTTCTCAGTCACTTGTGAAGACACACTGTCGTGTACAAAAGGCTTCATCAAGCTACAGTGAAAAATTATATGCTCAGTTGTCAGGTTATTAAAGCATATACACTTGACATTAGAACAATACCTGGTCCGTAATGAATTTGATAATAGTCTGAGAGCTAAGCTCAGAATTGGTCTGCGAATCGGACCAAAGTCTGAGAGAGTCAACTGACGAGGTTTTAGACTTGAATTCAAGCACCTATAAAAGTCTCTTTCTAGTATATTGCTTATTTCCTTGTATGACAATGGGCAATATACTTTTATACTCAACTGACGAGGTTTTAGACTTGAATTCAAGCACCTGTAAAAGTCTCTTTCTAGTATATTGCTTATTTCCTTGTATGACAATGGGCAATATACTTTTATACTATCTATATGATTTTTTGCTCCCCTTTTTGCTGCCCTATCTGCTTGGTCGTTATAACGGAATCCAGTATGAGATGGTATCCAACAAAAATCAACATTTGTACCCTTCACAAAAAGGGAGTGCAATAAATACCTAATTTCAAAAAATAAATCTTCTCTTTGATTATTCTCAAAAAGGAGCAAACCTTTTAAGACAGATTGAGAATCAACACAAGATAGGATATTACTTATTATGATTGGTATATCAACAAGATAATTGAAAGCCATAAGGATGGCCACCAATTCAGCTGTAAAAATTGAATGTCCCTTACCTAAATAATATGATTTTTCTGTTTTTAGGTCAGGAATGACAAAAGCAGATCCTGCACTGCTATCATCCAGGACCGAGCCATCAGTGTAAACTTTTAAATGATAATCAAAATTTTCTTCTAATTCAATTCTGACAGATGCTGCTATTATATGTGGAGATTCTCCTTTTGTTGTGTCAGAAGCATATATGTTGACGTTTGCTTTTGTTAACTCCCAGGGAGGGACAGGTGGCACCAGAACACGAGGTGCCATATCATGCAAATCAATGTCTGAAGAATTTAAAATATCTGACACATATGTACGAATGGTTTGTAGATTTGAATTATTTTGTGCATTTTTTGGAAAATCATTATCAGACCTCATATTTAATTCCTCATGATTTTCTAGAACAGAACAGTCTGTATATATATTTTAAGTGGTGGGGGTATTTTTCAGATAAGTGTGATTTGACTCGAGAAGCTAGAATATTGGGATTTTCATCTTTTTAATGTCACAATATTGAATGTCAAAAGCTGCTCCAGTTAATTCCCATAATGGAACTGGTGAAGTGCTCATAATCGGAGCAACATTTTGTGGATATCATTTGATTGATTGATAGTATCTGACACGTATATAGAAATAATTTCTATATTTCTGTTCTTGAAATTCGGTACCAAAAATTCCCTCTTTGCAGTCGCTCACTGTATTCCGGCCTCTTTTTTCTAATTTTCTGTCTGGATGGTATTTTTTCCTTTGATTTCACTGGATTTAAGGATAAGCATGTCTGCTGTCATTCGTTCAAAGTATGTAGCATGTTTTTTCATTTTCTGGTGTGTGTGTCTGTGTGTCTCTGTCTGTGAGGTATGATGAGGTGGCTTAATTTCTGTGGCTCATTTTCTCGGCTGAAATTTACGACTTCCTTCTCGTAGCCAATCAGACTTCGACGTCTGGTCGTGAGGCAGCCATCGGAAATCTGAGCGGATTTTTGTTATGCGGTGCATTTCATCACACATCAGAAAGTGCAGGGGGAAACGGTCAAGTATTGACTGGGAACGGACGCGCGGCTGAAATGAAGCGGTAATCTGAGGGCGGTGAAGCGGCACTTCCTAGGGGAGTGTCGACTGCAAGTCACATGTTGGTCTCCCAATTAAAGATTTTCTGTCTGGCAGATATTCTCTCTCTCTCTCTCTTTCTCTCTTTGTTTGTGTGGGTGGGTGATAGAGGCGGAACGGAATGGTTTATTCACATATAGGCCTCAGCCCAAGCGGAGGGGTTAACATGAACAACGTGCAGCTCGAATAAAACAACACACGCAAACAAACGTGAACAATAAGCAAACAAAAATAACAAAACATGATAATATTGATTTTACGAAGTACGTATTATAGAGAGAACGAATGGAAACATTTACATTTTTCCAGGGTACCGAGATAAGCACAATAGAATACAAGTGTGTTTTGTTTGGGTGTTTTGTTTTGTTTTTTGTTGTTGTTGTTGTTTGTTATTGTTGTTGTTGTTTTTTGGGTTTTTTGGTGGGGGGGGGGGTTGTTTTGTTGTTGTTGGTTTTTTGTGTGTTTGTTTTGTTTTTTTTCATTTAACCCTTAAAGAGAGAGAGAGAGGGGGGGGGGGGTCGAACCTTGATGTTTTCCACTGCATTTGTTTACATAGTACAATTCGTTCCTGAAAAAAAATGTACAATTGTGTCTCTAAAAAAATGAAAAGGCTACAACAAAGTAAATAAGGAACTAGTGATGCAGTTCAAAATCTCAATGAGCACAATATATTGCTTACTTGATAAAAAATTTAAAAAAAGAAGAAGAAGAAGAAATTACTGTATTGTTTCTTTTTTTCTTTTTTTTAAAATCATTTTAAATATCGATTCAAGCAATTCTCGTCGTCCCTGGCTACTCACAGTTTACCCCTATGCAACGTTTATACGTTGCATTGACCGACTTTTCTAACAGTAAACAGCGAAGACCTATGTGTGTGTGTGTGTGTGTGTGTGTGTGTGTGTGTTTTGTTGTTTTTTTAATTCTGGTCACATCGGAAATACTTTGAATCCCACCTCCTGTCTCCAGTCACTCGATCTGTCTGTCTACATTTTCAGACGATTATTTGCAGGCGATGTTGTTGGTCTGTTGTTGTTTTTCTAGTAACTGAACCTGCGTCCTTCTCCCCTCTTCTGCTCTTCTTTCATTGTGAGTTCGTCTGGTGTTGCAATGTGCCAGTGCTTACGTTTTATCTGTCCATCTCTCTGTATCCCTGTTTTTCTGTTTCGAATCTCCCTGTCTTTGTCTCTCTCTCTCTCTTTCTCTCTCTCGCTCGCTCGCTCTCTCTTTCTCTCTCTCTCTCTCTCTCTCTCTCTCTCTCTCGCACTTACTTCTCACCACCTCTTTCTCCCACACATCCTCCCTACCTTATTTCTCCTGCTTCCTGACAAGTTGACCTATAAAATCGGGAAGGAATGGAATTTCTGTCAAAGTCCGGTTTATATTTACACTGAACTTGGGTTACCGTTGAGCTCCGTTGTTTCAACATTTCTTTTAGAATGGATTTGTCATTCAAACGTTCTTCAAAGTTTTTTTTAATATCTACGCAACCGTCAAGTAAAATATACCAGCCCCGTGGAACATTCAGGCCCACGATGGAGTCAGACTTCGTTGTTTATTCGTTTTTTTGTTGGTTTTTTTCTTCTTCTTCTTTCTTTCTTTCTTTGTTATTGTTGCTGTGTGTGTGTGTGTGTGTGTCTGTCTGAAAGGCGGAACCAACACCTCAAGTGAAGAAAAGTAAGAGTTCACCGGCATCCGTGGTGTATGGTTTCCGTCCGTGCTTCCTCCCTGTCGGTAGATGTGGAGCACTGTGATGCTGTGCCAGTCCTGAGGGGGACGTGGGGGGAGGTGCGGAGGGTGGGGGGTCTTTAGGCTAGGTGGCGCCTTGTGCCCGTGGGCCGAGGTTTGGACAGTCCGATTACTGTTGACCGTGCCCTGATTGGCAGACGGCGTGACGGGGGCACCGGTCCCGTCGTTCGATGAGTCTGCCGACTGGTGGTGGTCCTCTGGTGAACTTGCTTTCGCCGTCATGGAATGGTGATTGGTCTGAAGCCTGCCTCATGCGCACAAACATACAAACACAAACACAGACGCACGCCACACGCACACACACGCACGTACACACACATACGCGCGCGCGCGCACACACACACACGCGCGCGCGCGCGCGCGCGCACACACACACCTGCACGGACAACGGTCGCACTCTATCTTCCTCTATAAAGTACTTATGCACGCACGCACGGCGCATAAACGGACAAAAACAGAGCAACCCCCGCCCGCACTCCCCTGCCCCCCCCCCCACGCAAACATACACAGCGCTTTAAACAAACTGACACAACACACACACACACACACACACACACGCGCACGCACGCACGCACACACACACACACACACACACACACACACACACACACACACACACACACACACACACATCTCAATAACTTTAATTGCAACAATCTGAATAAAACTAGACGTGGAATCGAAAAACAATCCATCACCGCCAGATACCAAGTGCGAAAACACAGTATGTACGGACACAACACCCGGAACTGCACTCAACACGCACATATACGCTCACGCACGCTAGCACGCACACCGCACACACATACACACACACACATAGGCGCGCATGCGTGCGAGCACTTGTTAATCAAGAGATGGACTAATCCATGTTTATCAAGAGATGGACTAATACCTGCTTCAGTGAAAAGCGAGAAGACATCGAAATCGGTCAAGACAGAGGATTTGTGCTTCATCAGACGAGAAAGGCGGACTTGAAAACTAGTCTGGGACAGTCAGGCACAGCGCGTCCCGCATAAAAGGCGGAAATGGAACAGACAGTATAGGGTTGGCGTGTTGTTTTCCGATAGATCCTATATCCCCTTTCGTAGACCAACTCGGAAATGGCGAAGACGTGACCGATCAGCACGAGCTGCTGACCTCGATCGTTCCAGCCCCAGGAGGAGAACAAACATTTCACACCTCCTGTGGCCCAAGTGAAACTGTCCTCGGAGAGGATTCAAGTCGAAGAATCAGGTGGTTTGATAATTGATACCACGGAAATGGTTGGATCGGACTTTGAAGTTGGAATTCAATCTAACGCGTATGCCTTCGGACATACACCCACAATCACACTCGAGTGCATTTACTCTCTCTCTCTCTCTCTCTCTCTCTCTCTCTCTCTCTCTCTCAAAAATCTATCCCAAATGAAAAATAACAATGAACAAACATGCTGTCGTTCACATTCCATCCTTCAATCTGCATACCTTTGCTAATTAAACTCAGACACCAGCTTTTGCCATAACAGATAGTACCCGCTTTCTCAGAAGTGTCAGTAGCTCAACATTTTAAAAGTTTATTTTGCTTTCAGTTTTTAGATACGGAAGCATCAGATCAATCCGCTGAAAACGAATAATGGTAAATAACTTTTTTTTTCAACTAGTCAAAAACTGATAAGGTATTGGAAATAGTCAGACTGGCAAATGTGAGATTGATCAGTCAGGAAGTGCGTATTGGCATACTGGTATTGTTCAGACAGACAAAGCGAGACTGCATACCGACTGTTGTATAGGGGTTGTATATACAGAGAAAAGTGAAGAAAGAGAAACGAGACGGGAAAATATATAGAGAGAAGGGGGATTGTGTTGTGCTGCGGTGGAGCCGATATTACCTGTGGGCACGCACTGGGAAAGGCGAAGACTTCACTATGTTCCGGACACTTGACCGATTGTCCCGCAAACTTGACCAATCAGCACAGTGACAGCCGTCATTGCATCCCCCCTCCTCCCCGCCTCCCCCCCCCCATCCGCCCCCCACCTTCCCTCGCTCCGAGAAAAGTCATGCGTGCAATGAGAACGAAGCATGACAAAGCACTTTGAGCTTGCTAATTGGTACTGGATTCGGACACTGGATGTGGACATGGTATGTGTCTGACACATGACTACACAGACACTGGCGCGTTGCGCACTTTTGTGTTTCTGTCTCCCAGTATGACTATCAATGTCTCTCTGTCTGTGTCCCTGTCTGTCTGCCTGTCTCTCTCTCATATACATACATACATACATAGAGAGAGAGAGAGAGATTCTCTTTTGTACCAATATCATCATAACCATTAGTCACCATTGTTCTTTCCGGTGTTCTTGTCATTGGCGAATGATGTACAACTATGTCTTGTGGTGTGTTTCAGCAACTGTTGAAGGAGATGGAGGGAGAGAGGGAGAGGAGGTGGAAGGCGGAGCAGGCTGCCCGCAAACTGGCTGACCACGTGAAAGAACTCCAGCATAAGAGTGAGCCTCCTTGTGTGTGTGTGTGTGTGTGTGTGTGTGTGTGTGCTGTTCAGGCAAAACGTAGATTTTTTTTAAATCTCCAAGATTGGAAGCCAGAGGAGGTCCCTGGATGACGTATGCAGGATAATACAGAAACATAAATGATAAACCCAAGCCATGTGTGCCCTCGTCAGTCTGAAAAAAGGCGAAGAAGCGTCAAAAATCTGTCCTGTCTGATACTTTAAAAGACAAGAGATGGACAGAGCACAGAGCACAAAGTCAGAAGTGTGTGAGGAAAGAGGAGACGGCGTGGGCAGAAAGAAGGTTGCCTCTTGAAAACCTTTGGAACTTCATCGCCATCATTCTTCAGCCTCAGTCATCGATCTCCACCACCTCCTCCTCAGAACTGGAAAAGAAGAATCAAATTGGAAACAGCAGTTTCACGTTTCTTATGGCGTGTGAGCGTTTTCCTTCTTAAGTATGGCAGAAACCTCATAAACCAGCATAAGTGTGATTCTCCTTGTGAGTGTGTGCGTGTGTGTGCGCGCGCGCGTGTGTGTGTGTGTGGAAAATAAAAAGGGGGTGGAGAGCGATGGATTTGTTATTCTTGATGTAGTAGCCGTTGGGGCGTATTTTTTTCTTTTTCTTTTTTTCTTTCCTTCCCTGTCGGAGTTTTTCCTCCCCACCCCCCACCCCCACAGCCCCTCCACCCCTTCCGTAGGTTGAGCACCCAGTCTTTTCACTGTGTCACGACGAGCGGGGGGGGGGGGGGGGGGGGGGTTCCTCCTGTTCCCAGCACTGTGGAGCCTGTGTCGCCGTCCGTGTGTCCCCCCCTCCCCTTATTCTCCTCTCACAGCCCCTCACGGAAACGTGCATCCTGGTGGTGAAAACGATGGGCGCACGGCAAACCTGAACCTAAAGGGGACAACACACGGGTCGGTGGTGCCCTGTCGCTGCCATATCCGCTGCTGGCGTGTCGTGATGGCCAGCGCTGTAGTTGCGAGAAGTAGAAAGGGGTTAGGTAAACTTCCTCCACCAACTCTGAGGCCTTCCTCCCATCACCCCCCCCCCCCCTCTCTCTCTCTCTCTCTCTCTCTCCCTCCCTCTCTCTACTCCATGGCAAACGTTGAAAAGAATCGTTGGATCCAAGAGAGAAGACATGGGTGTGTGGAGAAAGAGGGGCAGGGACACAGCCATTAGGAATGGAGAGTTGCCCATTTTTCTGCAAGACTTTTTCGTCTTTCCAAGGATGACCTTTTTTTTCCTTTTCTTTTCTTCCACACTAGAGGAAGACAGCCAGAAGAAAAGCACTAGCAGCATCACCAAGAAAAAGAAGGGTAGTTTCTAGAGCAATGGCCCGATGGGAGTAGCTCCCACCTAGGAAGCGATGGGGAAGCGGTCGAGTCATACAAGGAGTAAGATTTCTTCTTCGTTTTCTGTTTTCAAACTTTTTTGAAGTACGGCAGCAAAATAGTCATCACTGACAGAACTTTTCATTAAAAAAACAAAACAAAAAAATATAGATTTGGAAGCCAAAACACCAACATACAGGACGCCAAAACACAGCAGCTCTGAACTGTGGCGTTGCAAGGGAGACCATCCATACTTCCTAACTGTAATGATGGAAAAGTAATATAGTTCAGTACGGTTGTTTTTTTCCTTGAATGAAAGGGTAATATCATATTTGAAATTGCGTAGCTAGTGGAATACATTTTGGAGAGTGAGAGATACTTTACATCATCCAGTGTCCGTCATAAGTCGTATATATATATATGTGTGTGTGTGTGTGTGTGTGTGTGTGTGTGTGTGCCTGCGTGCGTGTATGTGTGTGTGTGTGTGTATATATATATATATATGTTTGTATGTACACACACACACGACCCCTGGCTCCATATATTGTAATATATATATATATTCGGAGGGGGGACCGGGGGGGGGGGGAATTCTTCTGTGTTTTACAGTTAACTTATTTTGTGACTCGTCGTTTAATGAACAGATCACAACATTTGACAAAATTCCCGAAGTGGTGCAACTGTCGATTGCTCAGTAGAGAAATATTGCTTTTAACTCAAAGCTCAATATGAATGTGATTGTGGATCAAAGACCAGACCAGGCATTTTTGACTCACTTGTTTAAACAAAGTGAGTCTATGTTTTAACCCGGTGTTCGGTTGTGTGTGTCCGTGGTAAACTTTAACATTGCCATTTTCTCTGCAAATACTTTGTCAGTTGACACCAAATTTAAAAAAAGAAGCCAAATTATATGCAAACTGAATTTATTGTTGTTGGTTTTTGTTTTTTTTTGTTGTTGTTGTTGTTTTTTTTTTGGGGGGGGGGGGTTATTCTCTAAACTTGGCACTTTGATCTGATATTCTGACACAACAAGAAGAGCAGTCATTTTTATCATTTTTTTGTTCAAACAGGAACTTCTTTTGCTAAGCATGGAAGTTATATTTATTTTGCATGTCTTTGGTGCAGATAGTAAAAAAGGGAAATTAATCTGTAATTAATGCTGGGGGGCTTAATTTGCTTTAAACTGATCTTTCTCATCTTAAACATTACATTTTGAAATTATGCTCTATACATAAAAAGCTTGTGTGTTTTACTCTCAGTGTACAGGGCTTTCACTATGTTCATTCGCCCAAGACGTCTTTTTCGGAAAATACTAAAATCAATACGACGAGTGGACTTTATAGATCTATTGGCTGAGCCCTGAAGGTCATGGACAAAAATCAATTGCGTACACATATTTATACATATTCAAAGCGCGTGCTCATATTCTTCGCGAACGCGAACGACGCCATTTTGTTTCAAGTTGCTGACCTGCCCGTTCAATCCTATATTCAATCGACAATACATGATAACATGTGATGGAAAGTTGGAGAAGGAGACCGTTAAATATTTATTCAGAGAAAGATTTGTGAACGCCTCATCACTTACTGGATTATGCCCCAAACTGCCATAAAAATACCCACAGAATCAGTCGGAATTCACAGTGAAAAATAATAAACCATGAGAGTTAATACCCTTGAACTGATGAAACGTAAAAATTTCCAGTCTTGACTTTTCTCAAAATGAAGTCCTTTTCACTTCATACGACGTTTAGAAGTACTTGTACTTGGCTCTACATGTTATTCGTTTAACAAAATACTCAATTTTCATATCAACTTTAAAACTATAAAACTAGAATGAACATAAAAGAGAAATTGAATCGACTGTGTCAACCGGGTGTAAGTAAACTTATACATATATCTAGATCCAGAGAAAACGGCTAAATGTTGCAGTGTGATTGCGGCGATAGCCACGTCTCCTTTACCGCGAACTTTAAAAGAATTTTTAATTGCCCTTAAAGATTTCTTGAATGCCCAAGGTACACCAGAATAATATGATTTAAACAGCGTTCTCGCTGCGAATACCGCAATCGATTTATCGCCCTTTAAAAAAGCATGTTGAAAT
This sequence comes from Babylonia areolata, assembly GCF_041734735.1. Lineage (NCBI taxonomy): Eukaryota > Metazoa > Mollusca > Gastropoda > Neogastropoda > Buccinidae > Babylonia > Babylonia areolata. The sequence continues at coordinate 13,145,262 of NC_134901.1, forward strand.
GTTATATTTTTGAACTTCAGGTAAGGAGCCACGATAGTGTAATGGGTAAGACAGTTTCTTCTCACCCGAACATGCGGGGTTCGAATCTGCCGTTAGGGCTTTTTTTTCTCTTTTTCTTTTAACTCGAAGCTTTATAATAACAAATACAGAACACATTTTAGCGATTAGATTTTTTTTTTCTTTTTTTTTTTTCTTTTTTTAGTGTATCACAAGTGAGTCTTGAAGGCCTTGCCTCTCTTGTTTTCTTTCAATTCATGCCCGTTAAAATGATCTCGGAACAGATTTCAGCCAAGACAGCATATTGGAAATATTTTATGTGTAGTTTGGAGCTGATGCACTCCTTCATGATTTATTCAGTGAGGTCCTTGCTGAAGTTATGGAGATCGCTGGCTGGAATTTGGGTGCGAACAATGTGTTGGTTGGTTGGTTGATTGTTTGTCTTATATTGGGGGGTGGGGGTGGAGGTAAAGAAGAAGGTGTGTGTGTCTGTGTGGTCTTTATGTTTTTACATCTTTCCGTTCCAAGTGGTATTTGACCTAATAATGATGATTAAAGGGGTTTCGAGGGGTAAGGGAGGGGGAAGAAGGTTGCGTGTGTGTGTGTGTGTGTGTGTGTGTTCGCGCATGTCTATGTGTGTTTGTGTGTGTGCGTGTTTGAGAGAGAGAGAGAGAGAGAGACACTCACAACACAATCGCAGATAGCTACGATGATGCCATTTTGTGAAATGTTCATCGTTCCTCCTCAAATGCATGCTATCTTGTGTGAGTGCTTTCAAGTCTGATGAGCCTTTATGTGTAGATCTCTTCAAATCCATTTCATTTCCTGAAATGTTTCATTAAACCCTTATGCACGTAGCAAGCGGCCATGACATGTAAATACCCACAATACATTGCGTTTTTCACATCTGCTAAGCCACACTTCCGTTTGAATCAAAACGTTTTTCGATTTTTTAAAAACTTTTTTGGGGGGTGTCGGGGAGAATGAGGAGGGTGAAATGAGTAGCTGACATGCTTAAAAAAAAAAAAAATCAGACAATAATTTTTAAACCGGATTTTCGTCTACAATGACCTTGGCCTCATTTAGATAGTGTGTGTGTGTGTGCGTGTGTGTGTGTGTGTGTGTGTGCACTCGCATTTTGAGGAATGTGGGTCGAGTCTCTTCCCTTTGTGATCATTTTTCTCAGAGATTTCGACAATGAAGGAATTCGATTATGTTGATTACTCCGTGTGTGGGGGGTGGGGTGAAGATTTATTTTTAAAGAATTGAAGATGGAGTTTGATTTTATTTAAAAACAACTTGGATTCTTCAGAAGTGTGTGAGGCGTGCTTGCGCGTTTGAGAGGGGGGGGGGGGGGGATTCTTGAACCTGTATCTGCTTGTCTTTGTTGAAAGTATTTTCAGCCCCCGATTGGAACCAGTAGGCAGCTGTGAATATGGAGCTTCTTTAATGATTTCTTCTTATGTGGAATTTCCCCTTTTTTGTCCCCCCTCCCCCCCCCCCCCTTTTTTTTTTTTTAATGAAATAATGTTTTAGATGTTTGACAAGTGTTAATTCGGATTTTGTTGTTGTTGTTGTTTTGTGTTTTTGTTGTTGCTGTTTTGGTATGGTCCATTGCGTCCAGCGGTCTGAAAAATACGCAGTGGTAGTTAAACTCGCTTTTTTTTTTTCTTTTTTCTTTTTTTTTTCAACCGTTCTATTCCTCGCCAGCTTTCATGCTGACAAATGGTCACACCATAGGAATAGCTTTCCTTGTTATCTTGTTCTCTTAATGTTAATATCATATTCGTTGTGAGTCCTTTTTCTCGGGGCATTCGTACTTAATGAGTATGATTTGGCAGTGTCGTCACTACATCTGTTGTTGTTGTTGCTGCTCTTCTGTTATTGTTGTTGCCGCCGCCGCTGCTGCTGCTGTTACTACCAGCACGTGGACACTCGCATTGTCTGCATGTCTACCCCCACACCTTCCCTTTTTTCTCTGTCTCACACACTCATATAACATAGCATTTATATATCTCTACCCCTCACTCTTCAGCACTTATATCTCTCTACGCCAGGCATGATCTCCCCATCCCTCACTCTTATTCATTCACTCTCTCTTGTCACTAAGTCACTGACAAATATGCGAGAGAAATACAGAGAGAGAGATGCTGAACACTGACATGTCTGACCACAGACTTCAACCGAAGTCAGGGACCACGTGTGTCTGCATTTACGCAAGCTTGTCAGTCAGTGGCTAAGTTTTCAAGAGCGGTTTGCTCGTGCTGTGTCCCGTTTAACGTTCCCTTCACGCCAGATGTGTCCGTAAGGATTATTGAGTGAACCAGAAGTGTTATCTGCGGGAAGTTGATCCTATCCTGGGTACAGAATAACCGCACCCCTTGAGAGTGCTTACTTTACTATCAATGTACTGCGCGTGTCCAATACTTCCCCGGAGTGTGCTTGGCCTCCTCCCTGCTACCCATGAGCACGCTACTGAGCATTTCCACATTTCCACAGATTATACCTTTGTGTTAGCAGTAATACAGATATCATCTTATCATTATTTAGTTTATCCGTGTGGATATGGACTCTCTAGAATGGTGCTGTGACAGTATCGGTCAGACTTTAGACTTCTGATTTAATCTTCGCCAGTTATTAGAGCTGGAAACCCAGTTTTGGCATGATCTTAATTCCTTGGGAAACTCACTTTACTCCGACCAGGTCAGGGAAGTTAAGGCAGCAAAAAGAGATTGGTCCCGTTTTGCTATGCCGAGCCCTAAACACAATGATTCACTACACCAACGACCATGAACGGCTATGGGATCTCTAGCCTTGCCTGTAAAGGAAGCAAGTAAAAAAAAAATGTAACTGTAATTAGCAGCATAATAGTATACTCAGAATTATATTGAAAAACAATATTTTAACGCTAACAATACTGTACTGAGGATTATAAGAATACTTAGTTGAGTATATTGACGATACGGGGAAAGTCCCCTGAGTATGTGTAGCATGCCCTTGAATATGTTGATGGTATGGATATTCTTGTTGTTATATTTAGCCTTACGTTGACACACAGCGCAACAAAATATGTCCGAATATATTTAATATAATGCCTTTACACACTCTCTCTCTCTCTCTCTCTCTCTCTCTCTCTCTCTCTTACTTACACACACACAATCTCAAGTACATGTAACGAATGTCCAAACAAGTGTGTGTTTGTTTGTTTAAGTGTGCTGGATGGATGGATGTGAATGCGTGCGTAAGCAACGCGTGTGTGTTTTTACGTGGGTGAGTCTTCAGTCAGTCAAACCCCGAGGTTCTTCTCAGACTTGTCCATTGTTCCATTTATCTGGAGGCAGTGTGAAGTTTTCTTTGCTTTTGTTTTGTTTTTCTGGAAGTTTCCTGATTTCATTCAAATGTAAAGCCTCGGGGATGGTCCTGCAACGATTCGTGCCTGGAATTCTGCTGTGGAGACTGCGAACATAGTGTATGTCTAAAATACTCTTGAGCAGCTAGTGATGGCCATCTGTGGATGCTCTACATTGTGGACAACTCGGCCCTGACCCATTGCACCACACACCACATCACTTCACGCAGTATTCAAGAGCCCCATCACACCACACGTACCACACGCCAAACCTCGCCACATACATCCCATCACACACACACACACACACACACACACGCACACACACACGCACACACACACGCACTCACACACGCACTCACACACACACACACACACACACACACACTCACACACACACTCACACACACACACACACAACACACACACACACACACACACACACACACACACTTTCTCCCTATCGTCTTTCTCCTGCTTCCTGACACGTACAGTAGAACACAGGGAGCGGTGGCCTAGTGTTAATGTGCCCGACTTGAGAGCGAGTGTCCATGGTTTCAAGCCCTATTTACAGACCGGGATTTACTCCCCTTCTTGACTAAATATTGAGTAGTGGTCTGGGTACTTGTCATGCGGGTGACATCACACTCTGCTTCAGACGGTCCGTGGGTGCATTGCAGCATTCGCTTAGCACACGTAAAATAACTCACGGCAAGAAAAGGGTTGTTCCTGGCAACATTCAATAGAAAAATCAATTTTGATTATAAAATAAAATACACTTGCTGACAGACAAGGGGGGGGGGGGGGGGGGGGGGGGCATGGGTGGCAATGTACTATGATGCGCTCTCTCCGAGGAGAGTAGCTCGAATTTCTTGCAGAGAAATCTGTTGTGACAAAAAGCAAGAATAATACAATCCGCAGGCGCCAAGGAGACTACCAGGCAAGATTTTTTTTGTTTGTTTGTTTTTTGTTGTTGTACGAATCATTAGTTGAAGTCTCACAGTCAGAAGCTTAATCGAATTCATAACTGTCACTCCGTGGTGATAGCTGGGTATAAAGGGGGAGGAAGAAAAAGGTAAACGAAAAGAAACAGGAGTATTTTTTTTTAATGAATAAATAAATAAATAAATAAAAAGAATGAAGAAAGAGCAAGCACAATGAACAGAACGAAACTTCGACAATGGACGAAACAAGTTGGAGAAAACTCCAAGAGAGTATAAAAAGAAATTTACTAAAGAAAAAATACGACAGGCTGCCCAGTTTACAAGAAGTTTCAATGAATAAAAGAACGAACGAAACAGAGAAAGAAAGAAAGAAAAAGTCAAAATAGAAAAGAAAAGCAATGTCTCGAAAATCCCTACCCCTCTCTTTCTCCCGTGTCCCCCATTCAGAGAGAAAGAGGGAGTGGGGGAGAGATACAGAGAAAGACAGTGAACAGAAAGAAACCTGGTTTCATCAAATAACGTTCATGCCTGTGTAGTTTCAGTCACCGATATAAATACATCACTGCGGGTTTTCAGCTTTCCCGGAAATTACCACACACAACAACAAAGCCCTTGTTGTTGTTGTTGTTGTTGTTGTTTTAAACTGGCACAACGTGTTTGTACCGGCGATTAGATTGGCGTCGGCCCAACGGTTCTTGTTGAGTGACGTTTTAAACTGCATGGCATGCATTGTTTGAGGTGACAGGTCGCCCCTGCTTTCCCCACTGCGCCGATTTGTTATGTATGTCAGCTGTCATTCCTGGAGTAATCACTGGTCGTGCAACGCGTTTGATAGCAGACAGACGGACCGAAAACGCGCGCAAGCACGCGCACACGCATACACACACACGCACAGGCATACGCACACTCACACGCACACATGCACGTATGCACGCGCGCGCGCGCGCACACACACACACACACACACACACACACACACACACACACGCTTTTGTAACCTGACGATTAAGCATATAATTTTTGGCTGTAGCTTGATGAAGCCTTATGTACACGAGAGTGTGTCTTCACAAGTGACTGAGAACGTTGATGTTTTTGACTTTTTGCATTCATTATCAGTCGTTTCGTTTGTCAGTAACGACTTCTCTTTTACGAAGTCCTTTAAGCAATTTCCTGTAATTATATTTAGATTTTTATTTTTCAGATTTCACCCCCCCCCCCCCTCATTTCCTCATTTACCCGGTTTCCCCCAACTCTCCACTCATTCACATCCCCCACTCCTAAACGATAATACGCAAATTTATACATTGATACTTTAACAAAATGTCTTCAGTCACCGATATGTGTGACGGGACATTAAATAAAAATTCCTCCTCCACACACACACACAGACCGTTCGTTTTGCACCAACAAAATAAATTGGCGATTACGTGCATCTGCAAAATAGTTCATCAATTTCAAATGAATTGTCGCGCAGAAATTACAGTCTAAACCAGTGGTTTCCTTTTATAAAAATGTTTAAAGAATACGGAATGAAATGGAACCTTGGCCAAATAAGACAGAAAACAGACTACCAACTGCGGTTGTTGTTGTTGTTTTTCTTTTTTTAATCAAAGGCTTCAAAATATTCCATGACACATGCCACTCGTTTCATTTTATCCGGTTTCGTCTCGTTTAATTGTTTCAACTTTATTTTCTCATTTTTTCATTTGAATCTGACAGCAAAGAGAGAGAACAGAGACACATACAGACGGAAAGGCAGAGAGAGATGGAGTTAGGTTTCAGTCATTGCAGAATGTCATGATATATTATGAGTTGTGACCTATTTTGATTTGCGTGTGTGGAGGAGGCATGTGTAATTTCCATAGAGCTTTAGTTGGTTCATACCTGTCTTTATGTAATTTCCTTGGAGCAACAGTTGGTTCTGACCTAATTTATCTCTGTGTGTGGAGGAGGTCTGCGTAATTTCCTTGGAGCAACAATTGGTTGTCACATATTCTTTTATGTAATTTCCTTAGAGCAACAGTTGCTTCTGACCTATTTTGATCTCCGTGTGTGGAGTAGGTATGTGTAATTTTCTAGGAGCTTTATTCGGTTCTGACCTATTTTTGCCAGAGTGTTGAGGAGGGGTGGTAGTTTATGTAATTATCTCAGAGCTGCATCACAGCTGTATCACTAACCAGTTTTCAGATTCTGTCATTAGCTCAGTGCAGTACTCAAGCATTTTTATTTTAAAACTCTCGAGTGATCGTCAAAGATTAGTTGTCAGTGCTGTTGAAGTGTTTCATCAGAGCGGTACACAGTTTCAATAAACACCTTCATATTTCATGTTGTAATTCTACACGTTTGACTGATTCTGCTCGGTGTAAAATTAATACCCGCAGGTGTAAGAGATTTTACGTCAAACGGAACACAATATTACAGTTTACTTGAGACACGTTCAGTTTTGTGTTCCTTTTATTTATCTTATTTCTTTATTCCTTTTGATTTTATGTTAACGTTTTACTCATATCTATGTTAGGCTTTCAAGGAATGACCAGTGCGTTGGGTTTATACTCTGATCAGACATCTGCTCCGTTTTTAGAGAAGAGGTGGTGTAGTGTACATGGATCAGTCTGCACACTTTTATGCCTCCTTGAAAGTTAAACGCTTGCCAGTTCTGGTTGGAAATAGCTCAATGGCAATATAAAACTCTTATTTGGAATATCTTGTTGTCAATGCCATCTGGCCAATGAATTGAAGATCGGGAATTATCAGTCACAAGGAGACGTGATCTCAAGTCGGAGTAATATTACATTTATCCAGAAAATGTTGTTCATCCTCTGTAACTCTGCATGCTTTATATAACCGGTCTTTCCAAGTTAATGTTGCAGTGACGTCCTCTCTCATTTTCAAGTTCATGCGCGCTCATTCGCAATCGACATAATACTCTTATATGTTTAGTATTTTTGCAACTGATCAGGTAGGGTTGTAATGTATAAGTATAATGTACAACTATTCACAGTTTTAATATAAAAGGAGAGCCTTGAACTTGTGTGTGTGTGTACTAGCACTTGCTCATGCTCACGCGCTGTGACATAATGCTGGTTGCAGATCATGAGGAAAGTGAGTTCCGCAGCACAGCTCTGGAGGCCACGGACCGTCTGAAGCAGAGTGTGATGAACGAACGGGAAATCAAGCTGAGACTGCAGGACCAAGTCACTGAGCTGAAGGTTCGCTGTGTGCTTTTCTTCTCCTGTTTCCTTTCCTCTTCCTCCTCCTCCTCTTCCTCCTTACCCCTTTCTCCTCCTACTCCTTCAACTGCTTCTCCTCCTCCTCCTCTTCAACTGTTTTTCTTTGTTGTAAATAGCGTTGTTGTCGCGTTTATTTTCAGCGTTGTTGTTGTTCTTTATAACAAGTCATTGAATGTTCGCTATATGCTTTACATATGCTCTCCTTCTCCTCCTAGTCCTCCTTCGCCCTACCCCCTTTCTCTTTATTCTACTCTTTTTCTTGACTTTTTCTTGTTCTTAGTGTTGTTCTTCTGTTTAGCAGACGTCATCCTTAACGTTTTTTTCCTTCTATTTTTTCTTCTTTTTACACTTCTTTTTCTTCTCCTATTTCTTTGTTGTTTTATCTTCCACTTCTTCTTCTTCGTCTTCTTCTTCTTCTTCTTCTTCTTCTTCTTCTTCTTCTTCTTCTCCTCCTCCTCCTCCTCCTCCTCCTCCTCCTCCTCCTCCCCCTCCTGCTGTTCCTCCTCCTCTTCCTCCTCTTCAGGCTGCTGCGTCTCCTCCTTCTCTTCCTCAACGTCTTCCTCCACGTCTTCATCTTCTTCCACTACTTGACAATCCAACACATTCTCATAATCGACTTCATCTCTTCTTCATCAATACCCCCTCCTTTGTCCGCGTCTTCTTCTCCTTCTCCCCTTTCTCCTCCTGTTTCTGCTCCTCCATCTCCACCTCGTCATCTTTCTCCTCCTCATCCATCAATTCCTTCTCTGCCTCTTCCTCTTTTTCCTCCTCCTCTTCATCTTCTTTGCAAAGGAGCACCAGGTCGATATGCCGTCTGCCCCATCCACAATTGATGTCACCATCGTGTGGGCACGCTCCATTGTGACATGCATGGCCGAGTCAACAGGAACCCATTAAATGTAATACTATCAGGCTCCATGGCACCTCACAACAGCCTGCCGGATTACTCTCAGAATAAGTATTGTGCTGGAAACCTTTCGTTTTTTTGGATGAAGGTTTTGTTGAAAAGTTTGCTCGGGGGAAAATGAATACAGTTAGAAGGGAAAGAAAACTAAATCGTCAGACAAAATGAGGTCACCAAACAAAAGCAGTTATTATTTCTACAGGGGAATAAAGTTGCAAGAAAATAACACCAAACAAATCATCAAAAGCAGCTCATATTTCCACATCGCACTTCATCCTCCTACTTGTTTTCTCTGCGTCATCTCTCTTTTTCTTCTTCTTTTGCGTCTTCTTTTCCGTTGTCTATTTACACTTACATTCACACGAGCGAATGAGTATGAGCCCCAAAGTGTTATTTATACCGTAAAAGACCTACGTAACGATCACTTTTGACAGCAGAAATAGATAAATATACATATATATATATATATATATATATATGTGTGTGTGTGTGTGTGCGTGCGTGTGTGTGAATGCACGCGCGCGCGCGTTATTCAGATTTCTTAAAAACAAAATTAAAATTATCAAACACTATCGGTATCTTCTTCTTCTTCTTCTTCTTCTTCTCTCTCTCTCTCTCTCTCTCTCTCTGTCTGTCTGTCTCTGTCTCTCTCTCTGTCTCTCTCTCTCTCTCTCTCTCTCTGCTTTATTCCCTGTTTAGGGCGAGGGCTGGGTGTAAAAATGCATGTTACTTGCTTATCTATTACCTTCGATAATAAAGATTTTGTCTTGTCTTCTCCTGAGGAGGACTGGTCTGCTGTAACACACTCTGTCCCTGTCTCTCTGTCTCTGTCTCTGTCTCTGTCTCTCTCTCTCTCTCTCTCTCTCTCTCTCTCTCTCTCTCTCTCTCTCTCTCTCTCTCTCTCTCTCTCTCTCTCTCTCTCTCTCTCTCTCAGCAAAAGTCTCATCCGCTAACGCCAAGTTAGAAGCAGGACCATGAAATGTGCTTTGATCAGGAACTACCTGGTTTACTCGCCATGGCAGTGTCTGAGGCTAGTGGTCCGGAAACGCCATTACAATCCGTTCACCAAGGAGAGGATGTTGGGGAATTTTTTTTTTTCTTCTTTTTTTACTGACTGGATGATGAACACGTCAGCTTTTAGATGTGCAAAATGTATATTTTCCTGCACCCTGATTTTGCTCTTTCGTTTTCCTTTCGCTGATTTGGCACTTCATTTCTTTTGGCGCTTTGGTGATTTTCCTTTTGCTGAATTGGTTCTATCCCGGTCTCCGATTGGGCACTTCCCTATTGATGACTTTGTTGCTGATTCGGCACTATCCATATTGTGGAATTAGCATTTTTCATGTCTGTCCATGTTGCTGATTTGATACTTTTGTCTTTGCTGACTTGACAGGGTTTCGTTTTTGTTCTCTCTCTCTCTCTCTCTCTCTCTCTCTCTCTCTCTCTCTCTCATTTTTTTTCTTGGTAACACTGATTCAAGCTGACTTCAGTGGCCTAATCTGGTTCGATTGTATGCGCCGGAGACTGTGTACTTGAAAGGACAAAGGCCTTGTTCAGTACTGAGAATGCTGAGGAGCGTGTCAAGTGCCCTCAACCCATACGCTACCCAGCGCGTTCTGAGCGTGTCTCAGACAGCACTTGTCCTTGAGGGTTTTGGCTATGACGTCCACGTCTTGTGGCGACTTAAGTTAAGCCTTTTTGCTGAGCTTGTATGCACACGCGCAGCCATAGAGTGCTGCAGGTACTGTGTAGGAACATACCTCGTTCATTTGGTTTGGTATTCTGCTTGTGTATGAGATGTAGAGAAAAAGTCTATATATATATATATGTACACGAATGGTATAAAGATCATCTTTTCATGCAAACGGTATTAAAGATTATTATTATTTTGTATATAAATCGTATGAAAAATATGGAGCGGCAGTTCTGTTTGAGATCGAAATAACTTATTTCGCTGTTTGCCTAAATCGGTGGGCACTGCTGTCTAGTTTTGTCCTCGTCGCTGGTTGTTGTCATGGAAGCATTGCCGTCAGCTACTGCTGCCTCTCCTGCGGCTGCTGCTGCTGCTTTTCTTTCATCTTCATCTTCTTCATCGTCAGCAGTTGTTAACGTCTCGTTCAGGGATATTCTCTATGACAACATGTATGCCTTGTCTTTAAATGAACAGTCTGCGTTATTCTCTCTCACATTACCACCACCCCCTTTTATGGAACTCTATGGTCGCGGCTGGGTAATCCACGTGAAAGATTAAATTCAAACTAAACAGACGAAGTCCTGTGATAGTTCAGTGGGAAGAACGCTCGCCCAGGCAGCCAGTTTCAACTTTCATACTGCAGTTTCTCATCCTGTCCTCTAAGCACTGGATGGTGGGCAGGATGCTAGCATTTCGGATAAAGCGATAAACGTTTGTCCAGTGTGTGAACCACGCATTCAGCACACGCATAAGAAACCTCTGGCAGCAAAAAGATTTAGCCAGAATGAATTGTGTCTTTTTTTAATCTTTCATCGGTAAACAAACCTACAGACAGGAAAAAAAAAAAAGTGGCGCTCCAGTGCGGCAACGAGCTCTTGTTGGAGAGAAAACCGGATTTCACGCATAGAAAGAATGAGAAAATTATTGTTTGTGTTGTTTTCGTCAGAAAGTGGTGGTCTTTGTTGTACAAAAGTAGTAATCCCAGCAGTTTTAATTCGTTTATAAATTTACAGGTGTTTATGGTTTTCATTATTGAATTAGATCTGTTTTGTATTAAGTTTGATAAGCGCAGCCTATTATCAGTGACGGTTCATTGTGAATGAAGTTGTCGATTCATTAGTATTCGGTGTGGTGCGCATTGGTCGTCCTTTCTTGTCCCCCACATACCCCATCCACCATCAACACCACCACCACAGCAACAACAGAATACACCGCCACCATTGGCAAATTGACGCAGAAAGAGAAATAATGCGTTTTTGAATGAAGGAATGAATTTGATTTATGTCTGAGACAGATGATACATGAATCCATCCACATTTACCTAGAAACCAGGGAAATAATGAAACATGGGGAAGAAAATGACATGATGAATGAAAGAAGAATGAACTTACATGGAGAAAGAATGGACATGATCGTTTCAATTTTTCCTAATAAGGGGAAGGTGGGCAGATGCTATCGAGAAGACACGTGGCTATAGAAATGATATATGTCTGTGCATTATTCATTTCGTCCTCCGCATTTGGCCGAAACTGGGGGTCGAACAAGCCGATGATTGGATTACAACTGTTATTATATGTTTTTTTATGCCGGGAATTAGAGCAGTCTCGTGGTGGATGAATCTGAGCGTGTGTGGGTGAGGAGGCGGAGAAGGGGTTGGTGCAGATTACGTCAGCAGATCCATTTTTATTGTCAGTGTCTTGGTCATGTGTGTGTGTGTGTGTCTGACGAATTAGATAATAATCACGGAGGTGACTGCACGGAATGGAATCGTTTTTGCGGCGTTTGATTGGATTCTGACGGAGACCAGACTTGATTGGATTGGATCAGGAAGGAGACGATATTTAATAAACTCCCCATGGAAGCGATCATTGGTTCTTTCCTGGCGGAACAGAGCGGAATAATACCTCTTGCGTTTTTCAGCTCATGGATCGAAGTGACAGCTTTTTATTACAATCTAATTTACAAATGCCAAATGAGCAAGTGATGTGTACATAGGGCACGTTTTGTCACATTTACTCTGTCAAAAGTGCCGCATGGATCGACTTCTCGTTACGATTACGTGCTTTTCGGCCCCCGGACTATGTTTGAGTCGAAGTTTCCAGGCGTGAAGACTAATAAATCACAGCGTTATCAGCCTTCATTAACCAGCCGATGACCCACAGCGCCACCGGGGATACATGCGATAAGACCAGTCACGAATTAGATTACACTGGGATCAATGTCGAACTCTTGAGCCGAACAGCTTAATTACCCAGCCGTCAAATGCATCAGTTGCTTCTGTTGCTATGAATCAGTATCGCGTCAGCCTACTTCTACGTTCTCCACGCTTCTTTATGACTGTTCTGCGTACGATACCCGGAATGGTGCCCCGGAATGACCTCGCCTTCAAGTTAAAACTCCATTGAGTCATTCTGGAGAATACTTGAAACGTATCGAGTAGGAAGTTGACCCGGGAAGACTCCAACCCTTGCCCTGAAATGACTCCATACCCTTAAATTTCAGTCAGTTATGAAACATGCGATTTTGGAAAATAAAGATATTCCATCGGGAAAGTGAACCGGAGTTAATCAATATTGGGCATGGATGGAGTTTAAAAATGACATGCCTTGAAATAATGGAATGTTTGTGGACCGACTCCTTTAGGAGTCAAAACGGTGCCTGGAGCCACTTTCGGTGCCACAACGGTAAATCTGGGTACAACTTCAAGTGGTATCTATGAATCAGTCCAGTGTAGCCATGCTAATCCATGATTTAATCTTCTCTTCTTATTTTATGGTTTTTAAAAAATGGGGTTTGGGGGCGCCTGTGGGCCTGGCAGCTAGCTCTGCAAAGGTATTTTTAATCGGAGCCTATGTGTGTCAGTCCTTTCAGAATCACATTTTGGGACTGTAGGGACTATCGGCATTAACTGTGTTGTCAAAAGAGCCGGAGTTTCAGAAGTTCATCGAAGTGTAATACCTTTGGAATCAAAATGTTCTGAATCACAGCGTCTGAGTGGGTTCTCAAAGTCCAAGTTATGCAAGCATGCCGAAGGCTAACTGCTGGAAATTGTGCATTGACAGTCTGGAATAACATCGCCTTCTCCTCCCCCCCTCCCCGCCGCTCCTTCCCTTCACTGTCCACCCCTCCCTCCAGGGTTGGGTGGAACATATTGGAATTGTCCCGAGGAACGAAACAGAGGTGGGATCATTTTTGAAGCTGTGCCAGACGAGTTGTACTCAGTGGCCGACATTCACATCTTCCCTTTCGTGTCTGTGTTCACATCAAAAAGTTTTAAACACTGTATCAATTGCGAATATTTCAGAGAACACGAGGAAACGTTATTTGTATTCCAGATTTCAAACTTTCTACATAATGTCCTTCTTCGTGGGATTGACATTGGTTTGGAAGTAAAAAGAGCCGGGTAAACTCCCTCTCCACCTCCTCCATCCCACGTCCTGCATTTTAGTGCCGTGTGGATGCTTGCTGGGGACGAAGAAAAATAAAACGAATCAAGTCGTTAAAATCGAAACTGTAACTTGTCGAGGGACGTGTGTGTGTGTTTGTGTGTGTGTTTATTTATTCATATATATATATATATATATATATATATATATATATATATATGTGTGTGTGTGTGTGTGTGTGTGATGTTTTTTGTTTTGTTCTTTTTTTTTTTTAGACAGCTGACTGAAACTTGAAGAAGCTGGTCGAACTTGAGAGTTACGTTTGTTTTCCAAGAGGATCATTTCTCATCGTGAAGCGGTCGAATCGATTTTTTTTTTTTAAAGAACTGGTTCATGAATGTTTGACGGACGGTGACGGGGCAGGAGACTTTTGATCCTGGTCTGATTTCCTCTGGGAGGGTTGGAAAACTGTGTGAAAAGTAAACCCCACCCCCCTCCACCACGTCCCTTCGCCGGCAACCCTCCCAGCACCCACGCCTTTTGACCTCCCCTAGGTTCCTGCTGTCAGGAGAACTAGACGGTTTTGTCGTTTTGATATCAATGTCACACACACACACACACACACACACACACACACACACACACACACACACACACACTATTAATATCTTAATATCTAGAAATATATGATCGGAGATAGGGGACAGTGATTGAACTGGCATTGCATTACTTTCTTATCTCCTTGTATTAGTATTACGAAAAACAAATAATGCGAACTAAACCAGTGGAGAATGCAAATGATGTTTTTTCCCCCCCATTGTATCAAAGTAATGTATGTTGGGTGTATCTTCAGTGGAATTGAACGTTTATTTGTTTCGTGTTTTCCCCATATTAAAACCGTACATGTCAATGTCTTTAGGCTTTTTTTTTTTTTTTTCTTTTTTTTTTTTAAAATCAGGTTGCTAGTTCTTTCTAATTTCTGCGATCGAGAACTTCGGAGACATGTGAGGGGGGGTGGGCGTGCGCGAATGGGTGTGAGTGCGTACTTGTGTGTTTATTGGTGTTGTTTTAGTTGTTCTTGGTTTTGCACGATTCTGTGAACGCGTTATCTTCATACATTTTGTCCTGGAAACTTAACATCGCCTGCTCTGAAGCCAAAGACCTATGAAACGTATCCGAAAAGGGGATGGAGTTATTCGAATAATTTGTTTGTTCGTTGTTGTTTTGGGTTTGTTTGTTTTTTGTTTTTTGGGGGTTTTTTTGTTGTTGTTTTTTGTTTGTTTGTTGTTGTTGTATCTGGGGGGTGTTTGTTTGTTTGTTTGTTGTTGTTGTTGTTGTTTTGGGGGGTTGTTTGTTTGTTTGTTTGTTTTTGGGTTTGTTTGTTGTTGTTGTTTTTTTTGGGGGGATTGTTTTTAATCAGTTTTTTTTTGTTTTTTTTAGCCCAGTCTCGGTCGATTTCTGAGGGCATCTAGCAATTTGTGGAAATGAGGTTTCTCTTCCGGTCATAGAGGGAACCAGTCAATCGTAGAATTAAAATAACAAGAAAATAAAACACTAACTAGTTCGGAGCGTTCATTTCTCTCTTTTTTGTCTGTCACAGTCTCTCTCTCTCTCTCTCTCTCTCTCTCTCTCTCTCTCTCTCTCTCTCTCTCTCTCTCTCTCTCTCTCTCTCTCTCGTCTGTATGAACTCTCTCTCTGTCTCTTTGTCCCTGTCGGCCTGTCTGTCCCTCTGTGTGTGTGTGTGTGTGTGTGTGTGCCTCCGTTCGTTCTGTTCGCCTTTTTCTGTCCCTGCCCGACTGCCCGTTTCGCCCTCTTGTCCGCCAGTCTGTCCCTCTCTCTATGTCTCTGTGTCTGTGCCTCCTCTGTCTCCTTCTCTCTAAAAGATAAACGATTTCTGTCTTTGTCCCTCTCTCTCTTTGCGTTCAATATACGTGACACACACACACAATCACAGTCTTCCATTTTCTGGAGCCGGTCCTCTCGGCGGAGAATTTGCTTACTTCCTAATCAACCGAGAGAATCGGGAGTGCGTGTGTGGTGGTCGTTCACACTGGTGTCTTGTCTATTATGCATCCCCTACCCACTCCACCCCCTTTCGTCTACCTCCTCCAGACCCCTCCCCCCTCCCCTGCCGCTCCCCACACCTCATCCAGTCGTTTGATGTGTGAACCAACCTCCTTCGACCAACGTGAAACAGTCATAAAATTCCTCATCTCGACAGAACAAACCGTCTTTAAAGGAAATTTTAAAATGAAAACGAGAAAGAAGAATAAAGCTGTTGTTCTAGAAATTAGTGAGGGAAACTGTTCGTGGTCCAGGGTACTGGAAATTCAACAATAGCTATCTTAAAAATGAAATATTTGTTAAAAAATTAATGCTTTGTTAGATTCTGTTAGTTTAGAACATAGTGATCAAAGCAGTGTAGTTAAATGGGAGCTGTGCAAAGTTGAAGTGAGAAATCTCTGCATCGAGTTTGGAAAAAAACATGAGCTTGCGAAAATCGAAACAAATCACTGGCTTTACAGAATCGTCTAAAACAAATGGAAAAAGGTTGATAACCATTCCTCAAAATGAAGATATTCAGATTGATTATTTGAAAGCGAAACACTATTTAGAATTGATGTACACGAATGAAGCTAAAGGAGCACAGGTAAAGGCTAGAGTTAAATGGATTGAAGAGGGTGAAAAAACACAAAATATTTCACAAGTCTTGAAAAAGCTAGAAGCAAAAATAAAATTATCACCAGACTGCGTAATGTGGCGGGTGAAATTATTACAGGTAAAAAGAAAATCTTACAAGAACAGCTGTCCTTTTACAAAACCTTATACAACCAAACAACAACGGAAAGAAATATACAGGAAGCCATCAATAATTTCATTGAAAACGAACATTTTACAAAGTTAAATAAAGACGAAGCCGTAGCATGCGAAGGATTAATAACTTATGAAGAAACCACAACTCCACTCAAAAAACTATTAAAAAAAAAATGGATAAGCTCCAGGGAGTGACGGTCTGACGACAGAGTTTTTAAAATTCTTTTAGTGGAAAATAGGCAGTTTACTGACCGATTCTTTCAGTGAGTCATTCAGAATAGGAGAACTGTCATTCAGACAAATACAGGGTATCATATCATTATTACATAAAGGTAAAGATTTAGATAGGGAGAACTTGAGTAATTGGAGACCTGTAACTTTAACTAATTCAGATTATAAACTTCTAGCCAAGGTTCTAGCAGAAAGATTGGGTAGTGTAGTAGACAACTTAGTCAGCAAAGATCAGGTGGGGTATATCAAAGGCAGGAACATAGCTACAATCATAAGATGTATTGATGATGTTATTAATTATCTTAATAAAACTGATAAAGCAGGGTATTTGTTAGCATTAGATTATAATACTAAGGCATTCCATTCCATATCTAAAGCATACATGTTGCAAGCTTTTAACGTATTCGGATCTGACTTTCAAAAATGGGTATCTGTGCTTTCCAACAATTCGCAGAGTTCCATAAACCATGGCGGAACCCTTCTGAACCCTTCGCTGTCAACTGTGGAATCAATCAAGGATGTCCATTTTTTCCTCTTGCATTCGTTCTTGCAGTGGAAATTGTAGCAGTCAAGATAAGGAATAGTGCAATAACGGGTATCAAAACTCCAACTGTGTGCAATAAGAAAGATACATATTTAAAGATTAAACAATTGGCAGATGATACAACTTTATTTCTGAAAATAGACAGGACATGTTTACTTCCATAGAAATACTTGATCATTTGAGCAATTTTCTGAGCTGAAATTAAATTCACACAAAACGAAAGCAATGAAGATGGGCAGACAAATCACTGAACAGAATCTCCCATTTGTATTGGTTGACAAAATATAAATAAAGGCATATATTTCCAGAAAGACAAAATGGCAAAACACATTGAAAAAAACTGGAGAGATAGGATAAATAATATACAAAAATTAATAGTACAGTGGAGCAAAAGAGACCTGTCCATACATGGTAAAATTCTTGTCATAAAAACCTTCTTGTTAAGTCAACTTACATACGTTATGCAATCCATTGGCATCCCAGAAAAAGCTTTGAAACAGATCAACACCATATTCTACAAATTTATTTGGCAGAGAAAACATAGCAACCGTAGAACTTTTCAGAAAGTGAAAAGAAAAACAATGGAAAGTGATTATAATGAAGGAGGCTTAAATATGGTAAATATGTTAGAAATTCAATGATGCTTGCATTTACAATGGGCTGGAAAATTTTATCATGCACGGGAAGAAAACTGGACTATAATACCCAGATGGCATCTAACCAAAATACCAAATCATCGTAAAATATTTATGGTAAACTGTAGAGCAAAGCAAATAGAATTACAGGAAATAGAGAACGATTTTTGGTCGGATGAAATTACAAAATATTTGAACAGTAAAGATGTAGTAACAAGAGAAGTGAACATCCATAGTTTTCACAATCAGATGTTGTTTCACATTATTAATATACAATATAAAGGTAATGTGCTATGCTTTCAAAACTGGATAGACAGAGGAATAGAACACATAAAGGACGTAATACATAAAACAGAAAAAAGACTTCTAGATTTAAATGAGGTTGCTTTTTCACTGAACCAGGCTAAAGGTATCACAATATTCGAATACAATGCTCTGTACAACGCAATTCAATTACAGTGGAAGGCCTGGATACAAAACAATGGATTACCACTGGAATCTACTGAATCTTTTATTTGTGATGCAAATGCATCCAATGCAAAACTAAAAGAAATAAAGAAATATATTAAAAGTAGAACTAAAGGTACAACTATAGACCTATATGTTTGTGCATTTTGGAAAAGGAAATTTGACTTTTCTTTCAATCATAATACATGGATTTCACCCAGGAGAGCAACAAAAGAAGTACGTTTACATGTATTGCAGTGGAAAATAAGTCATAATATATACCCAACAAACATTATTCCATAAATATAAAACAAAAAAGAAAGTAGTAGACTCAGAAAATTGTGACTACTGTCCTGGTAAAATTTATTTTATTGAACATTTCCTCTATGCTCAACTGTGAAAATACTTTGGAAAAACATAGAAAATTTGATACTTAAAAGTAGTGGTAAGTGTATGGAATTACATCCCACAGACGTTTTATTTGGAATTCAAGATGATAGATATAGCAAACATGATCTCATAAAAATAAACCATATTATTTTGATAGGTGAAATGTGTATCAGTATTGCACACACACACACAAAAAAACACACACACCAAAAAGACTGTCTATTTTACAACTGATCTTTGAACAGCAGTTCAATATTAGAAGTCGATATATTATATAATACCTTATGAATCTTAAAGAAAAGGGGAGGAAAATATATATATATATATGTGGGGGGGGGGGGGGAACAATGACATAGTTATGGAATGCAGGGTATTCCTTTTGATTATTGTCACGTTTTTTAGTTGATTGTGTAATTGCTTATGTTCACTGTATTCTTTTTGTTGCTCTTATTTTGTTACTTTATTTTTTATTTTTTCGTTCTGTTAATAAATATTTTGAATTGACATAATGAATATACAAAATAAAACGGTTGTTGACCCAAGAAAATCCGGGACTCTGAAGAAAAAAAAAGAGAAAGAAGAAAAAACAGCCACTTCACATGATAATAGTGGGAAGACTGTTCAAACGTCGCTACATTGTTCAAAAATCAAACAGCGCTAAAAGTAAAATGAGAAACGTAAATGATTCCATACGGAACAAAGACACTCTCCTATCAAAAGATAGATATATGGTGGAACATTTACAGGAGAGCGCGCAGACACACCCGACAAAATGAAATCGTCTGAATTATTAAAGATCAAAAGCCTCAAAGAAGTAACAGCACATGAGAGAAAAGAAAAGTCACACGCACTTGAAAGGGAGGGGGTGGGGGTGGATGGGGGCAACAGTTGAATTCCATCCAACAGATGAACTGACACTAGAACTGGAGGTTATCCTTATACGAAGTACAACCAGAAGGCTGGGAACTAATTTCTGAAATGGAGACGGTATCATTTTCTGTAGGGAAACTCCAAAACTTTGTGAAATGAAATATCAAGTCTGCTGCATAGATATAAGAAAGTTGTAAAAGTTTTTTTTACAGATGAAAATGTATACTTTTGTGTTTGAAGTAGTCTGCTTTACTTGGAAAAGAACACGCTGATAAGAACGAAGTTAGAAGAAAGTTTTTGGCGACTGGCTTTACTCGCATCAGAAGAAAGATGAAATTAATTTTCTTTGATGTTTCCAAATATGCGCCAGTAGAATGACATTTTACCAATCATTCTGGGATGGTGCCTTCCAAGTATCCAAGAACCATGCGTGAAAATATCTTAGTCACACACACACACACACACACACACACACACACACACACACACACACACACACACACACACACACACAGAGAGAGAGAGAGAGAGAGATTCCGTCTTTTTCTCTCTGTATCACCTCCCTCTCTCTCATTGCTTGCTCCGCTCCTCACTCTCTGCGGGAAAAACAACAACAAACAAACTAACTGAAATGAATCCAGAGCTGTCTGTCCACGAGCGATCTTGGCAGTGTTAAGTTTGCTTAACGTGAAGACTTTTCCTCAAGTATACACTTATTTCATAGATTCTGGGAGCATTCTGGCTCTCGACGTCAGGCTGAAGCCGACATTGGCTGCTCGCAGTGGCTTGCAGAGGATCGCGGAAGCAAAGTGCTGGTGTACATCTGGCTAAGATATTTCTTTTACTGCGAGAAAAAGCTGTCGGGCGCAAAAGCTGAGCGGGAAAGAGAAATACTGTACTTGTTTACTTTTAAGTGGTTTGACTTCGATGCTGTGTGAAAAGGCTTGCTCGAGTGTGATGATCATTGGACTCTTGGCATTAGCTATCTGTGACCCTCTGTTTTAATCCTATTAACAACAACAACAACAGCAACCAAGTAAACGTTTCCAGGCTGAGGGTCTTGAGTATCTCTCTCTCTCTCTCTCTCTCTCTCTCTCTCACACACACACACACACACACACACACACACACACACACACACACACACACAGAGAATTACAATAATACAAGAAGCTACCCCTAACATTACCAACCCATTACATCAAGAATCACCTTGCTTTCCTTTCTGTTTGATTTTAACGTCTGTTTTGTTTTTTGTTTGTTTTTGTTTGTTTTTCGCTGTATATGGTAGTCATTGTTGTAGGTTTGATTAGTTTAGCCTGTAACCACTGCAGTTTTAGACCGTTGGCTGTCTACCAAGATGCCTATAAAGAAGGGGAGAGGGTGAAAGAGCATTGTAGCCGCTATCGTCATTTATAAAGAGAGAGCTGGGGGGGGGGGGGCGGTGCCTATAAACAGGGTGTTTATCTTTCATCTACCGAACCACACCACCTCCCAACCTCACCCAACCTGTCACGTGTTATTGGCGCTGCAGACAAGATCAAGCGTCCGGGTTTGCGGACATCTGCGTCGTATCACAATATTTCCTCAGCAGAAATGAATGACAATAAATTTGAAACCGCGCGCAGTTCGCCTCGT
Organism: Babylonia areolata; assembly: GCF_041734735.1. Lineage (NCBI taxonomy): Eukaryota > Metazoa > Mollusca > Gastropoda > Neogastropoda > Buccinidae > Babylonia > Babylonia areolata. The sequence goes on from NC_134901.1 coordinate 13,166,334, forward strand.
GCTGTTCTCTGTTTGCTCGATGGGGTCAGGGAGCACTGACAACTCCTGTTTTTGTGGTGGATGAAATGATCAGACCCCACATGTTTTCTGTGCTGCGATTTATCTCAAGAACATGCTTTATCGCTCGCTCTCTCTATCTCTCTCGCGCACACACACACACACACACGCACACACACACGCACACACACGTACACACACACGCACGCACGCACACGCATCTACGCGTGAAAAAAAACCCAATGGGATGAATTATATCTTGCACATCGGCCGAAAAAAAATCACTTCCTTTTCATTTTCCCATTAATTTTGTTTTCCTCATTGTGTCTCAGGACGCTGTTGGTTTTTTCCACGCCTCAGCCACAGTCTGTTTCAGTGTGTGTGTGCGCTGGAGCAGGTAGTGTGCGCGCGTACGTGGGTATCTGTGATGATTTTTTTCCTCCACTTTCTCCACCAGCTTCTTCCTCCATATGTTGTCGCCATTGGAAGTAAATAGGAAAAGGATGCCTTTATTACCAAGTGTACCGGGGTCACAAGGAATATTGGGAGGGGGGGTAGTACATAACAAGGTACGAACATAGATCGAAAATCATACACAGATACAGTAGAAATTAGGATACATATCAGTCTAAAAGAATGTGCATACTCACACATGCACGTACTGCACACACACACACACACACACACTCTCTCTCTCTCTCTCTCTCTCTCTCTCTCTCTCTCTCTCTCTCTCTCTCTCTCTCTCTGTCACACACACACACACACACACACACACACACACACACACACACACACACACACACACACACACACACACACACGTTTGAACAGAATCTGCATATTACATGTGGATGGGGTTGATGACTAGATCTTCAGGTAGATGGTTGTTGATTGCGTTACAACCTTTATCATATTTCTCGTTAATTCTGCTGTTTTGGAAGATTCCTGTCTTTAATTAAGAAAAAGGGGTTGGGGGACACAACGACATTTAAGTTCTGTGTCTTTAATAACCTTTGCAACACACAGGGGGGGGGGGGTATGGGGGGAAGAGAGTGACAGATAGACACTCAAACAAAGCATCTCAAACACATACTCTTTCTTCCTCTCTCTCTCTCCCCCTCTCTCTCTCTATCTCTCTCTCTCTCTCTATCTTTCTTCCCCACCCCCAAATTGAATGTCTGACGACGAGACTGGAAGTTTCTGCCTTTTTTTTTTTTTTTTAAGGAAAAGCAGGTGAACGTCTCATGTGAGTATTCCTATCGACGCAAACATTTGCAGTACGTGTGAGGGGAAGCCTAAACTGGCACGTAAACGCACGCACACACGTAACCATATGCGCAAATGCGCGAACACACACACACACACACACACACACACACACACACACATGCATATGCTTATGCACATATGCACATTCGCACAAGTACATAGATAAACAGGCAGACAGATAGGTGGATAGTCAGATAAATAAACAGATCTGTTGAGCATTTACCCCCACCCTTCAACCTCACCGCATTTTAAACGCCTTTCTCCTTCGACCAGCCTGGATTCACACTGATGGGAAATGGATGGAGCAGGCCAAGAAGAGTGTGTGGTGGGGAGGGGGGGAGCGTGGATAGGGGTGGGGGTGGCAGTGATGGATGGAACGGACGGTGGAAAGGGAGTCTGGGGGGGGGGGGGGGGGGGTAAGAAACACCTGACGAAATGCCCACTGGAGAACTGCAGGGTACGATCAGCCGTGGGGCTATGGTAACTACTATCTTCTGCCAAAAGATACAGGTGTATGCTGATTGTCATAATGAAACCCTTTTAAGGGGATGCCCCCTTGTAGTCAGCGATGCAAACATTATCCGGTTTGGTTTTGATCACTATTGCGAGGCAATGTTAATTTTCATTGTTCGTTCTTCTGTTAACGGTTTTATTGTTTTTCAAAGCACGCCTTTTACCCACGCGTACGTACATGCACCCACGCACCTATGAACTGAGATCGAGACAGAAACGGAGAGACAGGAAAAAAAAAACCCAGAGAGATGGAAAGACAAACTTTGATCACAATTTATAACATACTTGATCAAGTCCCTTCAGAGTATGCCGATGGTCACACACACGCACACATACACACGCACGCATGCACCACACACACACACACACACACACACACACACACACACACACACACACAGCGTTTCATCGAACATCAAGCATAGGACGTAATTAAAACGAGGAAATGTTATATTGTGGATGGAACGTATGTGCCTTGTTGTTTTAAGAATGAGAAAGGAAAGAAAGAGAAATTGAGATGGAGATAGAATTGGAAAGACAGTTAAAGGCAGAGAAAAGGGGAGACAGACTTTGATTACGGTTGGTAACATACTTGTTCAGGACCTTTAGAATAGGCCAATAGTCTTCTGAATAACTATTACTTCATTTCATTTCACTTCATCCTCCCCCCCCCCCTCTCTCTCTCTCCCTTTCTCTCTGTCTCTCTCTCTCTCTCTCTCTCTCTCACAAGTGAAACCCATGTTGCTGTATGCTTCAGAATTATGGGGAACTATGCGTTTTAAAACACTAGAATCAGTTCATTTATTTGCATGTAAACGATTTTTGAATGTAAGCCCCAAAACGCCGAACGCAATGGTATACGGTGATAGAGGTGGGTATCCTCTGTACATTGATAGCTGCATTAGCGCACTACGATACTGGTTTAAACTGCAACAGATGCCCATAACGAGAATTCCAAAACAAGTGTATATTATGAGTGTTAACAAGATGGCCAGCTGCCAAAATGATTATTTAAGATATTGGGCGTCTACAATAAAGCGCTGTTTAGATGTTTATGGATTTTCTGAAGTTTGGTTTAATGGTGGTGTAGGAAACGATAAAGCTTTCTTTAGGACATTTAAACAACGTATGGTGGACTGTTATGAACAAGGCTGGTCAAGCAAACTTTATAGTAGTAATCGTTTTGAAACATGATGATGATGATGGCAGTTTCTTCGTATCCGAAGATCACTGGGAAGAAGGTCTAGTCCGGGTGAGGCAAGCCTTCTGGTGGCTGTACAGGCCAATCCTGGATTTGCATTGTCGGGAACAGCTGGCGCACGTGAAGGTTGGCTGGTCGCTGGAGGGGTAAACTTGAGATGATGCCTCCTTTCTCCGCTCGCGTTTTTCCCTGGCTGTCTGTGTCCTGACCTTTTCAAAATTCCTGACAGCTTTCCTGGTGGAAGTTTTCCAGGCAGATCTGTTTGCTGCCAGTGTCTCCCAGCTGTGGTGGTCAATTTCGCTACGTGACATCTGCTGCTTCAGTTGGTCCTTGTAGCGTCTGCGTGGAGCTCCAACGCTGCGTTTACCTTCACGCAGTTCGCCGTAGAAGACGGCCTTTGGCATTCTGGAGTTGTCCATACGCGCTACATGACCTGTCCAGCGCAGCTGTCGAAGCATCAGCATTGACTCGATGCTTGGGAGATAAGCTTTCTCCAGGACTTCGATGTTGTTCGCCTCTCCTCCATCGCTGTAGGTCCTTCTTCCCGCCTGCGCTGCGAAGATTTAAAGTGAAGACCAGTGCGCGCAAACCAATCCCACTCTTTAGGCCATGCATCCTTCCACAGGGCTCAGCGAGCTAAGACGTCTATGGCGACCACAAGGCTGTAGACAGATTGCCTGTGACAGCTAACGGGCTCTGTCTGCCCGGGTTTTGAAATCAGAGATTTTCCTTCTCTTAGGCAGATTTACAACCAGGGTTGAAGACTCAGCCCGCCCGCCCAGATATACCGCCAGGAACTCGGTCGCGCCATGACATAGCAAACTTAGTGGAAACAGGGGCACCGCGTGAAGGTGTTGCTAAGGGCACAGTAATGTAGGAGAGGCCATTGCAATAACCTTGCTGACTAGCAAGCTAGACAGTGGCTACGCGGCGGTCACAACACCTGGGAAGGAGAGGATTAATCACTATCACTTCCCTTAGTGAGCGGGACGTCCGGCACCAGACCTCACTACCCCCGTTTTGTTTGAAACATACCGTTCCTTTAAATCATATTTGCAGCCAGAAAAATATTTATTTGATCTTACCATTTCCAAATTCAGATCATCTTTCATTAGATTCAGATTTGGAGTAAACGAACTTAAAGTTAATGAGCGTTATAAGGATAGCCTGAAACTGTACCTTTTGTGGAGAGTACGAAGACGAAATTCATGTACTGGCAATTTGCCCACAATATAATATTCTGAGAAAGAAATACTTATCTAAGCATATAAAAAATTTAAGGATTCCCATATTGCCCCCACTTGCATCAAAATGTCAACAGCATTGTGTCAAGAGATGTAGCAATGTATATTTTTATGCGTTAAAACAGAGAGCAGAAAGCGCTCAGTCTTAAATGAAAGATATGTTCATATATTACCCTTACTTATTTGGTTTTGTTATATTGTAAGTTTATTCTTTCTAATATTTTGTTATTCATCCAACTCAAGGTTTGGTTTTCATATGTGTGTGTGTACAACACGTGCATTTATATGTATACAGGTCGGTGGCCTTGTGTTCCTGAGTTCCCGAGTTCTCTGTGTGTGTGTGTGTGTGTGTGTGTGTGTGTGTGTGTCTCACACACACACACTCTCTCTCTCTCTCTCTCTGTCTCTCTCTCTCTCTCTCTCTCCCTCCCTCCCTCTCTCTCTTTCTCTCTCTCTCTCTCTCTCTCTCTCTGGTGTGCAGTTTTTTGTTATGTGTAAGGCGTAGTTTCGTTTATGTGTAAGGCTAGTTACACAAAGATATTCAAGACCATAACGACATGAAATACACGATATAGATTGATGAATTAAGTATTTTACATGTCATCTGTGGAACGTTATCTTGTTTTAACAGTGATGACAACAGAAAACATTTTCTTCTGTTGTTCTAATATTTTTGGGCAGTTCGACTCTGCGATGATTCTAAAGTTTCCAAGTTGCTTGATGGGCGGAAATCATTTTTCTTGCAGTTCAGTTTATTAATCGTATCACTTACGCTATTAACGTTATTGTATCTTTCCCCAGCCATAAGAATATCTCACCAATCTCTCACTGACGTAAGAGAACTTCAACAAATAAGAAACAAAAGAAAAGACAGAAGTAAAGCAAAAAGAAATTGAGACAAAAATCAAAACAAAATCTACACAAAACCGACGGTATTGCAGGACATAAAATGAATGGGAATACAGCTCAACGAAATACATTTTTTTTTAAAGATAAATAAGATGCAATAAAAACGATTATTTTTCAAGGCAAAATGTGATTGTTTGTGTAAAAATGGAAAAGGGAATTAATTCCATCTTGCTGATCTTTCAAAGCCATTTTTGATGATCTCGAATTTCTCCCAGAGAGTTGACAAAAAGAAGAGTTTTATCACAAGGCTGACATAAACAAAACGGAACGAGCCCAGCGGAAGATGAGTAAAACGATTAAGATCCACAAGTTGTGTGTTTCGTTGTTGTTGATGTGATGTCGTTGTTGTTTTTGCGGGGGATAGTGAGTGAGAGAGAGAGAGAGAGAGAGAGAGAGTTTTGTTGTGTGTGTATATGTATAATTATGTATAGATAATTAAAGCCATGGACAGAAGTGTAAGATGATGCGCTAGAGAACTTTAATTCCAAAAAAAAATTTTTATTATTCTTCTGTAACAAAAGAAGGAACTGTTGGTCATAGCTCTTTTTATAATCGCATTAAAGAAAAAATTTTAAGCTAGCATTTTTTGCTGGATTCGTTCAAGCTGTTGCTGGTGTCTATAACTATAACTTCTGAGACAGTTAATTTTGTTGAACGCACGCGTGCCCTTAAAACTGTTTCGTTCAGATTGTTATCGATTGTGTCTTCAACGGAATATTGCAAGCAAATCCGGCAGTTGTTTTTTCATCGCAGAGAACGTGTCCGTTGTATATGGTTTGCTGCTACAGACATTTTTTTTTTTTACCAGTAAATATCGCTAACCTTTCTTGACCTGAGCTATCAGTACACAAGTATATTGGAAAGCGGCGATGTTACCAGGGTCAGGTAGTCTGAAAAGGTTTTTTAAACACTCAACGATGCATTGAAAAGTGCTTCTGTGGGAATGATTCAGTCCTCCTGTCTTAAATTTGCCAACTGATCATTTGCCATTCCTTATAAAAATCAAAAGTAAACGTATTCCGTCACAAAGGAATTGCCAACAGCAGCATTTCAATAACTTTTGAAACACGTTTCTCTGTCAGAGTGGCCAGTCGTTTTTGCATTGGACCATTCAGTCGGTTTTCAAAGCCAGTAACTATGTTGTCTTAAACCACTGAACTAAGTCGGTTTATTGACGACATGATCGCGTATTAGATGGTTTTTGTTGTTGTTTTCTTTTTGTGGTTGTTGTTAAATGATCATGTATTTGTACCACTTCGTGAGGAGCAATAGCCCACACTTAAATAAATTACCTGTATCCGCATTTCTCTTCCCCGTCTCTCTCACCCTCCCTCCATCTCTATCTCCCTCCCTCTCTCTTAGTCTCTGTCCCACCTCTCTCTCTCTCTCTCTCTCTCTCTCTCCATCCACTCTCCCCCCAACCCTCTCACTTTCTCTATCCCCCCTCCTTTCTTTATCTCCCCCTCCTTCCAGTATCACTCTCCCCACCATTCCTATATCTGTTCTCTCTTCCTCTCTCTCTCTCTCTCTCTCTCTCTCTCTCTCTCTTTCTGTGTGTCTCTCTTTTTCTTTTTCTCTCTCTCTATTTCTCCCTCCATCATACCCATCTTTCTCACTTGTTCGTGCGCCCTTTCAGTGTTGTTGTTTGGGTGTTGTTGTTTTTTTGTTTTGTTTTTGGGGTTTTTTTTGTACCCTTGATGACAACGAAGGTAATGACAACGATGATGATAAATGACAACGATGATAAAAACAGTAAAATGTTAATGACAGTGATAATAATGACAATTGTGAAGATCAATGACAACGATAACCATCAATGATAATGATGACGGTGATGAGTACAGGCAACGATGATGATAAATGACAACGACGATAACAACAATAATGTTAATGATAATGATAATCATGACAATAATTGTGATGATCAATGACAGCGATATTGATCAGTGATAGTGGTAATGATGACGGTGATGAGTACAGGCAACGATGATGATCAATGACAACGATGATAACAACAACAATGTTAATGACAATGATAATGACAATACTTGTGGTGATCAATGACAACGGTAATGATCAATGATAATGATAACGATAACGGTGATGAATGCAGGCAACGATGATGATCAGTGACAACGATGATGATGGTGGTGATGATGATGATGACACAGGGCCGCGTGGAAGAGCTGGAGGAGCAGCTGAGCCGGACTCGGCAGGCGGAGGACGAGAGCCGTGCCGCTGCCAGACAGATAGAACAGACCATGGCGGAGTACGACAGACGGCGGTTGCAAGCGCAGGCCCACGAGGTCAGTTCACGCACCCTGGTCTCTTCACTGTCGGGGGGGCGGGGGGGGGGGGAGGTGTCTGTCCTGCGAGTGGTCACCACGAGTTGAGAACACTTTTTTTAAGGAGGGGAGGGGGGTGGTTTAAGGTCCCATAGCCTTTTACGTAGGGGCAATGAATCTGTGTCTGGGTTCGGATAGGAAAGTGGGCCCTAGGTGTATCAAAAAAACAAAAGATGCCTGACTGTAAAGAGAGACGCGTAGACCATGTTAAGGGGGGTGGGGGGGACACGCCAGTGCAAATGAGACCAAAATGATGATTTTTCATGATTTGGGTTTTTGATGGATTTTGATTCTTGAACATCTCTTCTGTCATATGGATAAGTTTTTCTACTGTGAAGATGTTTTTAACTATGAAAACATTGCCAATAAAGATTGCTTGCTGAATCACGGAAGTGTTTATTTTGTTCAATTTCGACGCAAGTTGTCAAGTTTCTGGTCTTGACAACATACCTTGGACTTGCTCAATGATGAGTAAACCTACAACCATGAGACTTTGCATGATTGTTTTATAACATGTTATTGAAGTTTTGTCATGAGTATGTATGAAAATATTCTCTTGGTTTTAATTCATAGCATTTCCAATCTTTTTTACCCATCGTAAATTCGCAATACCCAAAATTTAAAAAAATTCACAAGAAATACAATAATTGAAGAATTAACACAATCTCAAGTGAAAATGAAGATAATGTCATTGTGTATCAAGTACACATAACAAAAAATGTTTGCGTGGACCACAAACCCGATTTCTTTGATACATTGTTTGGCGGCCATTTTGATTTGCTTCCATAGCAACGGGTATTCACAGAAATCTAAGATAACACTTTTTTGTGATCCACAAGTGATGATACACCTAGTAGACAAAAACGAAAGAGAGAGATAGTTGGAGAGGAAAAAAAAAGTCGTTATTTGACTGTAGTGGCTGGCCTTAAATTAAGAAGTTTCCATGGCCTGTTACGGCTGCAGGGGTAGTGAAGTCATATTCCTTCCACCGCTTTTTAAAAACCTCTCTCGCCTGAACTCAGGTACCCGTTCTCACCTGGGTGGAGTGAGGAGAATCGGAATATAGTGCCTTTCCCAAGGACACAATACCACGCCGAGACGGGAAACTGATCACTGGGTCAGAAGTCTTAGAGAAGTTCACTGGGGGGAAATAAAATTTTATAAATTGGCTTTTTATTAAGAGAATGGAAAAAAGAGAAATAGAGAGAGAGGTGTAGAGTGGGAGACAGACAGAGGGGATGGGGGAAAGAAAGGGAGTTGGAAGGGAAGGAAAAGGGTATGTAAGAAAGAGAAAAGAGAAGGAAATAAAGGCAGAAAGAATAAGAGTGATCTTATATAAGCCAGGTATTCGAACTCTAAAAGATCTGATGTAAACGTAGCACTGGAACACACAAAAGAAAAAATACAATCATGTTTATTTATCAGTGAATGATATGAAATCTGTAGGTATTTTCTGAAACAAAGAAGACGTTTCGATATTCATTTTTACAGACAGAATTAAACGAAAAAGGAATGAAAAATAAAGGAGTGAAAGGGAAAAGAAAGGAAAGAAAGAAAAAGAAAAGTATTTAATAACCAAACATTCAGAAAAAATTGATAATCAAAATATTCTAACTTTTTGTCTGCATAAGTATTTAAATAAAAACAATATATTGTGAAGCTGGATTGGAGGATGATGCTCTCAGGTCATTAATCACAGCACAGCAAGTAGTCTTCCGACTGAGAACTGGACATCGTAGGCTCCTTTCCCACCTCTACAGACTGAGACTGCCTCCAACTGATGAATGCCCATGCGGCACGGGTTCGCAGACACCAAAACGTTTGCTTCAAACGGGGGTGGGGTGGGGGGCTGTTGTGGTGATTTGCCGAGCTCTAAATAGTAAGCTTTAGTGCTGGTATGGAAGCCTCTTGTAGAAGAACACTTTTGATCCTCAATTTATGTGTGCCGTTTGTTTTGGACAGTCGAGTGTTGTATAAAAGCTGGCGCGCGCGCGTGTGTGTGTGTGTGGATGAGCACGTGTTCGTGCAGGTATACGTATATCTGTCCTTTGATCCTTGATTTATGTATACCGTTTGTTTTGGACAGTTGCTGCTATTTGTAAATATGGTGGCGGATGTGTGTGTGTGTATGCTGGTATGCGTGCGTTCGTTTATGTATTCGTGTATCAGTGTGTGTGCGTGCGTGAGTATGTGTGTGTGAGAGAGAGAGAGAGAGTATCAAAGAATCCCAGCATCCCCACCAAAGGTTAAGTAAAACGGTAGTGATTCCTAGACGTTAGCAGTGCCGACAATGCGCTTGCTTGGGTCCGCGTCCAGGCACTCGTTAGTCCTCCCCGGGCGCTCGTTTAGACCAGTTTCTTGGGTCCCTTTACTGCACCCTGGCCACTCATTTGTGAGGGTTCTGTTTGGGATTTGTCTGTTTGGGTTGGAAGCTAGAGTGGGATCGGGAACGGTGCCGGGTTGGGGGAGGCAATTTTCTGCCAGCTTGCCCCTTCCTGTGTGCAGGGTGTGCAGATTTTCCACCAGTTCCAAAGCCAAGTTTGCACAATAAGAAGGCACGTACACAGGCGCGTGCAAATTAGCGCACTCTGCGCGCGCGGGGACACACACACACACACACACACACGCGCGCGCGCGCGCAATCATTGTACAGTCTTGTGCACAGTGCGCCTGATAGAAAGAGAAGTTCTGAATTGCTCTACCCCCTTCTGCCACCCCCAGTCTTCACACGCTTGGCCTCTACCCCCACCCCGCCCCCTCCTCCCCTGCCGTCTGTGGATGGTGACGTTCTTACACTTCAGTCTCCGCCCATGGACTCTTTGCTAGTCGGCAGACCTCAGACACATAAGGGTTTTGATGTTTTTGTATGGGTAAGACGACAAACCCGTTTCCCATGTTCCTAGTGTTCTTGTTCCCCATAAAAGAAAGACTGGTTGATGAAAAAAGCAACTGTCTTTGACAACATTCTAAAGAGCTAGTGATCTTAGAGGTGATCTTTTTGACAAAATGAATTAAGACAATTTTAAGAAATATATAAAAAAACAAAAAAAACACACAAAAAAACAGCAGTAACAAAACTCTATCAAATTACAAAGGAAACATTGACAGCAAGGTTTGTCGTATCTAACACAATTATGAATAAACGTTTAACAGCAGAAAGTTATCTTTAACAGTTAAAAAAAAAAAAAAATCAGGAGAAAAGTGGGCAACGAAATGGTTTCTTTTTCATAAAATATGATGAAAACGTGGCTGCAGACTTTGAAAATAAAGTGGAAAAAGATCACGCTTTCATTTTCATGGAATGTGAAGAAAACCTGGCTGCAGACGATAAAAGTAAAGTGGAAAAAGATGCCGCTTCCTTCTTCACATCCACAAGATCCACAGTTTCGCTTATAGCTGCACTTACCATGGTGAGCCTCCTGATAGGCTTTTCTGTCGTTTGCAGAGCTAACAGTCATTGGCAGGCTTTGAGACTGGGTCTGGAAAATAACACTCCATCTTCTCCGGACACAACCGAACATCAAAGGGCAAGGTCCAAGGTCCGCGGTGCTATCTCATCCAGAGACATCAGAAAACAATGGGAAGAAGTCTCCAAGGCCATGTTGCCTTTAGAGACATGAAACAGCCCTGTTGTGACATTAGACGGAACAGGTAATCAGGGCTCGAACTAGTTACCTACCCGTTCGATTGTCCTGGACAACTAAGCTTTCTCATCCAGTCTGTTTATCCGTTTGTCTGTCGAGCAACCCATTTCTTACTGAGTACTAAAGTGAGAGGGTGACAGCAGCCAGCTTTAGTGCATTCCAATAGCATTTCCCTCCTCAACTTTTCACTTGAACACCTTTCCCATCCAGCCCGGTTTTTTTCTCAGAAAGGAATATCAGAAATGTGCAGTCTCGCTGAAACAAGGCATGTTCTGTAAACAGATCCAGTGTGCTCTCTCATACAGTCGGGGCTGTTTGGCTATACTTCCGTTTCCAGAGAAACAGAGAGCCTTGTATCCAGAGACAGCAGAAAATCTTGGCCTGAGAGAAGCTCAGAAGAAGGGGGTGGTGTCACTGAATTCGCTGACTGGACGGTATACGAAATCGCTGATAACACACATCTCAGAGTGCGATTTGCTTTTTCATGGTGTACACTGTTAACATTCTACAGCCCCATGCTTTGCACTTCCACTGTCTAGACATGTATAACGGAACAGCCCAGGTCTACCCCTGATTCATGACAGTTGCTTGCAAACACATTTTCCTGGCGCCGCAGACTAGGGACAGACATTCGCCAAATATACTCACCACCCATCACTGATTTAATACCAACAGAAAAAGTGGGACAGAGCTAATGTTTGGTGTCTAGGGGTGAGGGGAAATGGGGGGAGAGTCAGTTAGCAGTCCATTAGCGTTGTAATCCAAACAGTAGCGCTCTTGAGACAGTCCACGTTTATATCTTAATCAAGATGTATTTGAACAGAAGGGTGAAATAGAGGTACTTATAAGGTGATTTTCAGCCATGGCATCCTTGTAAGCTCACAGACGAAAATGGAGCCCAGTTTTCCAAGGACATTGACCACATGAGTGTCACACACACACACACACACACACACACACACACACACACACACACGGAGAGAGAGAGAGAGAGTGAAGCTGGATCGGCAATACTGACATCACAGCGCATTCGCTTTTCTGAGAAATAGCCCCTGGTCCCTCACGAGCTCTCTCTCTATCTGTATGTGTGCATTCAGCTCTCGCGAAACTGGCGGGAAACGTGCGTGTGTGCACAATGTATGCGAAACCTACATGGCAACCAGGCTGATTGGCCTAAGACGCATTTCTCATATACTGCATTTCTCTTGTGTCCAAATCACTTTGAACCACTGAGAAGATTTATTATCTCTTTGAGAGATGCTCCTGCATTTAGGCTCATGTAACTTGCAGATTCAGTCGGATTCTTTTGTAACGGATCCATGCCTTGCCATTCTTTGATGTAGGGATGTGGTGTGGTAGATGGAGATCACTTACTTCAGCATTCACTTTCTGTTTTCGTTGACAGTTCATTCATGCTGATACCTATAGGTGGATAACACTGCACAATTTTCTTCAGCGTAGCAGATATTCCGTATTTTGCTATTCATGTCTGCTGTGTGTGGAAAGAATTAAGAAAACCACTGTCCTTGCTGTCTTGCTGTCAAAATGGGAATTTCATCGTTGATAGATAATTGATCTTTTCATATAGTTTTAGTTTCTCTGGTTTTAAGAACTGACTGGTTTCAGTCCTCGAATGGCCCCTTTGCGGTCTGTCTGTGCTATAAGCAGCGTGATTTGATTTTGATTTTAAATGGGATTTTTTAAGAGACCATAGGCTTTCGGCAACGATGGCATTTGTCTTTTGTTTTCTTTCTTTTTTTTCTTCTTTTTTTTTTACTGTGCCGTTTCAGCGGCATTACTCAAATGACATTCGTTGGGAGACCCCTTACACGGTCACACCGGGGTTCGTCTGTCACAGTCCCAGCGTCGGCAGTCCACAGAGAACCATCGATGTTAGGTCACCAGGAGGACATCACTAACCATTTCGTCACGGCGGCTGAGCTGGTCTGTGAAATCAGATTGTATGTTGTACATGGTTAGTCAATTTCTGCTAAGTTTGGTTCATTACCTCTACAGTTTAGAGCAATGAGAAAAGGGTGCAACATTAGAGGTAAGTTTGAGTCGTTTCCTGAATTGGGCCTTCTTACAGACCCCTAAATTTTCAGTTTAAGATCAAAGCATGATGCCTCGCGTTCATGCAAGTGTCGTTGAAGATCGAATAGTAAATATATGATCACTGGTGTACAAATCAGTAGCAATTTTCTACAGACTTGTTCAGCAGCAATATTAAGTTCTGGCACAACTCCCTGTGCTTGTCACATGATTCATTTGATGTCACATTCGTCGATCGAACTGAAAGTAAGCACAAAGCAAGAAGATTACTGCTGCAACTGGGTGATTGGAATTGGTGTTCACTGACATCAATCACTTTTTATCGATTTCAAAGCAACTTAGCCTGCAGGAAGGAATCGGCCCGTGGACATAAAATTCATTCGTTCGTTAATTCTCTCTCTCTCTCTCTCTCTCTCTCTCTCTCTCTCTCTCTCTCTCTCTCTCTCTCTCTCTCAGGTTTGAATAACAATAGCGTTATTTTATTTTCTTGCTGTCGCCGCTAAAAACGTGTTGTTGAAAGACGTTTTGAATAGGTTTTTTTTTTCTTGTCCAGAATTAGGTTTAATGGTCCTTTAAGAGCCTCACGTCGAACGTTCGGCGTATTGATACCTGTCATTCTGAACGAGGTATAGATTAGGTAGTGCCCTGTCCCATGGTTGATTTACCAGGTGAGCTGACAACCCATTTTACCCTCATACATTTCTGTCTAAGAGGTGCTCAAAACGGCGGAAGAAAATGGGTGTCGACGAAAGTAGCGAGCAGTATGTTCAGCTACCATTAGGAGAAGAAGAGATAGAGAGAGGAGAACAAAATACCCATTTACCTAGTTCGCAAATGCCCTCCTCTTCCCCGCCTGCCCACCATCTCTCTGCTAAGGATATATGGTGGAATAATCGTCCCAAATGGAGGATTGATAAAGTCCCAACGACAGGATAACGAATCTCTCCTGCATTCGAGCGGTAGGTTGTTTTTGTGGGGTTTTTTGTTGTTTTTTGTTTGTTTGTTGTTCTTTTTTGTTGTTTGGGGTTTGTTTGGGGTTTTTTTGTTTGTTTTTTTTGCTTTGTTTTGTTTTGTTTCTTAGGGATGACGGTGGGGAGGGAATTTGAAAACCAGACACTATGAAAGAAATAGCCCTTAGTCCAGCACTACTGACCGGGAAACCGCTAGCAGCTTGTCTGTCGGTCAGTCTTCCATTGGACTGCGGTTTCCGTGTCTGGAAGAAAAGGTTCCAGTCAGGCTGAAGGTCACGTTCAACTTGTTACTTGTTACTGGTGTAACCAGTGTTTGCCTTGAAGCAGACGGAAATTACTAACAGCTTTCAGAGTTAGACTTTGCGGTGTGTGTGTGTGTGTGATATGATTGTTTCAGTAACCATCTCTCTCTCTCTCTCTCTCTCTCTCTCTCTCTCTCTCAATATCACCCTCTTTTCTTTTTCTCTCTTTCTTACTCACCTCTATCCCCCCCCCCCCTCCTCTCTCTCTCTCGCCCAACCCTTTCTCACTTACCCCTCTCATTTTCTCCATCTCTTGATATCAGTCTACCTTTCTCTATTTCTGTTTCCCCCCTGCCCCTCCTCTCTCTCTCTCTCTCTCTCTCTCTCTCTCTCTCTCTCTCTCTCTCTCTCTCTCTCTCTCTCTCTTCTCTCGGGTTGTTTGACAACAATAGATTTTTTGTTGCTGTCATCGCTAAAAAAAAAAAAAAAATCTTGCTTCTGAAGGACATTTTGGATCGTTTTTTTTCCTGTCGTCAGATTCAGTGGTTTTTTTTTTGGTTTTTTTTGTTGTTGTTGTTGTTTTGTTTGTTGGTTTTTGTTGTTGGTTTTTTGTTTTGTTTTGTTGGTTTTTTTAGTCCGTCCGTCACAGATCCAGGATCGGCAGTCCGCAGGGAACCATCGATGTTAGGTCGCCAGGAGGCTACACACACCAGAGGAGACCCTGCCCTGCTGCTGAGTCTTTTCGGTGGTGTTCAGTGGTACCTGTTCTGATTCAATGTACTTAGGACACCACCTACTAACGACAATAATGGCTTAGTCGCGGAGGCGTGCCCCCCGAAGTGGAGACCGCCACCACGTCCCTCAAACAACAATCCCCAATGAATCTGCCGACACTGAAGACACTGACAGGACTCACCCCACGCACAGAAGTGGAGGGGTATCGAAACTGGGGTCACCATGAGAGCAGGGCTTGAAAGGCCACAGACAGCCATGGGGCTGTTTTGTTTTATATTGATGATGATGAAGGAGGAGGAGGATGACGATGTTGCTGTGGAGGTCCATTTTGGTTTGGGACAGCTTGACAAGGATGTACTCCACGCTTCCTGCCATAATGATATCCCGGCGTTAACCAGGCCCGAGAGATATAGACACTTGCAGTGTTGGTCAGGTAAATAAGAGCACCACACCCAAAGACGCATCCTTGAAGTGGATGACACTCGACTGTGTGGTCCCAGTCTCCCCATTTAAGCCCACAGCACACTCGACTTTGGGTAGGAGTCGGCCACGGGCCGAAAAACCCACCTCCGCTGGGATTCGAACCCGCATCCTCCCAGCCGTTAGTCCGCGATGCTAACCACTTCGCCACGGCGGCTGGTGATTTAGTGTTTAATGGTCCCTTAAGAGCCTCACGTCAGACGCGCGGCATACCGATACCTGTCATTCTGAATGAGGTATAGAACAGAGAGCAATGAAGGGGGGGTGCCCTGCCTCATGGCTGATTGACCAGGTGAGCTGACAACCCATTTGACCCTCATATATCTCTGTCGTAAGAGCTGCTCAAAACAGGGAAAGAAAACGACTGAATGTGTCGATGAAAGCAGCGAGCGGTGAGTGCTATGCACGTATGCCATAAGGAGAAGAGAAAAAAACACAGAGAAGAAAAGAGGAGAATAAAATGTCCATTTACCAAGTTGGAGAACGCCCTCCTCCTCCCCATCTGCCCACCATACCTCCAGTAAGAACGTAATGGAGGAATAATCAAGTCCCATATGGAGGTATAAGCAAGTCCTGGTGACAGAATAACGAGTCTCTTGTGCATTCGAGCAGCTTTTTTTTTTTCTTTCAAAACCAGACACCGGAAAAGAAATAGTAGTCCCAGTCCAGCACCACTGATCGAAAAACCACTTGCAGCTTGTCTGTCAGTCTGTCTACCATTGTACTGCGGTTTCCGTTTCTGGAATAAAAGGTTCCAGTCAGACTGAAGGTCACGTTCAACTTGTTACTTGTTACTGGTGTAACCAGTGTTTGCCTTGGAGGAGAGGGAAATTGCTCACAGCTTGCAGAGTGTGCCTGCAGTGTGTGTGCGGGGGGTGTGGGGGGGTTCCTGTGTATGTAACAATCTCGCTCGCTCTCTGTCTCTCTCTCTGTCTCTCTCTCTCTCTCTCTCTTTTCTCTCTCTCACGCTCTATTGCTCCTTCTCTCGCCTTTCTGTCTTAAATCCCACTGGAGGTATAATCAAGTCCCGTCAACAAAATAACGAGTGTCTTGTGCATTCGACCGGCAGGTTGTTTTGTTGTTGTTTTCTTTGGGGTTTTTTTTTCTTTTGAAGGGTGGGGGGAGGGTGGTTGGGTTTTTGTTGTTGTTCTTTGGGTTGTTTTTTTTTCAAACCCAGATACTGGAAAGGACATAGTGTTCCTAGTCCAGCACCACATCGAGAAACCACTTGCAGCTTGTCTGTCAGTCTGTCTACCATGGGACTGCGGTTTCCGTTTCTGGAATGAAAGGTTCCAGTCAGGCTGAAGGTCACGTTCAACTCGTTACTTGTTACTGGTGTAACCAGTGTTTGCCTTGGAGGAGAGGGAAATTGCTCACAGCTTGCAGAGTGTGCCTGCAGTGTGTGTGTGTGTGCGGATGGGGGGGGGGGGTGTTCCTGTGTATGTAACAATCTCTGTCTGTCTGTCTGTCTCTCTCTCTCTCTCTCTCTCTCTCTCTCTCACACACACACACACACACACACACACACACACGCGCGCTCTATTGCTCCCTCTCTCGCCGTTCTCTCTGTCTTAAATCCCACTGGAGGTATAATCAAGTCCCGTCAACAAAATAACGAGTCTCTTGTGCATTCGACCGGCAGGTTGTTTTGTTGTTGTTTTCTTTGGGGGGGGGTTCTTTTGAAGGGTGGGGGGAGGGTGGTTGGGTTTTTGTTGTTGCTCTTTGGGTTTGTTTTTTTTCAAACCCAGATACTGGAAAGGACATAGTGTTCCTAGTCCAGCACCACATCGAGAAACCACGTGCAGTTTGCCTCCTTTGTACTACGGGGAGACAGAAACTGCTGGCAGCTTGCATAGTGTGCATGCGGTGTCTCTGTGTTTGTGTGTGTGTATATATGTGTGTGTGTGTGTGTGTTTCTGTCTGTGTGCGTGCGCACTCGCGTGCGTGTAGTTTGTGAGACAGAAAAATCGAAGAAAGAGAGAGTGTGTGTGTTTGTGTGTGCATGGGTGTGTGTGTGATAAGAAGAGATAGAGAGGGAGAGGAGCTTGCGTTTATGTCCGGGCGCGCGCTTACGCGTTTGATTCGGTTAGAACTGTTAAGTTTATGGAAGTGGCGGAGAGGAATGTGTGTGTGTGTTAATATGAACATAATGCCGTAGTACACATTCCACCTCTTTTGTTTGTTTGGTGTTGTTGGTTGTTGTTTTTTTTAATGAATTGATTCCTCGTTGCGAAAGTCGACACATCGTAAACTCGGTGTTAAAACGCTACAACCATTTGGACATGTGGATCATTCATTCGATCATTTATTTATTCATTCATTAACTCTGTGATTTGATTGTTTCAGAAAGAAACGGAGAAAAGAGTGGCAAGCGGAAGCCTATTCCATTCGTCTGTTCGTTCATTCAGTCAGTCACGTGTTCGTTCGTTCATTTATCCTTCCATCGATTTCCATTCATACATGCATTTCACAGATTTCAGGCAATTCATTCGTTCGTTCGTTTATTTGTACCTTCATTCCTGCATTCATGCGTTCGTCATTCACTCATTGTACCATTGTTTTCCATCCATGCATGTGTTTCGCTGATTTCACGCAATCCATTCATTCTTTCGTTCGTTCGCTCGTTCGTTCGTTCGTTCGTTCATTCATTGGTTTGTTCGTTTATTTATTCACTCACTCACTTCTTCATCTTTTTTCCATTCACGCACGTGTTTCAGGCGAAACGCCTGCAAGACTCTGAGCTGAAGTCGGCAGCCATCGGGAAGGAAGCGGAGTTGTTACGCCACACGGTGCAGTCCCAGAAAGTGCAGATCCATCAGCTACAGGAACTGCTGGCCTCCAGGGAACAACACCACAAGTGAGTCTGTCTGTCTGTCTGTACAGTTGCTGTTGTTTTGGGTGTTGTTTTTTTTTTTATTGTTTGGCAGTTGGGTTGGTTCTCTATATGTATGCATGCATGCACTCAAGGCCTGACCAACCGAGTTGGGTTATGTGCTAGTCAGGCCACTGCCCAGCAGACTTGGTGTAGCGTATACATGGATTTGTCTGACCGCAGTGACGCCTCCTTCAGAAACTGAAACTGTTCTCTATGTTTTTGTCTCCTGTTTTTTTCTGTCGCTCTCACTCCACACACACACACACACACACACACACACACACACACACACACACACACACACACACACACGTGGACATTGAAACTGCGAGAGAGCACCAAGACTGTTGGAATGGATTAACCGATAAAGCAGACAAACGGGGTGCTGTGAATTCAGGAAAATCCCCAGAAGTATGATATAGCCATACATCAGTGACAGCATCATAGAGTCCCCCTCCCCCCACCCCCTAGCCCCAACCTGTATTTTGTTGCATAAAAAGTGAATGGAGAATATATCACACAGAAACGTCGTCGAATTTTAAAATTGTTCTATTTCTTTCTTCTTCTCCTTCCTGTTTAGCGACCACAATCATCTTTCTGATTATTCTGTCACTCAACAGAATAATCTTATTAGCTCTGACAACTTCGATTCTTCTCAGATCACTCTTTTTGAGACACAGAAGATTTTTTTCATGTTTAAAGAACAGAAAAAAATGAGAAGAAAACCATTATATGAAGAAATAGCAACAGGAGAATTAAATGCGCGCCAGCCCAGGAAGTCATTGCTTTTGTCAAATGAAAAGAGCGAATCAAAAGAGAAAGTTACCAAAAAAAATAAATAAATAAATAAATAAATAATAAAAATAAAAACGTCCATAAGTTCTCTTTGAAATTATACTGGTCAAATAAAAAGAAATTTCTGTATTGTTTTTGATAACTTCAACTGATTTTTTCCTTCTAAGCATAAGTTTACGAAATTAATCAAGAATTTTCCGTTTCTTTGGTAATTAGCATTTTGGTGTTTTTTCCCCCTTTTTCATCACTTAGACATAATCATCACCAGAAGTTATCATTCCTTCATTCACAGCAACGTTGGACCGATGACACCGTAATTTTCGCAGCTCCAAATTATGTCACTGCGGGTTTGTATTATATTGCACAGCACTGCATTTTTTAATCACAACAGATTTATCTGTGTGAAATTCGGGCTGTTCTTCCCGGGGAGATTGTGTCTTCACAGAGCAGCGCCACCGAAACCTTTTTCTTTCCGTTTTTCTGTCTACAATATGCTGGTCAGGCATCTGCTTGGCAGATGTGGTGTAGCGTATATGGATTTGGCCGAATGCAGTCACGCCTACTTGAGTTGCTGATACTGATACTGTCTACTAGTTTATTTGTTTTATTGTCAAAGTGGATTTGCTTTCAACTTTGCTGTGGACAGTCGTTTTGTCTTCTTGGGTTATTTTGCATGCGCTAAGTGCAGTCTGCACATTGGACCTCGTTTTATCGTCTCATCCAAAAGACTAGCATCCAGGCCACCACTCAGGGTCAAGTGGAGGGGGGTGGGGTAAAAATTCTGGTCCATTTATGGCATTTGAGCCCATGGAGACTCGCGTTCTTAATTTCCTACTTATCCTCTTCGCTCCGGCTGGGACATAAGGCGCCAACAAATCTTCTCCAGTCATGTCTGTCTTGAGTCAGCCAGCTGATTTCGATTCAGGTCTTGCGTACTTCTTTTTAAACTCATCTTCCAAAGTTCTTCTCCATGTTGTTCTTCTCCAGGAGCCCATTGGTCCGCTTCTCTTTTTTTACCCTGGTGGTGTCCATCTGAGAGCATCGCAAGGATGTCTGGTACTATTCATCCTCAAGACGTGACCCAGCTACCTCCAGCGCGCGCGCGCGCGCGCGCGTGTGTGTGTGTGTGTGTGGCACGCTGTTCCCAGTAAGTTCTGGTGAATCATCGGAGTTTGGAGTAAGGTGGTAGAATGGTTAAGACGCTTATCTGCCAATACGGTGTCCCAGCCCAGTGCATTCTGAGGAATCGTCGAAGTCAGGAGGAACGTGGCAGAATGGTTAAGACGGTTATCTGCCAGTGGAGTATCCCTGAATATCTAGGTTCAAATCCCGGTCTCGCCCTTTCTCCCAGGTTTGATTGGAAAATCAAACTGAGCGTCTAGTCATTCGGAGGTCCCGTGTGCACCACGCGCTTGGCGCACTGAAAAAGAACCCACGGCATCATAAGTATTGTCCCCTGGCAAAATTCTGTGGAAGAATCCCCCATATACAAAAGTATATGCATGCAATCAAAGCCTCGCTAGCCCTTTGGCTAAGAGACGTGGTTGAGTGTATTTGGATTTGCCCGAACGCAGTGACGGGTCCTTTGAAAGTGAAACTGACGGAGACACCGTCCTTCGAAATACGCTTCCTAGTTTGGGCGCATTAACACAAGGTCACCACCGCTCTCCCGCTTTTGATGAAAGAATAGCCCCGAAAACGGAATATGCCTGCCTACATGGCGGGGTAAAAACGGTCATACACGTAAAAGCCCACTCGTGTACATACGAGTGAACATGGGAGTTGCAGGCCACGAACGAAGAAGATGAAAGAATGTGGATGTGGGTATAGATGTTGAGTCTTAGTGGACAGAAGTCGCGGTCTGTTTATTCATCTGTTTATTTATTCTGAGTTATTTCTGCCGTCCCCTGTTCCTTGCGGCCATGTTGTGCTGTTTCGCAATCCTTCCGACATCCCTCGTCATCATTAACAAAATTGAGAGGAGGGGGAGGGGGTGGAGGAAGGGAGAGGCGGGACATGTTTAATGGCTGTAAAAAGTGAACAAAAAAATGCGTGTGCGCGCAGTCTCTCTCTCTCTCTCTCTCTCTCTCTCTCTCTCTCTCACACACACACACACACACACAGACTGAATCGCGTGCATTCAACATACGTGATCCATGAAATAGCCTTGACCTCTCCCACTGCTTCCGTTGCGGCCGCAGTACCAAAGGTTTTTTGGTTGTTTTTTGTTGTTGTTGTTTTGTTTTTTTTACTTTCTTGCTTCTTTGCTTTCTTACTTTATTTTTTGTCGTCGTTGTTCTCTCTCTCTCTCTCTCTCTCTCTCTCTCTCTCTCTCTCTCTCTCTCTCTCTCTCTCTCTCTGTACCTTGGGGAACATAGATATATTCCCCCATTTTGACAGAACAGCGGCTATCCACTAATTTTCTGCCTTCTGTCTGTCTTCCTTCCTTCCTGTCTTTCTTTCTTTTCTTTCATATCTCTCTCTCACTCTCTGTCTCTCTCTCTCTCTCTCTCTCTCTCGCTGTTTCCTCTCACTTTCTTTCTGCATCCATCCTTTTTCCTCTGTCTTTATCTCTACCCTTTTTTTTTCTTTTCTTTTTTTACAGTATCTACCTCACTCTCCCTCATTTCCCTACCCCCTCTGTACCACTCTCCCTTTCTCTTCTTCTCCTTTTCCTCTCCCCATCTCCTCCTTCTCGTCGTCCTCCTTCTCCTCCTTCTTTCTTTCTTTCTTCCTTTTCTTCTTCTCTTCTCCTTCTTCTCCTTCTCCGTCTTCTTCTTTCTTTTTTTTCTTCTTCTTTTTCCGTTTAGCACCGTGCTTCATCTCATTTCACCTCTTCCATCTTGCCCCTATTCCCAGGGAGGGCTGGATCAGACCTTTGACAGACGACATTTCAGAGATCATCGCTCTCACCATAGATTCACGTTCTCTTCCCTATTCAGATACCCCCGCCCCTGTCCTCTCCCCCACACAGTCCCTCGCAATCAAGACAAGAGACAGAAAGAGAGACCACACAATCAAAGGGGAGAAAGATGAATTGATTTGGCGTCTTGCAATCAGAAGAGAGGGAAGATGTGTGTGTGTGTGTGTGTGTGTGTGTGTGTGTGTGTGTGTGTGTGTGTGTGTGTGTGTCCGCGCGCTTGTTTCGATATACAAATTGTGGAGACTGGAAATGGAAGAGTTGAAAATGATGGGAGTGGATGTTTTATGATGTAAATGTGTTTATATCTATGTGGGTGATGTG
Organism: Babylonia areolata; assembly: GCF_041734735.1. NCBI lineage: Eukaryota > Metazoa > Mollusca > Gastropoda > Neogastropoda > Buccinidae > Babylonia > Babylonia areolata. The sequence continues at coordinate 13,188,850 of NC_134901.1, forward strand.
AATGTGCGTATGTCTGTGCGGATGATTGATGAGTGTGTGATGTGACTCGGTGCGTGTCTGTGTGGATGATGTGAATGAACGACATCAATGCGAAATGTGGAGAGAGGGAGAGTATAAAGTTATTAGAGAGAGAGAGAGAGAGAGATAGATATGGCGTACGTGTTGTGACAGTAGACATTGGAAAAGCTTAATTAACGAGGGTTTAACATAAGCCTATGCTGTTTTTTCTTCTTCTTTTCTTTTTTTTTCTTTTTTTTTTTTCACGACGGAGCAAAGAAGATAAGGGGTAATGGATGGGGAAACAGTTGGGTTTAGGGGCCGGGGGATGAGAGAAAGATGAAAAAAAAGAGTGAATTATGTGTATGTCAACAACCTTTATCCATCTTTTGAAAAATAATAATAGTATTCTTCTGAATAAAAAAAAACACAAAAAACAGTAGTAACGCACAAAAGTATCTTTATAAATAACGCGTAGGCAGCTGATAAATATGGCACCCATGCGTGCGTGATCCGCGTCCGCGTGTCTGCAAAAATAAACAAAAAAAGTGAACATCCGTATTATATCCGAGGAAATTGCTCACTGAGGCTTCCATTTACCTATTCCAGTTTATCAGATCGTTGGCGACAGAGCACCAGATGTTGCTAACGACATGGGGGGGTTCCCGTGTGGTCAGATGGCCTGACGGGGATGGATAGGGTTTGTTCCCCTGACTGTTTCCATGTCACGTTTTTATGTTGTTGTTTGGTTTTTGGAGTGTTCTTCTTTTTATTTCTCCTTTTTTTTTCTTTCATCTCCCCCCCCCCCCCCCCCTTTTCTTTCTGCTGAGCCCTTGGGGTGCCTTGCGTGAGAGCGTGATGGATGCTGTGGAGACTTTTAAAATAATTGTAGATGTGTAAATACCGTGTTGGGGTGCTTCTGTTGGTGTGTTCTTCTCGTGCACGCAGCTATACTAGCTTTCCTTTCTCCACCAAACAAAAAAAATGGGGGCGGACAGTATTTGCATCTTGGTAACGTGATCTGTTGAGTTGACAAAACTGTTTTGAAGGTGAGTTTAGTGGAAACGTCACACTGTAATGACCTAGCAATGAGTGTGTGTGTGTGTGTGCGTGAGTGAGTGTGTGTGTGTGTGTGCGTGAGTAAGTGTGTGTGTGTGTGCATGCTTGTGTGTGTGTGAATGTTCACATGAGCTGACGTGTTACTTATGCATGAAAGGAGGACATTGTTTCAAATTTCCAAGAAAGCTTAACCACTTCTGCTGGAATACCGTGCAGTCCACATAATAAATTATAGACTACATCAAGCAACGCCCGAAGTTTGTTTGATTAAAACGGTTTCCACGTTCTTGCATGTTCGTGAACTGCAAGCAAAGGGAACTAACTAATACAGTATTTCGAGCTGTTTCTACACGTGTCAGTTTCGAGGAAAAACGGGTCAATTTCAGTTTATTTTCTGCGGTTTTTCTGCATCAGTAAGGCAAGGAAGCCTGCCTGGGCTGTAACCCCCTATGAAAACCTCCTCCTGTAAACTCTATGAAAAATTTTTCTACTGAGCAGTTTATCAGCTTTAGTGTTTTAACCCCTTGAAATCGTGCTTGCTCGGTGCCCACAACTGAAAAGGGGAATATTGGCAATTAAATATACCTGTTGCATCTTACATGTATATATATATATATATATATATATATATATATATGTATATATATACATATATATATATATATATATATTTGTGTGTGTCTGTCTGTCTGTCTCTGTGTGTGTGTGTGTGTGTGTGTGTGGCATAATTGATAATACCAGTTTTGCTCACTTATTTCCCTTCTAACTATATAGCCCTTACGCTTTATTGTCCAGTATCTAGTTGTCAGAGCAGAGCAATAGTCTAGTAAGCATCTCAGACATTGCATATTAAGGTTTGATGGTGGAAAATACTGGTGGGTGATGAGGGATGGCAGAGACGATATGAAGAAATTCAAAAATATATAGTGTTGTTAACATAGACACCTCGCGCCATTCCACATGGGAGATATGATGGAGAGGAAACACGAGACAGAATAATGGAAAGGAGACACGATTCTGTCTCTTTTTTCTTCTTCATCTTCTTCATTTTTTTTTTTTTTTTTAAAGAAGTGTGAAGAAGAAGAAATAAAAAGAACCACAGAAAAAACGGATTCGTAAACTCGTTTGTTACTGGCAAGGCGGAGTGGGGCATTGAGTTAGACGGGGTGTGTGACAGGATGCTTTGACGTATCAAAATAATCATCTTTCTCTTCTTCTTCTCTGTGGGCGCCGCACAGAAGACAAGTTCACAATGACAGATAAAGAAGAAAAAATCGGCTGACTCAGGAACTCCTTTATAACACCCGCCTTGGATCATGTCCAGCCTGTTCGGCTCTATTGCACTGTTTGTCGATCCGACCACCAATCTCTCTCTCTCTCTCTCTCTCTCTCTCTCTCTCTCTCTCTCTCTTCTGACTGACTGACCAAAGCACTTTCTGTTCCATGGGAAATGGACAGAAGGTGTTTCCTTCTCGTCCTCCTCCTGCGACTCCTCCTCCGGAGTGCCAGGCCTCGCATAGACCTCTACTCCCCCCCCCCCCCCCCCCCCCCCCGCCCTACACTCACACTCCTCCACACACACAAACCAGATTTCTCCTGCCTCCACCCCTCCCCCCCCCCACGTCCCTCCCTCTCCTCCGGCTCCCCTCCCCCTCTCTCCACACACACATACGCACGTCCACCCCCTACCTACCCCCCTGCTGCCACCCAATTTTTCACCGTCACTGGCTATTGTTGTTGGTCCTTTTCCTACCAGTCAGACTAATCAGACTGTCCACCCACCACGCCTTGTTGGCTGTGTCGGGTCCTGGTGTGCAGGGGAGTGTGGCGGGGTGGCCATTTAATTCACCAACACATAAGCTGATTGGCTTGCTCATGGAAGCACAAACTGATTAGATGCTGCGGCTCTTTCTTTCTTGCTCTTTTTTTTTTTTTTTTTCCTCAACACTTTGGCCCTTCTGTCTTTGATATGCGTCTTATTCTTTTTCTTTTTCTTCTTCTATTGCTCTTCCCATAATTATGTCTGTCTCTTACTCCAGAAAATAAACAAACGACGTCATTTGTGGAGTGTGTGTGTGTGTGTGTTGGAGAGACGATGGTTAGGTGGGGACAATACCGCTTATTTTTATGACTTCGAGTAACAAAAGAATGTTTACTTTTTTTTCTTTTTCTTTTTTAATAAAGGGGACAATACAGTACGATACAATACAATACAATACAATACAATACAATACAATATAATGCAAATTATCACCAACACACATTAGCTGACTGGCGTGCTCGAGGAAGTGCAAACTTATTAGCTGCAGTTCTTTCTTTCAGTACAGTAGAATACAATACATTGTAATACACTGCAATATTATACAATGCATGCAATATCATACAATACAACGCAGTATGCTATCATAGATTTTAAAGTACTTCTGTGTTTATTTATATCCTTCCCGTTTTCTACTTTCTTTTTCTTTCTCTTTTTTATGTCTGGTTCAGTCTTCCGTGTTGTTTTTGTTGTTTTGTATGCGTGACAGTGCTTTTATTGTGTGTGTGTATTGTTGGGTTGTTTTGTTGTTGTTGTTGTTGTTGTGTGTGTGTGTGTGTGTTGTTGTTGTTGTTTTTTTTTAATTTGTTGTTGTTTTGTTTTGTTTTTGTTGTTGTTTCCAAATCCTGCGTTGACGTTGACAGGTACTCTTTGAAAATAGCTTATCACAATGGGCGCACACACACGCAAAATAATGAAAACTGACGAATTGATTTCAAACCAGACCGAACCAAACTGGATGTATTTCAGTGAATTTCATGGTGTAGATTAGTGCAACTCCACAAAATGGGGCAATATCCATTTCGCGAACGACAGACAATCCTAGACAATGTGTCTTCAAAGGCTCTACACACACTGATTTTCTTTTTAAACCTCGCTGTCTTCACCCTTTCGAACACAGAGAGAGAGAGAGAGAGAGACGGCAGCGTGGAGGAGGGGAAAAAAACACAAACAAGCAGGCACAGCTGCGCTTAATCTTCTACGAATTTTCTCTTCTGCAGTTTCGATTTCAGTAAAGTCCGATGTGATTTTAAACTTGTTCACTGAACAGATTTCCCTAGACCACAGAGTGGCGGTAAATAACAGAAACTTTCCAGGGTTCTTCCAACACCCCTTCCATACCTCTCCATACCTCCCACCCCCCGTCCCATACACCTTTCACGGCTCAAAAGCAAAAGCCGACTTTTCCGACATATTGGAGGACCGCGTAGTTTTTGTGCTTGACTTTGCTGGCATGGCAAACGGTTTATAAACAGATCTCGCCATGGCCAAAAAATCGAAGAAGGCGATGTGATATGTGTCCCAGGACAACAAAAAGTGTTTGCCGAGTTTGTAGTGGAAAGCGGGATAGGCCTGTCTGCCAGGGATCAACGATTCCGATCTGAATAAACTGGTCGATTTCTGTTCCGCGTAGTGGTGCAGTGATTTCTCTGTCTTTGTCTCTCTGTCTTCACCTGTCTGTCTATCGCTCTCTTTCTCTTTACCCCCTATGTGGCTCTGAATACGTGCATGTGCATGCCTGTTGTGTGTGTGTGTGTGTGTGTGTGTGTTTGTTTACATGCAAGCGTGTGGTCTCACTCACACAAGCCATTCAGTGAAACATTACCTGTGGCAGACCGGTGAAAGGAAAACTAGTCTGTTATCCGATCTGTCTGATCATTTCCGTCCCTGTGATTGCTCAGTTCCTGTTGAAGAGGCATGGCAGTTGTTTTTGATAGCATACACTGGAAACACACACACACACACACACACACTCTCTCTCTCTCTCTCACTCACGCACACACGCGCACACACACACGCGCGCGCGCGCTCGCGCTGAAGTATATATATAAATACAGTCAGTCGTGTCCGTCTATGACCATCACAACAGCAGACGAGGCAACTGCTGTCCCGACTAATTGGGCTAGAATTTGATAGTGGAGAATGTCTTTTCCAGGTTACATCCCCACTCTCTCGGCCAAGAGGGTTTTAGGACGGTCAGCGTTGGGATGATCCCCAAAGGCCAACTATTCCCCATGGCTGCAGCATTAAGAGCCAGTGCAATCTTGCCACCAAGTTTGAGAGTCATAGTCCTTCACAAAAGACTAAGCAGTAAATGGTTTCCCATTGCAATGGAGTAACCATTGATAATACAGCTCTCACTTTGCTTGTCGACCCAACTGTAAACTTATGCCAATCTGTGATATAAGCTGAGTATGTATATATAATATATATATATATATATATGTGTGTGTGTGTGTGTGTGTGTATAGATAGATATATACATATATATATATATATATAGAGAGAGAGAGAGAGAGAGAGAGAGATACTCACGTGCGCACACACTCACTTACACTCAAAGACTCACACACACACACACACACACACAGAGAGGTAAAAAAAAACCAAGACTCACACACACACTCACACACACACACACACACACACACACACAGAGGTAAAAAAAAAAACCACTTGTTTTTCTTACTTTTTGTTCTTTTTGTCAGTGTGGATTGAATTGGACCTTACTACAGAAACAAACGTACTGGCTTGAGCTTGTGACCTTGTATGTGACCTTAACTGAAGGGCACACTGTCAAAGTCAAAGTAAAAAATGTTTTGATTGTGAGGCCTTTTGCGCAATAACAGTAGGACACACTGTATACTAAAGTTGGATATGCTGAGCGGATTTGGTTTGATCACTGGAAACAAACCTCTATGGTTTTACTGGGTTTTTTGGTTTGTTTTTTAGCGCGTGCGCATGTGATTGTCCATAAACTTGAGCTGAGGATGTGTTTGTGATCCTATGAATATTAAAGGAGCGCGTGCGTGTGCGTGGACGTGAGCATGTTTACACTCTTACTTATTTTGTCCTCCAAATGCCCCCAGTATATTAGATACCTTTACATTTCCGTTGCCCCCATGCCCCCACCCCCACCCCTTTGTATCTCTCTCTTTGGCTGTCTGCTCCCCTTCCGCACCCCTTTCGCTTTCATTTTATCCTCCAAACGCCTTCTCTTAGAAACTTAAACACGTTCGTTGACACCCACCCCACCTCCGTCCCACGTCTGTCTTTCTCTCTAAGAGAGAAATATACTTTTAAACATAGGCAGTTTAGTAGAGATCGTCATGTAGAATTGGCACAATTGTTAAAAAACGAAGATGTGAACATAACTAGAGATGTTGCGATGTACATATTCTGTGCGTTCAAGAGAAGGGAAGAACTTGAATCAGGATTTTAAGTTTGTACAAATAACTCTTATTTTCATTTCAACAAATGTGTTGTGTTTAAACTCATGGTATTATTTCATTTATTTACTCATTGTCTTTTCTTTTTGTGATCATGTGTGTGCATGTGCACCTCAAATGTTTACAGGCCGGAGGTCTGACATTAGATTCTTTGAGTCCTTGAGTCTCTCCCTACACACACACACTCTCTCTCTCTCTCTCTCTCTCTCTCTCTCTCTCTCTCTCTCTCACTCTCTCTCTCTCTCTCTCTCTCTCTCTCTCTCTTTCTTTCTCTCTCTCTCTCCGCCACCAACCCTTTCTCGTTTCTTGACAGCTTCCCATGCTCAGCCTTTCAGCAAGAAGGTCTTTCACAAGTTAATTAGGAATATGAACCGAGAAAACACCAAAAACCAGTTTGATGCCCGTTGTGCTGGTTAAGAGACACCCCCCACCTGTCTTCTGTGGATCGTATGCTCTACACGTTTTCCCAGTAGGACTAATTAAAAAGCATCTCATCTTCTTTTCCATTTCTTTCTCTCCTTTCTCTCATTCTGAGTTTCTCCCTCTCTCTCTTTTATTCTTTTATTCTCTCGCTTCTCTGCCATACCCATCTCTTTCTCTCGTCTTTGTCAGACACATGATCACTTGCTCGAATACATAGATAATACAGACACACAGACGCGCGCGCACACACACACACACACACACGCACACGCACACACACACACACACACAAAACCATTAACTCGAAGGAACATAAAATAAAATAATTAGTTGTAGCTAAACTTCAAGATCCTGCCATTTCCACAGATCATTCAGCATTCTCCGCACTGCTGGTCCTTGATGAAGCTGTGGAATACATTTTCAGTCCGTCAAGTAACCACTGAAGGAAGGCTCAAGGAAATAAAAAGGGAAGTATATCCCCCATTACGCAGTAGAGACACAGGAATAAGAAGCAGTTAGACGCTTGATCTTCTCCAAACGGGGATTAGAACCGAGGATATACATAACTATGCGAGAACATTATTGTCTAGGAGAGAGTGTTCGACATTGGGCTGTTTCTCTTTTGTCTCTTTTGTTAAAATTCAGGTTTTTGTGTTCTTTTTTTCTCTTGGTTGTTGTTGTTGTGTGTGTGTGTGTGTTTCTTTTGTTGTTGTTTTGCTTTATTTTTTTGTTTTTCAGTTTTCTAAATTTAAGTACATCAGTTATACATGAATACGCACTCAACTAACATTTTGCATGAAAACAAGATAATAATGAGAAGAAGAAGAAAAGATAAGAGGCAAAGCCTTCAAGACTCACCTGTGCTTCGCGCTTTATCCAGTGAAGGAATCATGAGGAGAAAGAAAAAAAATCGTTAGAAAGTGTTCTGTATTTATACATATATATACATATGTGTGTGTGTGTGTGTGATATGTGTGTGTGTGTGTGTGTGTAATAAGCTTGAGAGAAAAACAAAAGGCATACGAGCGGGATCGAACCATGCATTTTCAGTTCCGAAGCAAGCAGACGAATCCCCACCCGCGGCGCATCTGACGTCATTTGACTGAATTTAATGTTTGATGGAATGTGCGTGTACACGGTATTCAGGAACAGCAGGGAGATACGGAAGAAGAGTGTGTACAAAAGTGTGTCGAGGTTGGAGTAGTTAACTTCGTCTCTACAAGCGATGTGGATATCGCGCATCGAGCTGGCAGACAGGCGATAGGAGGCAGACCAAGACCGATCCTCTTCCGTTTCATTTCAAGACGAAAGAAAGGAATGGTTCTAGCCGAGCGGCGATGACTGAAAGGGTCGGGTGTCTCAGTCAGTGAGAACCTGACGCAAGCCATCTACCAGCTGCTGACGAAAGTCTCCATTCACTCAGCCACCATGTCGGCCTGGAATTCAAACGGAAAAGTCATCAGCAAACTTAAAAATGGGAAAATAATCAAAGTAGCCTTGAACATTGGCGTCGATGTGGCCATTTGTAGAGAAATGAGATAGAAAATGAAAGACTATTGATAATAATGATAACAATAATTAGTATTCATATAGCGCTGATTCTTTGTGCAGTGACAAATCAAAGCGCTTTCACACCAGTCAGTCACACGCATGCATAACTCCAGACTGAAAGAAACTGAAAAACAACGAAGGGGCAGGGAAGAGAGGCTATAAAAATTAACTCACGGGCGCACGCACGCATACACGTACACACATACAAACTATTCATTAAATAAATAACATCTCATTTTGATATCTAATGGTGGCTATCAAAATTTTCTTTCTTTATTTATTTGTTATTGGTGTTTATTTGTTCTTGTTTTTTCCCCACAGCTGTTGGAGGGACTTCCTGACTGCACTCCACCGAGTCTCTTAGTCTTTACTCAGTGGAATGAAATACTCTGTTGGTACTGCTCCTGTCTTGTTTCGAGAAGTGAATGTGACAGTTTTGGGACTTCTTTGCCAAACCAGCGGGAGGGATGTTGTGGTAAGGGATGGGAGGGGTGAATGATAATCCTGGCACCATGTCTGGTAGATCTCTAGATCTGCACGAACCAGTCTACAACAGGCTGAAAGAAAGAATCGATTCAGTTTTTTTCTTTTTTGATGATTCCAGTTAATGCAGTGTCCACTTTAGAATATTCATATGCACTAAATATGTCGATGGTGTAGTTAGTACCACTGCATGTGTTCTGTCCAGAATTTGTATTTCTTTCCTTTTAATTGTGGCCAAGAAAAACAGGGGTATTGTAGTCTTCTTACGAAACACAACCTACCTTCCCTCAGCTCAGTGGGAAGCGGTTTTTAGATTTTTCGAATTTTGGAACGAATCTTAACGAAAATAAACCGTTAATGATCCGGAAATACGGCTTAATTCGGGAGACTTACAATCTGTTATTGGTATGACTGTGAAGTTGTTGTTTTTTTCATGCTATGTTTAAGGCAAATTTGGTATTGGCAGACAAAGTATTTCCAGAGAAAATGGCAATGTTAAAGTTTATCACACACACACACACACACACACACACACACAGAGTGAGAGAGAGAGAGAACTGAACACCGGGTTATAACATAAACTCACTTTGTTTTCTCACCTGAGTCAAAAACTGGTCACACACTTGGGGCACTGTCAGTGACCAAGTGTGTCCTGACGGCTGCCTCACACACTGTGGGACTGTAATGAAATGTGTCGTTAGGGCTGCCTCACACACTGGTGGACTGTAATGAAATGTGTCATTAGGGCTGCTTCACACACTGGTGGACTGTCTGTAATGAAATGTGTCATTAGGGCTGCCTCACACACTGGTGGACTATCTGTAATTAAATGTGTCATTAGGGTTGCCTCACACGCTGGTGGACTATCTGTAATGAAATGTGTCATTAGGGTTGCCTCACACATTGGTGGACTATCTGTAATGAAATGTGTCATTTGGGCTGCCTCACACACTGGTGGACTATCTGTAATGAAATGTGTTATTTGAGCTGCCTCACTCACTGGTGGACTATCTGTAATGAAATGTGTCATTAGGGTTGCCTCACACACTGGTGGACTGTCTGTAATGAAATGTGTCACAAGGGCTGCCTCACACACTGGGGGAATGTCAGATCAGATTCCAACAAGTGTGACCTGAAGTCTGCCTTACACACCGTGGAACTATCAATGAGACCAAGTCCGTTTTTCGGTTTGCCTCACACACACACACACACACACACACACACTGGGGGACTGCCATGTCTTCTGCACAAAATCTGATGCACAGTGAGCGTTCTGCCGTGTTGAGGGATGGCCCATGTGTATCGCTGTGTCAGTGGGCATCTTTCACTTCCCATTATACCAGGCACGTGTTGCGCGAAGGGGCTTGTTGAATAACGCGCAGGGGGGTTGTGCACTGTCCCGTGCACTCCGCCACCGCTTAAAATCAAAGACTTCATTTCGAGTCTTACATATTCCTTTGGCGTCTTTCTGTCGTGGTCTGGCTTCTTTGCGAATATGCAAAAGTGAGATCATAATATATACCTTGGAGAAGGACATAACGTCTGAGTGCACACACGCTTTCTCCCTCCCCACATATAAAGATAGATATGCGCGCACATACCACCCACCACCCTCTACACACACACACACACACACACAAGCGTCAAGGAGTGTTTTTGTCAGATGTTGCAAAATCTATTTCGGGGTTGTTGGAGTCGTCTTTTGTGAATGCCATTTCAGATGAAAAAGAAGAAAATCAGCGTGGTCTCACATGATCGTTTTCCCTATAGATACTAAGAAAGCATGATACAAAAATATGATAGTACAGTTCGAATGAATGTCATATTCAGTATTGTATGTTGTTTTTCAGGATAGATTTGCCCATCTTACAGAATAACACGGCACCTGTTCCCTGTTTGTCTTTTTTTCCTTTGTATGATAACATCTCCTATTCTCGCCAGGTGTTGTATATGTTTTTATGGGGGCGGGGGGCTCCAACCTCTTTTTTAAGGGGGTTGGGGGCTCCAACCTCCTATTTTCACCCGCCTTTTTTGTGAGAAACTGCATAAAGAATCAAATCGTCGTCAAAAATGAACATTGTGGACACTTAAGTATAAACTAATAAACATGAACTGTAGCAGAAAAATATATGACGTCAAAAAACCCTGTGACGTCAAAAAACAATACTTTTAATCAAACAGTTCTAGCACTAATGCATTGGAAGTCTAGCCTCTCGTCGGCTCGATGCAGTCGAAGCAGACTTAATCTTTTTGTGGAATGGGTCCTCAGGTGCAAGCGAAGACCCTGGTCTGGATGCACACAAACATCCATCTACATTACAGGGAAAACTGGTCTAACTTTTTGCTTGAATTAACTTAGTGCCCTTTTTTTTTCATGTGAGTTTCCAAATCCTCAGGACACGTTTTTTCGATGGAGTTATTATTCAAGACAAACATCGCGGAGGTACTGGCTTCCAGACAAATCTGTTGCATGAAACGCGAGCCAGAATTTGATTTTGTAACTTCGGCATATAAAACGTGTATGATATGATGAATTATGTGATTTTATATAAGAACCTGCGCACATAGAGGAACTGATGCAAATTTGAGCCCCTAAACTTGGGACTTGATTAAATCAGAAACTACGACACAGAAATGCATGGATAAGATTTCAGCAAGTAAAGGACACAAAATAATTCATGTATCAAAGATTTTTTCATTACTTACAAAACAAGAGATGAAACGGAATATTTTTTTTATTTTCAAAAACTCATTTTACCATCACGCCCAGTTAATTTGAGCAGTCGGTGCATGATATAATGCGCCCAATTACTGGCATTGCAAAATGAACAAACCAACAACAAAATAAACAGCATATAACACTTTTTATATGTGCAAACATAGAAGCGCCACGACGTAAGCGGTTACGTGGACAAATGAAGAGTCAAATAGACGTCACGTACAAAATCGACTCTGTATGTCAGGTAGACCAACGCAGCACCACCGGACTTGTTTATATTATCTGTTGTGTAACATCTTGTACACACAGCCAAAGACGAACAGACACGCTTAGATGCAAACGTTAACACCCTGCCCAATTTACCAACCCAACGGATGAGCCTATGTTGGCATCAGTATTCTGTGTTTCGTCAACCTACGAAAACGACACGTGCGTTTGGCGTTAAACAACTGGATTCCTAAATTGATAAAAGGTTGCTTTGTTGGTGGGTAACAATTGTTCTTTATCAGTTAAAGTAATGCAGCGAAGGCTTCAACTTTTCTGGTAACAGGTGAAATTGATGAAAAATGGGTTTACTGTACTTCCCGCCAAAGAATCGACTGGAAATTTCCGACGTGGAGTAAACACATGAAGTGTATTCCTGCTCTTTGCATCAAAGTACGACACATGCTGGGTGGCTGGAACAATGGGGTGCTCAAATAACCTGCACTTCCCCTACACACCCGCGCATGCAAGCATACGTAATCACACGCATTAGTACACACACACGCTCGCGCACGCACACACACACACACACACACACACACACACACACACACACGCACACACACACGTGATATTTTCATCATCATTTCTTGCTGTTCATTTTGTTACTATTCACTTCTCCTCCTCTCCCATTTCCTGTTCTCGTGTAATTTTTACAGCCTAAATTCCCAGTTGAAAATTGAAATCCCCAAAACAATTGACTCTTGCACATTCAAACTATGTGAGAGAGACAGACAGAGATAGAGAGGAGGGAGAGACAGTGAGAAAGAGAGACGGGAGAGGAGGGTGACATTTAAAACAAAAATTACCCCCAGTCTCAAAACTAAACGAGGACAAAGGTCAGTGGCGGCATTGTGAAGCGGCTTGGGAAGCCCCTCAAACAACAGTGGAAACAACAGCAAAGGGAAAGGCTAACGTTCAAACACTCGCTGAGAAAAGGTGAACAAAAAAAGAAAATTGTTTTTTAAATTACTTTACCTTTCCGCATCTCCACAATTCAAAATGGGAGACTGGAGTTATGGTGTTAAAAGGAACTGACATTTATGTAACCATTTTAGTCTTCTTCCATTAGATTTTTTCCTGTCTTGCTTTCTTATTTTTCTTTCTTTCTTGTGGCCTTCTTCCGTTTTCTTTTTCTCACCGTATTTCTTATTACCTTCTCTTTTTCTTTCTTTCCTTGCTTTCTTCGTTCATTTGGTATGGTGTATCCATTTTTATCGTTTGATACTTGTCACTGCTGATTCCTTCGTGTCGTTTTTTCATTATTTAGTTTATTATATAAAAACGTGATTCGTGTCCTACCTTGGAGCTAGCAGATCTTCACACTAATTTTGCTCTTACCTTCTTTCTTTCTTCCTTTCTGTCTGTTTGTCAATATTTTATCCATTCCCATTTCTCCATTTCTTTCATTCCCAACCCATCACTTTTTCTTTCCTTCTCTCTCTCTCTCTCTCTCTCTCTCTACTTCCTTCCATCTTCCCTCTCTCTCTCTTATTCTGTTTCTTTTGTAACCCTTTTCCTTTTCTTCATTTGGTTATGGTTGGTAGTAGAGGGTAAAGTAGTGCTATAGTGACGGCGGTATGATCCTTGTTTTGTTGTTGGCTTTCAGTCTGCTTTTTGCGTGACCCTTCATTGTGAAACCCGGTTTTCTCTTGACCCGGCACGTGGAAAACGTGTGTGGTAGTAGCAGCAGTAGCTGTAGTGGGTGTCTTCAGTCTTTTGCCTTTCCACTCTGATATTATACAACACAAAAGACTTTGTATTTTTGTGAATGTGCGTGTAAACGTATATATATGTGTGTGTGTATATATATATATATATATATATATATATATATATATTTATTTATTTATTTATTTATATATATATATTTATATGTGTGTGTGTGTAAATGTGGGAGAGGTCTTTGTGCCTTCAGAGGTTCGATGACTTCCTTCTTGACAGCGCCCAGAGGGCATTGACAGTAACATTTCTGCGCACGCAATTTGCTCTAAGCCTGTCTGAAAAATGGGGATTTGGGGATAAAGGTGGATGTGTTTTTATTTTGTTGGTTTTTTTCTGCTGCTGTTGTTGTTTGTTTGTTGTTGTTGTTGTCTAGGGTTCAGGAATAATTTGCTCTATTTTGACAGCCTTAAGTCTCTTTTGTTTATGTTCGTCTTTGTCTCCATCGCTCTGTTACTCCTCTCTCTCTCTCTCTCTCTCTCTCTCTCTCTCTCTCTTACTTTCGTTTTCACACAGTTGCATGTTTTCTGTGGTAGAAGTTTATTAAAATCCAGGAAATTGGCTATTGCCCAATCCCAACCATATGTCCGTACGCCCGAACGTGTGTGGGTGTGTGTGTGCGTGCGTGCGTGCGTAGGAAAAAATATAGACATGAATAAAAGCAATAATTACAAATCTCCAAAACCTGCGTGAACAAAAGAAATAAGATACTGGTGTTTATAACCGGAAATGCCAACTTGGAAAAGAAAGTGCTTTTCTGTTCTTCTGTTCTTCTCTGTGGTCATGATGATGATCATCATCTTCTTCTTCTAGAAAGAGCCTCTACTGATTACCACTGAAGTGACGACAAAACAGCAGTGCAGGGCCTCCTTTGATGTGTCCTGTTATGGCGACCTACCATGGATAGTTCGCTCTTCTTGTCCTTTTTCACTTTCTTCCCTACGCACGCACACACGCACACACACACACACACACACGTGCGCGCATGCGGGCGCAGACACCGACAACCATTATGTCAGTATCTAATAGCTTCTTCTTGACATACTTGAAATAAGACCCAGATATAAAATTGCTGGAATTATTATTTCTGACTGGATCAGAAAACCTGAAAACCGTGAGCAAAAATGAATAAAACACAAAGATGTGTTAGCTTCCAAGCGAAGCACTGCTTTATTTATATCCCAATTGAAAATAATTAAAACGGATAACAGAATTGAGAACAGAAAGAAAAGGGAAAAATGAGATGAAGAACAGGTACTTTTGAAATATCACGATGTTGGCCCTCGAGGTCAACAGCGCACGTGTGGTTGTGACATTTTAAAAAGATAGGATTAAATGACGTATACAAAAATAGGGACAGAATGTTAGGGAAATACGAAGATTTTAGGGAGAGAGGAAGAGATAAATTATGAATGGCTGGCTGACTGTTACCTCTGTCAATCTTTCTTGGGTTTTTATTACTGCATGTTTGCGTGTCCCTTTCCCCCTGCTTTTCTCATTGTGCACTCTAGAGCCGCGCACTGAGTTGCACTGTCTTTTGTTTATAATACTTAAAAATCCGCTCCTATTTTGGATGGCTGTCTCTCAACCACATGTTGAAATTCAAATGTCTACAAGAAGGAACTCGTTAATTTCAGCGAAGGAAGTGAGCTGAATACAACATTCCACTCCAGGTTTTACACGCAGGCACGCACGCATACATACACACGCGCGTGTGCGCGCGCACTTAAACTTATCTATGTATCTCCCAGTTCCAGGCAGAATGGGGGTTTGGGAGAGACAGAGATGGGGACTGGGAAACAAACGTGAACATTTAATGTCCAGATCCAGATCCGGCTGGAACGCGACACAAACTGGACATCGACACCTAAAAACGAAATGAGACAACGGTAAAACCACATGCGTGTTATGTTACGCTCAGGGTGAGAGAAAATCGTTACAATATGGAGGGAGGTTTTCGGTCTTTCTGTCTGTCTGTCCTCTCTCTCTCTCTCTCTCTCACTCACTTTCACACCACACACACACACACACACACACACACACACGGACACACACACACACACATACATATATATATATATATATATATATATTTCCATATACATATATATATACATGACACAAACAACACATCTCACATGCTCTCTCTCTTTCACACACACACACACACACACATTCTCTCTCTCACTCTCACTCACACTCTCTCGCTCGCTCTCTCTCTCTCTGGGTTTGCGGCAACCCAGGCGTGGCGAATTGCCTGCGGGTGTTGAAGGTTAACAAGGGACACAGGGGCTGGAGTGGGGACAGAGGACGATGCGCACGTGCACTTGACCCGCTGTCAGAAGGCCGCACGTGAACACTGTGGAGGAACGTCCCTGCCGTGTGTGTGTGTGTGTGTGTGTGTGTGTGAACTTGTTGGTCTCTACTCTGTGAAATACGGTCTCTTAGTTTTGGCAAACTCGTGGTGAGCTTTTCTTTTTTTGTCAGTCGCTTTTGATCAGCCTGTGGCTCTTGGTCTGTTCCTTTTTTTGTCTGTCTGACTGTCTCTCTCTCTCTCAGCCGCCCATTCGTTTCGTTTCGTTTTTGCATCCACCATATCTCTCTCTCTCTCTCTCACCCTCTCACAGCCCCCCCCTCCCCCCCCACATCGCCCCCCCCCCCCCCCCCCCCCCCAACTGTTTGCTGACACCACCCCCTGCATGAGAAGCCATGACCGTTATTGATGAAAGACATCTGTGTCCATGTGTCTCGATCTCTGTGAGCTGTTTGTAAGGGACAGGGGAGGGCAGTGTTTCCCGTGTTGGGTGTGGTGATTGATATGCACGGGTGTATGCTATTCGAGAGAATGTTGGGTTAACTTTGATTGAAACACGACAGACTTCATCCTGTTATCAATCAGAAGTTTCTGTGCCTCCCCACCCAGCACGGTGTCTTTTTCCATCTCGTCTCTTTCACCTTCTTTTTCTTTTCTTCTTATTCTTCTTCTTCTGCTTCCTCCCTCTCTCTCTCTCTTTCTCTCTCTTGTTTTATACGTATACAGCCTGCCCTTACCTCTCTGTTTTTTTCTAATTTCTTTTTCCATCTCCCTTCTCTCTGTGTCTTTCCATCTCTCTCTCTCTCTCTCTCTCTCTCTCTCTCATTCGCTCGCTCGCTCGCTCTCTCTTCCGGCTCTCATTTTTGCTCTTTTCAACCCAGCTGTCCACCCACCGTCTCCCCCCCCCCCCCCTCTCTCTCTCTCTCTATCTATCTTTGTTGAGTTTCTATGGGTGTTATTCACATGTTAGTTGTCTGTTCTCATACTCGATATTTTTAACACATTTGTTGCATGGTGTCGTAAATAGATGTTTTTAATGCATTACGTTCGCATATACGCGATCACCATCAAAAACCTAATGCCCCAGAACTGCCAACACCAGTTTCATATCACTCACCGAACTGCCCATACCAAACAGACCAAATGGTACCCATTAGACAATACACAGTGGTTGGTTACAAGCAGATAGTATCATCTTCCAAATGCTGATAGAGTAGACATCGATCGACGGTCTATCAGAGTACACTGAAAAAAGTGGTACCAGAAGAGTGACTGAAAGGTGGACAGAAACTACTCACGTGATCAAATGTTATTATTTTTCTCACGGTATCGTCTTTGAAATGTAGTGTGATATTCAGTACGAGTATGTTTGTCTGTCTGCCTGCCTGCCTCTGTTTCGATCTGTGTTTCGATTTCGCGTTTGGAAATATCTTTTGCAGTGTTCAGCAAATGTCTGTCTGTCCATCTGTCTCAGTGTCTGAGTTTCTGTCTTTAGTCTATCTGTCTCAGTGTCTCTCTGAGTATCTGTCTGTTCCTCTCTGTTTCCCTGTCTCTTTCATCATCGGTCTGACTCTCTTGTTTTCGTCCTCAATCCTTCCCCCTCCTTCTCTTCATCGCTTCCATAATCTGTCTTCCGATCCTTCCCCTATATCCCTTTGTATCCCTCCTTTCTATCTCTTCTTCAACCACCCACCCACCCTTCTCTCACTGACCCTCAATCTTGCCCTCCCTCCATCCCTCCCGCCCACACGGCCTCCCCTCTCTCTCTCTCTCTCTCTACTTTGTAAAGTATTTTTCTGGTTTGGATGGCTGATTCGTTGCAGACGTTATTTTTAACAGGTTTAGTTTGCAAGCAGCGAGCACATCATGATCCGAAGAAAGAAATGTCCCAAAACCTGCCGACACCAGTTCAGTCGCTTTGCGAAGTATTCGTGTAGCGAAAGCGGATACCTAACAGACCAAGCAGCTAACGTCCGTCAGACGACATTGTGGTTGATCGGATCGCAAGCAGAGAATGTCGCTTGCCGGAAACCGATACAGCTCTCTCAGACCCAGTAAACATCGATTGACAATCCATCAGAGTGAACTGGGGGGAAAGTGGTACCTAAACAGTGACTGAAAGGTTGACAGTAGGTAACCACAAGATTTTTTAAATATTTTTTTTTTATCACGGTCGTGTGTTTGAATTGCTCTTTGTGGTATTCAGTTTGTTTGTCTGTCTGTGTTTCCATTTGTGTTATGGTCACACGTTTGAAAATTTCCTTTGTCATTGTTCAGTTAATGAGTGTTTGTCCCAGTGTCTCTGTCTGTCCCTTTGTCGTCAAATGTCTGTCTCTTTTGTCCTTTTCACTCTCACTCCTTCCCTAATTCTGCCCAGCTCTTCCTCTCTTTTTCTCCCGTCCTCGTGGTCTCTTCCTTTTCATCTCTCTCTCTCTCTCTCTCTCTCTCTCTCTCTCTCTCTCTCTCTCTCTCTGGGTATCACTCTTTTCCTGCATTTCTTTCCCTCCTTACCCCCTGTCTGTTGCAATTGTTCCTTTCTTGTTGTTGTTTTTTTTTTCTTTTAAAAGATATTGTATTAGAAACAAACTTATGATTAAAAAAATTCACACGCTTCAAAAACAGTATCAAGATGTGCGTCTTTAGAGCACACAGTGGTGAATGCCGCGTCATTAAGTACAACTAGTAATCTACGTGTGATTTCCGAAGCAGATTTGTGTTACAATAGAATTCGTTTTCGGGGGAGACAGCTTTTACAATGGAATTTGTTTTCCAATGCTTTCTTTAGTTTTCTCAGAACGGGAACAGCGTCCCAGTCCTCCACAATGTCGCTCGTAGTAACATTGATATCGGTATAGGTATACCCGCGAAGTGAAAAATCGATTTTTTATGCTGACAGACCACGGTACACAAACAGGCTGGAGTCTGGCAAAGTTGATAGTCGCGATTTATAAAGGAAAAAATGTCCTAGGAATCGCAGCAGAGAGATCGATGTGTTTCACAGTCTGGAAGACATGTCCCGCCATTACCAGACTTTAGAGTGTTCGGTTTGCTTGCTGGACGGAGGATTGATCGATGACAAGCTAATGGCCGATAATGGGACAAGTTTTACAAAGTGACGAAGACTGGCGCAACAGCCTAAAGGTTAAAACGTTGGACTTTTAGTATGAGGCTCCTTGGTTCAAATCCCGGTTGCGGTGCCAGGTGGGTTATGGTTAGCGCCTGAACCGCGATCGTGTGTACATACGCATGCAGAAGATAAAACGCACACGTTAAAAATCCCATTTTCCAGGTCAGCGCTCGTCGATTTATGGAAACAAGAATATACCCAGCATGCACATCCCCGAAAACGGAGTTTCGCTACATGGCAGAGCCACACTCGTTAGCGGCTTACTCATACATATGAGTGAACAAAGGAGTTAAGCCCACGACCGCAGAAGAAGAAAGTGAGGAAAGTTAGTCATCCAGAAAACAGAACATATTCGGTATTAGTGGTAGTTTTTACCATCATAAACACTGGGAATTTGTTCTTTCGCTCAGCTAGATTCAGAACGACTTGTCCACACGACAGATTCCTGGACCAACGGCATGAACAATTTAAAAAAGTGTAGATTTTTTTTTTTTCATGTTTCATTCCGAAAAGCGTGAAGGCTTTGATATTGGGTAAGCCTTGTCATGTCCACACACACACACACACACACACACACGCGCGCGCGCGCGCGCGCAGTATCTTGTTATTGGTTGGGTTTTTTTGTTGTTGTTGTTGTTTTAAACCCAACAGCTCTTACTCAACCACCCCACCACCATAAACACTTCCTTTTCTCCTTCTGCTTCCATCACCCTCTCCTTCCCTGTCGCCTCTCCCATCTCCCCCTTCTTCACCCTTACAGTTCTGCAACAGTTGTCTACACCTTCTAATACCCCCACCTACCCTTCCGCCCCCTCTTCCTTCCTGTTCACGTCAGTGTGAGGTGGGAGGAAGGGCACTGGAGGTCAGTGCAGATCTTCATGGTCACACAGTGAGTTAGGGCTGTGCCCGTGCTAACCAGACTAGTTGGTAGTGAAGGGTTTGTTTGTTTTGGGGTTTTTTTGCTGTTGTTGTTGTTGTTGTTTTGTGTGGTTTTTTTCTGCTGTCACATTCACTCACTTTCTCTCTTTTCCTCTTTCATGTCTCTTTCAGTCTTTGCCTCTCCCTCTCTCTCTCTCTCTCTCTCTCTCTATATATATATATATATATATATATATGTGTGTGTGTGTGTGTGTGTGTGTATGATATATGTATATATAGAGAGGTGTGTGTGTGCAAGCTAAAAGTTCTTTTGATATGCATGTCATCTCCTCCATCTGTCTTTCTGTCTCTCCATCTTTTCACTCTCCCCCTCTTCTCTGTTCCTTCCCAACCAAACATTATTCTTACATTTTCATGTATATGTTTTTCTCTTCTTCTTTTTTTATATTTTGTTTATCATCATGTTGTGTTGAGTTATTATAGAACGGGGACTGGACGAGAAAAGCTCACCAGTACATTTCTGTCATCCTCGTAAATAAATAATTTACCTTGTCCCCCCTTCCTCTCTCTCTCTCTGTATGTGTGTGTGTGTGTGTGTGTGTGAAAGACGGGGATAGAAAATGAAAAGGGGGGAAAGAGAGAGAGAGAGATTAAAGGGAAACACACACAGATGAGAGGAAAATTGACAGAGTTAATGTCAGTCAACATACACACACACACACACACACACACACACACACACACACACACACACACAGAGCATAAAGGAAAAAGGTCAGATCCCCAGTTCAAGGGGGCTTCCTTCACTGCTTTGATGGATCGTGATTAAAAACATCCCCAGGTGGATTCCTGTTTTCTGCTGTCTGAGGACCTGTCATGAAAGGATTCCGCTTCCTCACAACATCCTGAATGTGCAGGCATGAATAGTCTAGAATACTCAGTTGTCATGAAACCTTAAGGTTTTTGATATAAGACACAAGACAGTTCAAGTATGATATATGTATATATCCAGTTCGTTCAAAATATGAAATCCTCTACTTTTAATAACATTGATATCTACGTAAATGATGCAAAGAGAAACAGCCGTGCAGAAATTTCGTCAGTTTTGCCTGCAGTTCTTCTTGTAATATTAGCTGGCTAGGTATAGCATTTGGTATCTGCTGAAACACCCTTGTGATTTTGCATAGATTTTAGTGTTTGTATGCATGTTTTGATAATATAAAACCATTTCCTTTTAATCATCTTTATTTTAATTTCAGCAGCATTGCATCATGTCAAACATAGTCGAACGCTTTTTGAAAACATACAAAGCAGCCACATAGTCGACCGTTTTTATTTATTATCATCTCACCTACCAACTTTTTCAACAGAAAAGATTCGGTCAGCGGTTCTGTAATACTTTCGAAATCCGGCTTGTTCTTTGATCAAAATTTAGTCTCCAGCTATTCACGCATTCCTGTGTTCAGGATCGTGCAGAACACTTAAGTACCAAACAGTGTAATACCTACATATTTATTCGGATCCTTGCATTGTCATTTTATACGAAAGGATATTGACACTAGTTTTCCAACTGTGTGGATACATACCTATTGTATATGTTACATCATATACGAGGGTCATTCAATAAATAAGGTGAATTTTTCGGTATAAGGACTTCTAATACAGATAGAAGCTTACTTCGTTTTGTTTTGTTTTCAACGTAGTCTCCCAGCACTGTCACACACTTTTCCCATCTGTGCACAAGCTTCCGTATTCCCTCAGCGTAAAAATCTTTGGACTGATGTCTCAGCCAGTCGCTCACAACACTTTTGACTTCATCGTCACTTTCAAACTTCGTGCCTCTCGTGAACGCTTTCAAGGGACCAAACAGGTGAAAGTCTGAAGGGGCAAGGTCTGGGCTGTAAGGGGGATGAGGGAGCAGTTCCCAGCCCAGCTCGTTGATGGTCTGCACCGTCCGGGCTGCTGTGTGAGGCCTTGCATCTTTGGCACCCACCGGCAGCTGATCTTCGAGTAGCCAAGGTCATCATGGACAATTTTGTGTGCTGTCCCAACAGATAAGCTCAAAGTCCTTGCAATGTCATCCACTGTCACCCTTCTGTCAGACTGAATGAGGTCATTGACTGATTCGATCACCTCAGGAGACCTCACTTCTGTAGGCCTTCCAGGCCTGTCTTCATCCTCAACACTGCTCCGTCCTTCTTTAAACAATTTAGCCCACTTGTAGACATTTTTTCGGCTGAAACATGTGGCACCATACACAGTTGACATTCTCCTATGAATTTCAACTGGTTTGCACCCTTCAGCAACCAAAAACTTGATAACTGACCGCTGTTCAATCCTGGAGCATGCTTCTTGGTCGGCCATCTTTGTTAATCGCCAAAACTCTCAAAGTTTTTTTTAATCTGCAAAACAAATTAAATCCATGTGAAAAAGAAGTAAAACAAAACAAAAACAAAAAAAAGTAAGCTTCTATCTGTATTAGAAGTCCTTATACCGAAAAATTCACCTTATTTATTGAATGACCCTCGTAGCTTTTGCATGAAAGATAGCATTTCTGAACGACTGTTTTGGGTCATTTAAACTGTCCTTTCCCGGCATTTTTTTTTTTAACTTTGACATGCGTTTCTTATTTCTCCTTTAGTAACTGCTTTATTTATACTAAATGTATTCTCATCATCAGATGCTTGAGTTTTTTCTCAAGTTTAACTCGAACTTTTGTCTTTTGTTCGTCATTTTCTTCCCTGTCTTTTCCGATTAAATTTTCCAAATGAGAATTCTATTTTGAAGCATTTGATTGGTGTGTCCATTCGTTCAATTCTCCCATTGTCTGCATTTTTTTTATGTCTTTATTGAGTGCCTCATTTACTTCTTTTACCAAGAGACTTATTTGTGAACGTTTCTTTTGTTTTTACCAGTATATTTCTCCATTTCCCCTCTGTAGCTTTCTCGGTCGTTTTCCTCACTCTCTGTTTCTCTGCCTGTCTTTCTACCTGTCTGCCTCTCTCTCTCTCTCTCTCTCTCTCTCTCTCTCTCTCATACTCCTGTCGTTTCCCCCTCTGTCTCTCCGCTGTTATGTAATTTTTGACTCACTTGTGTAAACAAAGTTAGTCTACGTTATTACCCGGTGTTCGGTTGTCTATGTGTGTGTGTGTGTGTCTGTGTGGTCGTGGTAAACTTTAACATTGCCATTTTCTCTGGAAGTGCTTTGTCTGCCAATACCAAATTTGGCTTAAATATAGCAGGGAAAAAATCTTCCCAGACATACCAATAATAGGTTGTACGTCTCCCGAATTTAGCCGTATTTCTGAATCATTAACAGTTTATTTCGTTGATGTTCGCTCCGGATTGCGAAAACCGCTGTTACCCCTATGCAGCTGTCCGATCGTCTTTTGAGAAGACGCCAGTACCTCGGTTTTCTTGTTCGCAAAAGCAAAGGAATACACGTTCTGGACAGAACACATAAAGTGACACTGACTACATTATTGATGTGTTTACTGCATATGAATATTTTTAAGTGGACACTGATTTAACAAGAATGAACAGAAGAAAAAAAATTAAATCCACCGTTTCACAGCCTCGTCTACACGGCACTGGTCAGTGCAGATCTTGACAAAACATGTTGCAAAGCCTGACGCGATCGCAACGTCTCCTTTACCGCCGAATTAAAAGAATTTCTTAAATAATAATCGACGTGTTTACTGCATATGAATGTTTTAAAGTGGATATTCAGTTAACTAGAATGAACAGGAAAAAAAAAAGAAATTGAATGGACGGTTTCGTGTTTCTCAGTGAGTGGAAAGACAAGCTTGTCACTCGAACATGGATCTCTGCAGATCTGTAAAAACGGACATATACTGCAGTGTTTTGAGGCGATGGAAACGTCTCCTTTACCTCGGACTTGAAAGAATTTTTTAAATGCCAGAGATATACTAAAATAACATGATGTAAACGTCGTTATGACTACGAATGCAGCTGTCGATTTTTTCCGCTAAAAGAAAATGCTCAAATGATTTGTTTTTTAACCTCACCATTGGACCTGCGTTAGCGCATTGGGTAAAACCACTCGTTTTCGATCCAAACATTCATTGTTCAAATCTGCATTGAATCCTTTTGTTTTTTCTTCTTCTTTTTTTTTCGCGAAGCTGTATATGATTATGATAACGAATAGAGAACAAATTTCAACAAACTAATTTAAAATTTTTACAGTTATTTTTTATTTAAATGTGTATCACAAGTGAGTCTTGAATGCCTTGCCTTTCTTGTTTAAAAGATATCTCAAGAACGAAATTTCGTTCTGTGCGCGCGCGCGCGTACGTACACACACACACACACACACACACACACACACACACACACACACACACACACACACACACATGAGTGCGCCTTCACCCACATATCTACACATACATAATTACACAAATACACACACGTATGCGCAGGCAGGCATGCACTCACGCACACACTTGTGCGTGAGTAAGCCCGTGCATGTGCGTGTGTGAGTGTTCCAATGTGTTTGTACGCGTTGAGTGATAAATATAACAGGTAGGTTTCAGGGCAGCGTTATGGAGGGATCTCTACTAAATGAGCTCATTCGCTTTTCACCCCAAGGGAAATTCCCCATTGCATCAGAGCGAGCATGTCCCACTTGGGTCACGATGCCCCAAATAGCGGTCATTGTGTCCGTGCACATGTGCCTTCGTTCATGTGCATGATGTCTGCATATATGCATGTGTGTGTAGGTCCGTGCGTAACACTGCACGGTGTGATAATCATGCGAAGGTGAACCGTGAACGTGAGACCGACGTTTTAGCTTCAAAGTCTTCTTTACTGTCGAGTGAAGTCAACAGGGCAGAAATTATGCAGAGCGCAGCGCGTGTGCCTTGCAAGTTCCGCGTGGTGTGCAAAGAGTCGTTTGGGGGGTATTGTTCTATTCGTTTCTTTACAAAGAAGTGTTGATGTGACGAGTGTTTGTTTCTGCACACCCAGCTTTTCACCCACTCCACTTCGTTTTCCTCATTACGAATGCGATCACACGAAACACGGCCCAGAACTATCGGCCCGTTGCCATTTGTCAGACACACCCTGGTCAGACAGCTGTCATTAACTAGATACAGCAAATCACTAACACTTCACGATAGCTTCAAGCTTATAATAGACTCTCTTTTGCAGCTTTTGACAGGGAACAAGTGGATCGTGGTTGTGTGAGGCTTTGTGTCCAGGAATGGAAGTCACCCAATTTATGGGTGTGTTTTTTTTTAATAAGATCCGAGTTAGTTGTTTTCCTCAATCCAGTGTCTTATCACCGCAGTGATGATGATCGCCCATGTCATTGACAGTCTGTGTACTCTGTGAACAGTCGTTTTCAGCTTCCCGTCATCACTTGCAAGATGACGACGGGAAGGTTGGGTAACAACAATCAGAACTTGTACGTAAAGCCCAGTTCATTGAGTCAGACAGTCCCCAAGCAAAGTGAATTTCTCTCTGGAACTGCATGAACCAAGACAGTAAAAGGGAAGAATGATAACTTTGGGGGGTTTATGGGTGGAAGTCACAAAGCGTTCTGTCCGGTCAGTGAAAACTTCCAGTGCCCAGGGGTACGCTTTTCCATTGTCGATGCATAAGCACAAGATGAGCTTCATCATAGCAAGGCCAAGTGAAACTCTGATGGTGGTTTTTATGCGAGAACGAAAGACAGACTGACAGAAAGAAAGCACAAGACTCGCTAAAACTGTTTGTGTACGTGTGCACTTTGTGTTTACGTTTGTGTGTGTGTTTGCATGAGAGAGAGAGAGAGAGAGAGAGAGAGAGATGTTCATTCTTTGACGTCCTTTCATTCTTGGTTATATATCTATGTGTGTGTTGTGTGTTACAGACAGGAGCTGTCAGAGCGGTACCGACTGGACAGCAAGGAACTACAGGAGGTGCTGCAGAAAGAGGTGCACACTGTGGAAAGCCGGCATCAGCATCAGCTGAACAACTGCCAGGAAAAGTGAGTGCTCTTGACGCCCCGTGCTTTGCTATGAAGAGAATATAAATTGTTTTTCACAACATATTTCTCTGCCTGAGATGCTTTTCCCCACACTTCGCCACCGTGCAGCGCCACCCATTTGTGTGTGTGTGTGTTTTGTTGTTTTGTTTTGTTGTTGTTGTTTTCTCTGTCTGCAAATGCATTGGGATCCTAAACTCCCCAGAATTTCACATCCTCCATCGTGAACTTTGCATTCCATTCCTTCTTGGTTTCCTGCTTCAGTTGTTTACTATTTGCAGCTTTGTGTTTGATCGTGGAATTTCATCATCTCATTACTGTTATTATTATTCTCCCCCTCCTTATCCTCCAACACCATTATCATCACCATCACAATCTTTCTCGTGGTCGTTATCATCATCTCTTCCACCACATTCTCTTTCCTCGTTTCTTCTTCTTCTTCTTCTTCTTCTTCTTCTTCTTCTTCTTCTTCTCCTCCTCCTCCTCCTCCTCGTCCTCCTCCTCCTCCATCATCATCATCATCGACAACATCAGCTTCTTCTTCTGCTTCTTCTTCCTCCTCCTCCTCCTCTTCTTCTTTTCTTCTTCTTCTTCTTCTTCTTCAGGCTCCTCTTACTCACTTCTGTCTTCCACCTTTTTTCTTTCCTTTTCGTTTTTCCTATTTTCCTTCAGTACTTCCTTCAATCATTGTCTTTCTTCCTCCTCTGTTTGTCTTCTTGTTGGTTTTGTTATTGTTGTTGTTGTTGTTTTGTTGTTTTTTTCCCCGTTCTTCATTCTGCTTCTTTTTGGGGAGAGGTTTCACTTCCGTTTATTTCCTCTCAATTTCATTCTCTCTCTCTCTCTCTCTCTCTCTCTCTCTCTCTCTCTCTCTCTCTCTCTCTCTCTCTCTCTCCTCCGCACCCCCCACCCCCCTTCACATGCACACATATAATTATGTATGTGTGTATGTATATTTACCCAGCCATTCTCGTTCGTATTAATGGACAAACATGTACATATGTGTGGGGTGCCATCGCTTTTTTATTTTGAAGAATATAAAAACATCCGCACAGTCACATTACATATAGGTTGTATAATAATTCAACGTGGGGTTTTCCTGGTCAAATCCAGCACCATATCCTGGTTTGTTCAGACAGTGTGCTTGTGTGCATCTTCAGTACAGAATTCGTGAAAATGTTTTTCTGAAGAATGTTTTGAACTACTCTGAGCAAAACTTACTTTCCATCGAGTTGACGTGTGTTTTTTTGTGTGTGTGTTTTTTTAGTAGTGACTTGGAAAAGAGCAATTGTTCATTTTCTAATGGACGTTGTATTCGCGCACCATTGGGAAATGTGAAGGTCCTTGCCTGGGTTACTTCACGTAAGAGGTTGTGAAGTGAAGAGAATGTAAGCTGATTTGGACTTAAGCAGTTCATCTTATTTTTTTCTCTTGACTCGGATGTTCTGTTTACATTGACCAACACGTCGGAATAGTACTTATGGAGGTTATGTGCAGTGAAAAAATCCAAGCTTTTTATGTATTGAGTATAATTTCAAAATGTAATGTTTAAGATGAGAAAGATCAGTTTAAAGCAAATTAAGTCCCCTAGCATTAATTACAGAGTAATTTCCCTTTTTTACTACATGCACCATAACGTTTGCAAAATAAATAAAACTTCCATGCCTAGCAAAAGAAGTCCCTGTTTGAACTAAAAATGATAATAATGACTGCTCTTGTTGTTGGGTCAGAATATCAGATCAAAGTGCCAAGTTTAGAGAATACAAGAAATATAAATATAACAGTAAACGCAGTTTGCATATAATTAGGCTTCATTTTTTTTTTTTTTTTTTGTGCCCATCCAAGAGGTGCAATATTGTTTTAAACAAGATGACTGGAAAGAACTTAATTTTTCCTATTTTTATGCCTAATTTGGTGTCAACTGACAAAGTATTTGCAGAGAAAATGTCAATGTTAAAGTTTACCACGGACACACACACACACACACACACACACACACACACACACAGACAACCCACACCGGGTCAAAACATAGACTCACTTTGTTTACACAAGTGAGTCAAAAAGGGGGGGTATGAGAAACGCAGCACTGTGGTGACGAGCATTCCCCGAGAAGTTGACCGAGTTTCCACAGGGAAATTTGTTGTAACAAGAAATAATACAACGCAGTGTATTAAGGCTTTTCACACTGAGAAATGTTTTAACTACAAGAAAGGAATATAGCGCACTATAATGTTCCCAGTATGGTTTTAGAGTCAACGTAAAGGACGGACGCTCACAAAAAGGTATTTTGTTGCCATTGTTGTACGCAGTTCAAAAACATTTATTTCGAGCACCAAAAATTGTTGCATTAAATAAGCAAGGATAGCATATTTGTTTGATAGTTCACATGATACATGCGTCACTGGGGTGGAGTGGAGGTTGCAGAAAGAGAACGAAAGGCCACTTTAGCCAAGTCAAGCTGACCTGCCATTTAACTGGAAAAGGTTTGATAATCATGTCTTCGTTTAATGTGTGAATCGTGTTTGGCGTGTTTTGGTCTCTGTTGTGCTCATCTTCTCTCTCTCTCTCTCTCTCTCTCTCTCTGAACACTGAACACTTTAATGTCAATAGCTTTACAGCTATTGACATTAAAGTGTTCAGTGTTCTCTCTCTCTCTCTCAAGTTCGTTCGTTCATTCGTTCGTTCGCTCTCACGCGCAATTTAACGCAGTGTTCAACCTTATTACCTCCAGTCAAGATAGGCATTGGCAGTGGAGTCTAATTCTCTCTCCCCTACCCGAACTTCGAGTATCATGTCTCCATTTCTTGTTTGTCTCTCTGAGCCAAGGCCAGTTTAATGATACCTGAACACATCCTATGTAGCAAGCCGACGACAGAGGTTTTTTTGTTTTGTTTGGTAACTAATGATTATACCAGCCAGACCTCCCAGAGGAAGACTATTATCCTTCCCTTCAACGAACAAATGTCATAATGCCACATACTATTCACCCATTGGACGACGTCCAAATCGCTTGGATCAATCAAATTGCAGCAGATTTATTCATGTATTCCCACTTAGACCAATCTAACAGCAGCTGGTTCATTAATGTGTTTGCGCAGACGGGGATTGAGTGATTTGGTCATTAATTCCCACGTCGGCTCCGTGAGTTTGCTTCATTCTGGCGGTAAAGTATTTCCCTGTTTTCTCAGTTGACTTGATTTTCGTTTTGGCAATGGATTTTTTTTCAGTGAAATGTTTGAATAATCCCTTTTTGGCAATACATAGTGGAAAAATATATAGAGGTATGATGTGTTATACGCTATGCCCATTTTTCATAGGTCAGAAGCTAGGACTTTTTAAAGATAATTGTAACAAGCCACATTCGTTTTTGTTTTGTTTTGTTTTTTGTTGTTGTTGTTTTGGGGGGGTTCCATTGTTGGAAGTGCGTCAGGTTAAGTTTGATCGGCTTAAAAGTTGGTCAGAGCCAAAAATAAAGTAAGGAAGATGGTGAAATCAAGAGAACAAATCTCGGTAATGCAGAAAATATCAGAGGGCAAGACACTATCGACTCCAGAAAGATTGGACATGAGGGGGCTGTAGACAGAGGGACAAATAAAGGCGTCTGCTTTCGATCACCCTGACCGACCCACGTAATTGCTGCAAATCTCTCTCTCTCTCTCTCTCTCTCTCTCTCTCTTTGAACTTTTATCTCTGTGGGGAGAAGATCACGAACCTCTCAGGCTGCCAGAACAGGGTGTTTTAAAAACTCGTTTAATTTTCTTCTTTCTCGCTTTTCGACCCGAGAATAAAGAAATTAATTTAATTGAACTTTGAAAAGGTGCGTGCGTGCGCGCACGCGCCTGTGTGTGTGTGTGTGTGAGTGTGTGTTGAATTGGATTCCTTTCCCCTTGTTTTCCTGTTGAAACGTGTGCACTCTTAATTTAAGAGAGCTTTTTTTCCAGAAGCTAGCGAACATGGCACACATTCTCTTTGCTTACCATATCTCTGGAACTGATGCGCAAATTATCAACCTTCTCAGTTGTTGTTGTTGTTGTTTTTTGGGGGGAGCGGGACCTTGTAAAAATTTATTTCTTACAAAAGCAGAATTAAAGAATTTGGTTTCATCTGTTAATTTCAAATGTGACGTTAAACAATAGCGAGCTGGATTGACGGTAAAACAGAACAATTTCCAGATTGGTTTGGGTGATTTTAACGAAAACGTGTGTGTAAACTCTACTGCATAACATATGAGCAGGATGACACTTTACCCAAAAAGAAAAGTAATCCTTTTTTCAATACCAGAAGACATTGTAGGGGATATTATATTTGCCTAGGAAAGATCACCGAGTTCGCGATATACATCGTCCGGTGAACAGTTCCTGAACATCTGCATTACAAATGGCTCTGCCCGAAGTAACAGCCCACAACATAAATATCTAAATAGTTGATGCCTTGGAAGAAACTTGCTCTGCAGCAAAATAGGGGCATTCACGGAATCCTTTCTTCCGTATCTCCAGGATAGGAACGACAACTCTCCCGCAGACCGTGTTGTCTGTCAGTTGTGTCCCATGACTCCCCTGTCTCCCCCAACTCCCAATACTACCACGCCCCTCCAGCCTTTAATTAGGTTCAGCAATGGTGAAATTGTTTTCAGGTACTGTAAGTTTGGTTGTTGTTGTTTTTTTGTTGTTGTTGTTGGGGTTTGTTTTGTGTTTTTTTTTGTTGTTGTTGTTCCTTGTTTGTTTGTTTGTTGTTGTTTTGTTTTGTTTTGTTTTGTTTTTGTTGGGTTTTGAGGGTTGTTGTTTTTGTGGGGGGGTTTTGGGGGGTGGGTGGGGGGGCGGATCTTATATCGCTGGAAATGTGCTTGAACCGTTGACTGCACACTAGCCAGCTACAGGCTCCTTACACCCACCACCATCACCAGCACCACCACCTCTCCTTGTATTAGGTACCTGTTAACTTCCTTTGTTAAATACGGGTTTAACTTGGGCACTCACCCCAGGTTTTGTAACCGACGGGAATGACCACCGCAGGAAACTGGATGGGAGAGGGGGAAGTTAGCGGGGAGGGGAGGGTGCGGAGGGTAGAGATTGCGGGGGGTTGGGGGCGGGTATCTTAACAGTAGACAGACACCCACCAAAAGGACAACATGTGAAGATTTGCTGCGAAAATGCCAGCAACATTTTGCCTTTGAGCAGTTGTTACCACATTGTTTGTCTCATTGTTACGAAAACTAAACACATCATGCGATGGGCAGCGAAATTGCTCTCATTCGGAGAAGTAACTTCTCTAAATTAAGTTGGAACACGAATTAGACAGCACAGTAACAGCCCATTAGACAAGAGAAAGAAGAAAATAAAATTATACATTAAAAAAAAACAAAAAAACTAAGGCCACCAAACAGTTAATCATCTTATCCCCCCTCCTCTCTCTCTCTCTTCGCCCCCAACCCCGGCCCCCCTCCCCCCACCCCCTTCTATTTTGTTTCGTAGGATTTTGCTGTTCAAACTTTTTTTTCTTCTTTTTTTTCTTTTTTCTCCTTTTTTTTTTTTATCAATGAAATTATATGAGTTTTTAATACAGAAAAGTTCTAACATATTTCTTATCTTTGGTGCTTTTTTTTTCGCGTATTTCCGCGTATATCTTTTATTAGTTTCCTTTCTCACTTTTATCCTCTTATCCTTTTTCATCTGTTCCATTACAAAATGACAATTCACTAGACATACCCGCACAAGCATGCGTGCGAGAGCACAAAAACACTGACACGCACGAGCGAGCGCGCGCACACACACACACACACACACACACACACACACACACACAGAATCACACATACACACAGATTTTGCACTGAGAAATAGTCCCCTAAGTCTAGTAAGTAAAGAGGGGGAGGGTATTCATATTAGTTGGGTTTTTTTTAAAGTACATAAAAAAGCGTTGGAAAGATTGCGTTAAAAAAATAACACTTTGTTTTGACGGTTTTTGGTGGTGGTGGTGGTGGCGGTGGTGCTTTTTACAAAACGTTTTTTTTTTCTTAAACATTTTTCACTGTACTTTATTGTGCTTCTTATATTGATTTATAGCGTCGAGTGAATACCATATGTATGACCATTCTATCTAACCGTGCAGGGTAGTGCGGGAGGGAAAAGATGCATTTTTTTTGCTGCTGCTAGCAATAAGCCAGGATGATTGGACCAGAAAATAACGGACGTCAGTGTATATCAGACTTGACCTCTTGTCCATTGTTCAGATCTCTCTTTTATCACTGTCTTTTCTACCACTTTCAGTCATCTCTTCCTTTTTTCCTCCTTTTATGCCCTTCTTTCCTTTATTTCCTTTCACCCCATAGCCGCAAGCTTTCTTTGACTGAGAAAAAAAATCGCTTAAAAATGCATGCTTCCTCTGAAGAATGTTAGGAAATGCAGAAAAACAAAAAGTTCAATGACCACATCTGTGATATGTTCAAAGCACACAGAAGAAAAAAAAAAAGAAAAACGAAAAAAAGTTGTGGGGGTGGGGGAGGGGAATGAGTAATTTTGAACAGCTGGTGCACATTTGGCCGTTTCCGGTAAGATGGCGCCTGCCAGTCCATCCAGCGGTGGGAAATGTCAAGTGAGGCAGGAACGGCGCGAAGTGGTGGCGGTGAAGTACCCTGCAACCAAGTTTCACAACGAAAGGGATGATGGAGCAGCGCTAGCAGGTGATTGTTTCTCTGCGCGTGGCTCCGGGCTGTGGGACTGACTGCTTGTTAATTTAGTTTTTTAAAGTCGACAGTGGTGGTATCGCCGAGGTGAATAACTTTTCTGGGAAGGGAGGCCGGTTAGAGGGACTCTGAACACGACGAAGACCACCAGAACCACAGCTTATTCTGACGGGCATTGAGACCTGCCGTGTCGAGTTTCCGCAGAAAACCAATTTTCTTTGCTGATTGGTCACCGAGTACAAACGGTCACCCAGTGAGAAGAACCTGCAAATCCTCAGGGCCGCCAGGAGTAAGGTTCAGCTTAACGTCAGGCGATGTGCAAATGAGTACTGAACAGAGCTCAGTGAAGAGATACAGAATGCTGCTGAAAGAGGCAACATCCGAGGGATGTATGATGGCATCAAGAAAGCACTGGGACCAACACAGAGCAAGACTGCCCTCCTCAAATCCTCCACTGGGGAAGTAATCAGCTATGCTAGCCAGCAGATGGAGAGATGGGCAGAACACTACTCAGACCTCTACTCCACAGAAAACATGGTGTCCAACTCAGCCCTCGATGCCATCAAGTGTATGCCGGTCATGGAAGAACTTGACGCAGAGCCAACTGAGGATGAACTCAGCAAGGCCATTAACAGCCAACACCCATGCTCGTCAGGAGAAAAGGCTCAATTCCTTCCACCTTAGAAGCCTGCTGCGCATACTCAGTATCTCCTGGCAAGACAAGGTGACAAACACCGAAGTCCTGACTCTCGCTGGCCTCCCGACCATGTATACCATGCTGAGACAGCGTCGGCTGCGCTGGCTGGGCCACGTTCACCGCATGGAAGATGGTCGCATCCCAAAAGACATCCTTTATGGAGAGCTCGCCACGGGACAGAGAAGCATCGGCCGCCCACAGCTGAGATACAAAGACGTTTGCAAACGTGACATGAAGGCGCTTGAGATCAACACTGAGTCCTGTGAGGACCTTGCAGATGACCGCAACAGATGGAGAAGCACTCTCAAGAATCAGCTACGGATTGGTGAGAACAAACTGTCAGCTGCTGCAGCAGAAAAGCGAGCTCGCAGAAGAGGGACGGCAGCAAACAGACCAACATCAGGTTACACATGTGACCGCTGCCACAAAGACTCTCTCTCTTGCATCGGTCTCTACAGTCAAAGGCGACGCTGCTTGGTCCAAGCAGACAGCCCAATTAGACATAAGGTCGGATATGCTGTATCCATGGTCAGCCATGTCCGAAGGAGGCCTACTACTGGTCACACTAGCCAACTTACCTGGTCAGTGCGTCACATTTTTTATCGGAAGGTCTCAGAGTTTTAATCCTGGCAATCTTGAGATACTTTCAAACAGAGCAAAAATGTGCCCTTGAAATAACCTTTGATGATGATGATAATAATAGATAATTTGCTGATGATGATTTCTTTTTGAAATTAAAAAACGAGTGTTTAGATGAACGGGAAAGTGGGCAGTTTCGGTATTTGCAACTGAACAAACAAACAACAACAAAAAACACACTTGTATTTATAAACGACTAATTCATAACCACTTAACTTTAAACAGTTATGTATATAAGATATTGTGATCTCATACCGACGTACCCCAATGACTCACACGGACAAAAATGTGGTCGTCGCCATTTTGTATTGCAGTGATCTTCATTTAAAAGCACATAAAATAATAGTAATATATTTTTAACTACAGCTGCTGCCTGCACAAACAGAAAAAAGCAATAAATTATGTGAAGTTTGTTGGAAAAGCTAAAACTCCTAATAATTTAAGAAAGGACAAAAATACGTTTGAAGATATTGCAATAAAAATTGTGTATTTTAACAGTCTGGTTCATTCATGTCTTAGAGTGACTGCAATCTATCTTCCATTGAAATGTCTACTGCACATGAAAAAAAGTCTAATATGCTTTTTTTTAGGAAATGAAAGTCGTTCAAAGTATGCGACCTATTTTTATAGTATCTTGACACTTTTTGCTGCTTGCCTCGGTGGAAATCCATTCAAACAGGACAGAGATTGATTTGAAACCAAAAAGAAAAGAAAAGCTGGATACTTCCTACCACAGCTAAAGTGCAGGCGGATTCTGCTGTTGCTCCTTCATTTCTGTCCTGTTTTTCTTCGACATTTGTCACTTGAGGGATACATTTTGCGGGCGGTGGGGATGAGGGGGATCTGGAGGGGCCGGGTGGGGGGTTGGGGGGGGGGGCAAGAGACCAAAGATCAACGGAAGCGGTCAGGCCTAGTTTTTTCGCTGTCGTTAAGACGGACAGGGTCATAAATTATCCATACATACCGTAATGTTATCCTCAAATACACGATCTACGATCCCCACCCCCAAACCCCCTCCATTTCCTCCCCTTCCCCACCTCATGATTGCTGTCCTGATTGATATGTTTTTGCAGGGGAAAGGGGAGGGGGGATGTTAGGGGAAAGAAACGAGGGAAGAGAGTGAGCATGTAGGGATCGGATCACAGTGTGACCGAAGTGAAAACTTCCTTCCTAACAAGGATGTGAGCTACACGCCCCGTTGTCAGCGTTATTTATCATTATGGTCAGCGGCACTCTGAAGTTTCCTTGGGGAGTTTTTGTTGTAATGTTCATGCTGGCGGTGGGTTTTTGTACCCACGATCACTTGACGACATCAGTCAGACATGATCCGTTTTGCTCTTCAGGCAGCATGTCAGTTTATTGCAGAATATTTGTAGAGTTGACCTCCTCCTGCTTCTTCTTCTTTGCTCTGTTATGTTTGCCTGCACTGCTTGGTGTTAATCAAGCTAAGTGGGGGTGAATGAGCTCTTCTTCATAACTGCAGCTGATATGGTGCAATCGTATGGTTCTGGAGGTGGGGGTATTAAGCTCTGGAAGCAGGCGTTTCATGGAATGTTTATGTCTTTGAAAATAAAATCAGGATTGATGTTTCTCTGTCTCACTATCTCTTTCTCTCTGTTTTTCTCTGTTTCTCCCTCCCTCCCTCTCTCTCTCTCTCTCTCTCTCTCTCAAGAGTTGACGATGAATGTTCGCGGTGTGTGTCAACGCCTGAAAATGTGGTCTGTCAACATAGGCGCAAGAAAAATGATGTACTGAACCAAAATAAAAGTGCTGCTTGTGTAAAAAACAGTAGAATTAAGCCATTGTCTTTTGTTCATTGGAATGTGAATGGGTTGATTTCAAAATTACATGACGGTGACTTTATTTCATATCTTTGCTCGTTTGACTTTGTTTGTTTAGTTGAAACATTTATTGATGATTTTATACCTTCATTATTCCCTGGATACAACAGTTTTTGTATTCCTGCAGTAAAATTCACTGAAAAGGGGAGGCGATCGGGAGGAGTTGTTTGTCTTGTAAAAGATGTTTATGTTCCATACGTAAAGCAAGTTGATGTAAAATCTAATAGTTTTGATGCATTACTTATTGATAAGATATTATTTGGTATTGACAAAGATGTGTTGTTTGTGTACTGTTATGTACCACCCGAAGGTTCCCCATACTATGCATATTTTGACTGTGAAAATGGAATTGCGTTATTGGAAGATTTTTTGATTGATTGTACATTAGCTTACAATGATGTTTATATCTTGCTGTGTGGGGATTTGAATGGCAGGACATGTAATATTTCCCACCACTGCCAGGGAGTTACAGGAGATGAGTTTCAGCGAAGAAGTCACCCAATTAGTATCAATAGACGTTCCGAAGATTCTGTTCTTAACAACTATGGAAAACTGCTGTTGAATATGTGTACTGCACTTGACTTGTGTATAATTAATGGAATGTGTCATGGCGACCAAAATGGTTGCTACACTTATATATCGGATAGTGGATGCAGTGTGAATGATTATTTCATTATGTCTTGTGATATGTATGCATTGTTGTGTGATTCATGTACGTTGTGTGTGTCTGACAGAACTGAATCCGATCATATGCCTGTGGAACTCCGTTTCGCAGGCCGGGGTTATGAATTGGAAAACACACAGTTTGAAAATGATTTTGTTTTAGAAAAATTTGTGTGGAGTGACGACTTGGCTGATGTATACATTCATAACATACGTTCAGAAGAATTTAAAGAAAAAATAAACTTAGCAATTAGCCTAATTAGTGTTGATATAAACCAAGCGTTAAGTTTTTTTAATGAATGTATCAAGGATGCTGCTAAACATATGAAGAAACAAATTAGTATCAGTAACAAGTTAAAACCAAAAGATTGGTTTGATGCAGAATGTCGTAGCGCTAGAAAAAATGTTCGTAGGTTGTTAAACAAATTTAGACGTACTCTGGATGTTGATGATCGTCATTGTTTTTGTAAGGCCAGACGGGAATATAAACATTTGCAAAAGAGAAAGCGAAAGCAGTTTAATGATATATTGTTGACAGAATTAATTGCTTCTATCAAAAGTCAGAAAGAATTTTGGAACAATGTTCGTAAAATGTCACTTAAAAGAAAACAGCCAGCTAACAATATTACTGATGATGTTTGGTTTGATCACTTTAAAACCCTTCTAACAAAAGAGGTAAATTCTGATAACGTACTGCAGTGGGAACAAGATGAAGATGAAGAAGATTATTTAAATCGTCCAATCTCGGTAGAAGAAGTGATGTTTGCATTAAGGAAAATTAAGAACCGTAAAGCTGCAGGACCTGATAGTATAATTGGAGAATTGTTAAAATATGCCACTGAATCTGACCTGATTTTGAATTTCTTTGTAACCTTTTTTAACTCGTTATTTGACAGAGGAATCTATCCTGAAAAATGGACCGAATCTATTGTTTTACCACTGTATAAAAAGGGCGATGTAAACAATCCGAATAACTATAGAGGAATTTCTCTTTGTGATGCAAGTAGTAAGTTGTATAGTACAATTATAAATCAGAGACTGCAAGAATGGGTAGAAGAAAACAATATTACAGGTGAATACCAGGCAGGATTTAAACACAACTACTCAACTGTTGATCATATGTTTACTTTGATGGCCTTTATTCAAAAACAGTTTTCTTTGAATCGTAAATTGTATGTGGCTTTTATAGATTTTGAGAAAGCCTTCGATTCCATAAACAGAACAATTCTATGGCCTATTCTTTTAAAAACTGGTGTTCGTGGAAAGTTGTTGAAATGTATTATGAGTATGTATGCGGGTGTGAAAGGAAGGGTTAGATGTGGGGGGAAGATGACTGATTATATTCAATGCACTTCTGGCGTAAAACAAGGTGATGTGTGCAGCCCTGTATTATTTTCTCTTTTTATTAACGAACTAACTTCAGAAGTTGTCAGAAACGGAAAACATGGTGCACAATTTACTGGTGAGATTCTAGAGTTATTCATTCTCCTCTTAGCTGATGATGTTGTGTTAATATCTGAAACTGTGATTGGTTTACAAACACAATTAAATAGTCTATCTAGAGCTGCAAAATCACTTCAGTTGAAAGTAAATATGTCAAAAAGTAACATAATTGTATTTAGAAAAGGTGGATATTTAGGAATTAGGGAAAAATGGACTTATAATGGAATAACGATGCCAGTAGTGAATGTGTATAAATACTTAGGAATATATTTTTCAACAAAATTGAGTTTCACAGTTGCATGTAAAGATCTTGCATGTAGAGCTAAACAAGCATTACTTTGTATTATGAAAAAACTGTCAAGTTTAGAAAATCAATCTTTTGATCTGTTTATTAAATTGTTTGATTCCCAGGTACAACCCATTGTACAATATGGAGCAGAAATTTGGGGTCTCTCTAATGCTGCAGTTTGCTGCGAGAGTGTTCATTTATTTGCACTGAAAAAGTTTCTTGGAGTTACCATGAAAACGCCTAATGATTTAATTTATGGGGAAACAAAAAGATATCCGATACATCTCAATTCCGCAGTAAGATGTATTCGCTATTGGTTGAAAATAACACAAATGGAAGATTCAAGGTTGCCGAAAAAAGCATTTAATATGTTATATGATTTAGATTTGAGGGGTAAGGTAAACTGGGTATCAAAGGTTAGGGTTAGATTATATGAACTGGGATTTGGTTATGTTTGGTTACAGCAGGGGGTAGGGGACATAAAGGGATTTATTAGTGCACTCCGAACAAGATTAATTGACTGTAGATGGCAAGATTGGTCTTATCATGTTCAAGATAGCGATAGGTTTGAGTTTTACAGACAGTTCATTTCTATACACTCTATTCCTACTTATCTGTCAATGAAAATGGATAAGCATTTGAAACATATCACAACCAGGTTCCGATTTGGAATTTCTGACATATTTCTTCATCATTATCGTTATCGAAAGTCCAGTGTCTTTGATCTTAGTTGTCCTTTATGCAGACGTGCTGAAGAAACCGAACTTCACTTTGTGTTGTGTTGCCCTGCTTTGAATGACCTTAGACATGAGTGGATTCCACAAAAATATTATAGACACCCTACTTTATTTCGACTTGCCATGCTTATGTCATCAACTAACGAAACTGTTATAAAACAGTTTGCTATTTACTTATATAAGGCTTTTAAGTTTCGCAGTGTATTATGTAGTTAATCATTATTAGTTGTGCATTATCCAATTTGTGGATTATCATTTGCAGTTTATCATTCACTTCTGTAATTTGCAAGGTTTTGATTTTGAATGTTGATTCACTGTACCCCCTTCATGAGGGGCCATGGCCTTTATTGAATAAACTATCCGTATCCGTATCCGTATCTCTCTCTCTCTCTCTCACTCCATCTATCTGTCTGTCTATCTTAAAATAAACATCACTTGTGCTTATTTATTTTCACAGAAAGCAACGAATCTTTCTTCCCCTCTCCCTAACCACCACTCATCCATCCTTCTCTCTCCATCTCTCTCATTCTGTCGCCCTGCACTATCCTGCTGCAGCTTCTTCTCCTCCCCCTTCTCGCTACCCCTCTCTTCACCCCCTTTTCTCTCCCCACTTCCTTCCCCATCCCTCTCTCTCTCTGTCTCCCTCTCTCTCCCCCTTCCCTACCCATGTCTGTGCGAACTCATAAACGGATGAACAAAAATGAAAGTGAAAAACAAACAAGGGAATTGAGATGTGATGAAGTAATTAGCACGCTCAATAAAACTGATTTGTAACAACGCGTGGTTATCTATGGTTTTTGGTCATTTAACTCCTTTTCCCTTTCTTTTAATCGTAAACTGTTCAATTTTTTACCGTGTGTAA
Source organism: Babylonia areolata (assembly GCF_041734735.1). Lineage (NCBI taxonomy): Eukaryota > Metazoa > Mollusca > Gastropoda > Neogastropoda > Buccinidae > Babylonia > Babylonia areolata. The sequence goes on from NC_134901.1 coordinate 13,228,498, forward strand.
TGGTGAGTGAAGTTGGAATTAATTTGAAGCTTGGGCACTCAAGAGCAATAAGCCTAGATATGCTGTGTGGCTTTTATTTTTCTTTCACACTTCCACGCGCACGTGAGCGCTCGCGCGCGCGCGCACACACACACACACACACACACACACACACCACACACACACACACACCACACACACACACACACACACACACACACACACACACACACACACACACCAGGCTGTATTTAGAACTTAGTAATTAACTCGTTGCATTTGAATTAAAGAGACGTTGGTCAATTGAACCATATCTTTTTGAGGATAGGATGAACTTTTGTCATGTGTGGACTGGAAAAAAAATCGACTTCGTTCACCTGTAGAATATCACAACGAAACTTGTTTATCTTCCCCGCCCCCCTCGTTCATTGGTCGAAGAGGAATCATGGTATTTATCTTTTTACTTGGCCTGTACAAGTGGGGTTTTTTTCACCAGACAGAAAGCTTGGAAAAGCAGCAGCAGAGCGAGTGCTGCGTTCCCGATAATGACCCTTCCCCTACCCCTTTCCGCTGACCCACCTCCACCCCCCACCCCCACCCCGAATCCTTCCGGAAATCTACACCACCTCAACCCCTTCCCCCGGCGAGTAGTGGCTGAAAGTAGCAGTCAATCCCTATACCCTGTTCAGAGAAATATTCCTGCCGTTCATAAAACGTGCCTGAATGAGACGTGAGGAGAGTTTCTCAGTTATAAAACAAGATGGGCGTGCATCGTTAGGAACAACAGGGGGTTGGGATGAGGGGGAAGTAACTCTAAGAGAAGCGATGAGAGGAAATAACTTTGAGGCGTGATGGAACTGGAAGAGGGAGATGATGGGAGTTGGGGGGTATCGAACACTTAGAGGAGGTGCAGTGAGGAAAATAGCCGACACTAAATCAGCACCAGGCAGAACTGGGGTGCCAGGAGGGGGGGGGGGAGGAGGGGGGCTGAGGAAACGCTGTCAACACCTCAACCAAACTGTCGGTGTCGGACTGAGGGAAACTGGTTCAGCCCTTACATTGACATCCCCATCCCCCGGATTGATGGATGTGTCTTGGAAGGTTGTTCACTTGAGTTTACGTCGGAGAAACAAGGGAGGGGGTGACCTTTCCCACCCGCACCCCCCTACCCTGACGCCCTTGGGGGGAGACCGCCCCCATCCCCCATCCCCTAAGACCCTTCTCCCACCCACTAACCCCGTTTTCCAGAAACCATATCGCAGCTGCAGCTGCCTCTTGGGTAGACGGGTGAGAATGCCTGACGCTTTTTTTGAATAAATGAATGGTGTCTGGTTGTCCGTGTCCCCTTCCTGTTAGTCCTCTGAAGCTGCCAGACTGATGGGATCAGATGGTTTATTGTGCCACCGATCGTAGCAGTCGCTTGCAGACGGAACGATAAAGAAAAGTTATGTGTATGATGCGGGACTTTCGGGAAAATAGTGTGAGTTTGGCTTAGTGGGTCTTGTTGTGCGTGTGCACGATGTGTCCTTGTTTGTGTGCGCGCATGCATATAGTTTTGTGTGTGTGTGTGTGTGTGTGTGTGTGTGCGCGCGAGTCCAGAAAGCTCGTTTGTTTGAGCGTGAGTGAGTGTGGATGTTTTCCGAATAAATAAAGTGTTTTCTACGTGTACATGCACGCACTTTTCGCGTCTTTGTTTGATATGTTTTCCCCTTCAAGAAATGCGTATGTCGGTACGCCCGCTCATGTCTGTATTGGTGTGTTGTAACGCTCGTTTTTCTGGGCTAGGAATCTGCAATGAAGAGGTGGGCCTGATGCCAGCGGTATGTCGCCCTTGTCTGCATCACCGCGTGCTTACATCAGTCACCCAGTGACCCCCTATAGTACAGTTGTGGTCTGCAGTTCTGTTACCGTAATTGTATCGGCACTGTGTATCAAGACTGTCCGCTTCTTACAACACCGCTGCTGTCTGGCCTCCACAATGAAAATGGGTCTCCATAGGACGGCTGTGGACAGGACAGCAAGAAGGATGGTCGTAAAAATGACAAGGCAATCCCTCCATGATAGGGTCCTGTGGGATCGACTGGGCAAAAGCGATAGAAACAATTATAGCCCCGCTTCTCCTCTTCCTCCTCCTCCTCGCCATCCTATTCCCTTGCTCCCAAAGTTCATCTCAGCACCTATCCTAAGCCCGTGGAAGTTATTGTACCAAGACACAGGATAGCGATTTCCTCAGACGACGCCAACATGACCAGAAAGAAATGCCAGAATGGTGTCTGCCCTTCCCAGTCCATGTTCGTCGATTCTTTGCAGGCGTCGAACTGGCAGTTGGATATTTGAAGAATCTTGCTGCCAAGGGGGCGTGGGAGGGAAGACATAGTCATAGTTATGGGTCTGTCGTTTTATCTGTTTCAGAATCGACACGCTCACCAGCCAGTACAGTGAACTGGAGGACGAGTTTCGCTTGGCGCTGCAGATAGAAGCCAACCGCTTCAAAGAGGTGAGAGTCCAACAACAGCTATGTCAGGCCTTTTGGCTGCTGTACTATGGCGTAATATTAACGGCAAAGGTCTTACGTTTTAATTTTCAAATTCAAAAGTCTGAAAATATATCTGGCTAATAATGTCTTGTAAGAATTTGAAGTAAAAAAAAAAATTAAGACAAATAAGGTATTTTGAGAATATCCCTAACATCGTATTGTAAAAATTCATTTCTCGTTTTTTATCATTGATCTAGCGCAAAAAAGGCCAAATATAAACAAATTTAGTTGAGACTCGTGCGACATTGTTGAGAAAATTAGGCCTTGCTTCACTGCATCACCAAATGCCGCACCAACGAACACAGAATATAATATTGTTGGAATTAAAAGCTCGATACAATATGATTGTGCATTTATGACAGCTTAAAAGGAGAAAAATTGGAACGGTTTTTTGTGTGTGTGTGTGTTTCTTTTTTTCTCTTTTTTCTTCTTTTTTAAAATTTTTTTTAATGTACTGATTTAAACCGACAAAGTTTTGGGGGTTTTAATGTCGGAATTACAAACCATTCGAATGTCATTTTTAAACATTGATTTCTGTCTGACAATGTGATGATTGGTATTTTTATGATTAATAGATGAAATAAAAGTACTCAGCGTTTGCCGTGAATGACCCACTATACTGTACACTTGCTTGCTTCTTTTTGGAATGACTGGACTTTTGATTGGTGGCTGATGATTGACAGAACGCGAAATTGTCGGTCTCTCTGCCAACACTTGAGACCTGTGTTTGTAGACGTACTGTCTGACGAGTCCGCGGGTTAAATAGTGATAGTGTCTAGTAATGAAATGCCTTGACAGGGACACTGGCAGTTGTCGTTAAGTGAAAGATTTGGTGGTTAACTCGATTTCGCTCTTACTTTCTTTGTCTCTTGATGTCTCTGTCTGTATGTCTGCCTGCCTGTCTGTCTGTCTGTCTCGGTCTCTCAGCACCTGTCTGACAAACCTGTGGTTGCCGCCCCCCGCCCCCCCCCCCCCCCTTTCTCTCTCTCTATTCATGTTTTGTTTCTGACTGTGGTCTGACAAATTGATCTCTCTGCTGTTTACATATGTATGTATGTATCCATGTATATGTATATGTATATAGGCACGACTTCTGACTTGAACACTTAGACAATGAATGCGGGTCTGAGCTACGCACATGGCCCGATTGACTTCGTTGATGGACAACGACTCCACCTCTACACCCTACCCCCACCACCCCTCCCCCCTTTCCACTTTCCTTCGCTCTTCACTTCACCCATTCTGCATGGAGATTGGAGAAGAGTGGCGAAACATCATTTGTGATCTGTTGTATTGTGTTTTGGTGTCTTGTTTGTAAATGTATTGTGTGGCGATGCTTTCTTGTCACAAGAAATTCGGTTTGTCCACCCATGGAGGAACGTATTGTGCCACTACAACGTACTTTCTTCTCCACACCCCCTCCCCCTCTTTGTCTGTCTCTGTCTCTCTCTGTTTCTCTCTCTCTTCTTTTTTTTTTTTTTTGTATGAGTTTGATTTTTCAGAGCTTTGCAAAGAACAATAATGTTTATAAAAGGAAAGTTGGGTAGGTGCCGTGGGTTCCTTGACTTGCTTAGGGAAGTAACAAGAGAGTGAGGGAAGAAATGTTCTGACTAGGAGGGAATCAGACCTGCTCTTGTCGCTTCTCCTTTCCTTCCACTGTACCTTTTCCTCTTTCCCTTCTCGTTGTCCGTTACGTTTTTTGTTGTTGTTGTTTTTTTGTTGTTGTTGTTGTTGTTGTTTTTGGGGGGCGAGGGGGTTGCTGTTTTTTGGATCTCTCTCTCTCTCTCTATCTCTCAGATTTGGTATTTCTGAATTAAACATAGATAGATATCGTTATAAATCCATTTGTCATTCTGACTTGATGTGTCCTTTGTGCAAGGAAACCAGAGAAGATGAGGTCCATTTTGTTTTGAAATGTCCTTTGCTTACTGACCTACGAATCCAGCTCATTCCTTAATAAATATTATGCATATGCGTGTATATTTCGACTATGTTCATTGATATAATCGGTGGACGAAATCACTATACGTAGTTTTGCTTGTTTCTTTATAAAGCATTTCAGTTAAAAGAGACATTTATATCCTAGTTTTATTGGAGCTTGTTATGGAACATGCGGCGCTGTTTGCATAACAATTACAATGACACATAGAAAACAAAATTTTGTTGTTGCCCTTTTGTTGTTCCTTTGGGTTTATGGCCTTAACTGAATAAACCATCTCTCTCTCTCTCTCTCTCTCTCTCTCTCTCTCTCTCTCTCTCTCTCTCTCTCTCGTTCATTGCTTCATTCATTTTTTCTTACCATTCCTCGAAAAAAAAAAAAAAAAAGAAGTGAACTTCATCACCCAAGTCTTGGCGACTTAGGAAAGGAAAGGAGGGACCGCTCTGTCACTCTCTGCCCCAGCTTATCGATGAGGGGGGAGTGGGGGGGGGGTCAATTTCATCGCTGATTTTAAAAAGAAAAGAAGAGAAAAAGATGGAGGAAAAAATGGCAGCTGCTGCATCTTCCTTTTCTGCAGGTAGCTGTTGATACTGATTGCCATTGTGGAGTCTGTGTATAGGAGAGTTGGGTGGTGGGTGAGGGAGAGCGGTGTCAGATCATCAATCAAGCGGCAGCGTCTTCGTTGGATCCACCTCGTTTGATGGAGAAGTAACTGCTTTCTTGTCATCGACTTTTTTTTTCTTCTACTTTACTGGGGTTGAGCGGAGAGGAGTAGGGTTTGAGAGTGGTGGGTGTTTTGTTGTTTTGTTTTTTGTACCATTTCTTTTGTTGTTGTTTGTTTTCCATGTGTTGTTGTTTGTGTGTATGTGTGTGTGGTGTTGTTGTTGTTGGTGGTGGTGCTGTTGTTGTTTTTTTTTTGTTGGTTTTTTTTGTTGTTGTTGTTTTTTGTTTTTTGGTTGTTTTTTGGGGGGGGGGTTGTTGTTGTTGTTTTCATGTTATGTGGATCAATATTTACAGCGTTGTAGCACTGGTGCGGCCCTGTGTTGTCGGCTGGGCTATGAGCAACAATCGACAGTGTCAAATAAATGATTAGATAGATAAAGAAATGATCACATGCGCGTTTCAGGTCCAAACAGCCTATGAGCGGGTGAGCGAAGAGAACGCAGAGAACAAACAACTGTTGCTGGCTGCTCAGAGGAAGGATGAACAGTCCGCATCCATGCTGGCAGAACTGACCGCAGTATGTCCCTTTGTCCACTTACCTGTCTGTCTGTCTGTCCGTCTCTCTCTCTCTCTCTCTCTCTCTCTCTCTCTCTCTCTCTCTCTCTCTCTCTCTCTCTCTCGCAGTATGTCCCTTTGTCCGCTTACCTGTCTGTCTGTCTGTCCGTCTCTCTCTCTCTCTCTCTCTCTCTCTCTCTCTCTCTGGAAAATTGTAACACACACACACACACACACACACATATATATATATATATTTTTTTTTTTATGTATATATATATATATATGTGTGTGTGTGTGTGTAATTATGTTCACGATTTGGCGTTTTTTAATTCCTCGTTATTGCTCATGTTAGCCAAGCCAAAAATGGCAGTTGTGAGCATTAATGAGATTTTTTTTTAAATCACGTCTCCAAAAAACCCCGCAAGGTTAACGGTCAGACCAGCACTGATTTTTTTGACGCTTTTCCTCGATCCTCACAGAAAGAAACGAAACGGGTCCTGAATTTCTTATTCACCATACATATTTGCATAGATAGATGGATAGACATAGATTTATGTGTGTGTGTATATATATATATAGAGAGAGAGAGAGAGAGAAGAGAGAGAGAGAAATTTCACCGCCCCCTCCTCTCACATCAATTACTATAGTTCGTTTTTAGTGTTGCATAATGACGGGGTACCACAGCTTGCACCTTTCCGTTCCAAGTGGGGATGGAGGGTGGGTGAGGGGCATTATCGTGAATGTTTCGGTCTGTTCCCTCATCCCCACCCTCCCTTCTGCAATCTTCACATCTGCTTTCCTTTCCACTCCAGAGCTAGGCGTAATAATAATGAAAAAAAATTTAATCTTCTCCCACCATCCAGTCTCTCTCGGTGCTTTCTTTTCTTTTCTTTTCTGCTTGCACCTGCCGAGTTGATTATAATTTGTGTGTTTCATTCCTTGTGCTACTTTGTGGATGAAACATTGACTTATTGCATTGCAGACACCCGCGTACAGGTGCTTGTGCTAACTGGATATTTGTCATGATGGAATACTTACCAGTTGGAAACGATGGATTAATTTCTTGGGAAGAAACTAGGAGAGCAATGTTGGAGTTTTGTTTGAAACTGATTCTCATTGTAAGGATTTTTTTTTTTTTTTTTTTTTTTTTTTTTTTAGTTTCAAAAATGTAATCTGATAGACGTGGGCCTAGTGAAATGAGGATCTTTTTAATGCCTCCACCGCTTAATCTTCCTCGTTTATTTTGCACGTTTTTTTGGGAGGGGTCGGGGGGGGGGGGGGGATTTTATTTCATCGATACATACAAAAGGACTTTTTTTAAATGATTTTATTGCACGAATTTAAATTCGCACACAGACGCGAGCGCACTCTTTCTAGCACGCACGCACACACACACACACACACACACACACACACACACACACACACACACACACACACACATGCACGCACGCACGCACGCAGATACATACATACATGCAAGCACACACGCATACACACTCGCTTGCTCGCTATCAACAGCAGACACACGTGGTTTACATCGAAGTGGATTTGGATCCATGAGAAAACACTTCATTTCCTCACCTTCTTCTCCCCTTCCCCGAACTCCTCCCATTCCTCCACCTCATCATCTCTCTCCCCATTCTCCCCACACCACCGTCAAACCCCCTGCCTTACCTCACAACCACAGTGCAGAAAAAGAAATCAAGGAAAGAACAAACGATCGGATTCGAGGGTCATCCCAAATAAAGGGCGCATAATTGCACGCAGTGGTTCCAAAAGCCTTGCCTTACCCCAGCTGCTGATGATTCAGTTTGTGGAGGAAATTGTGAGAGGAACTGAGGAGAAGATGAAGAGCAAGGCTGGCTGGCGTTGTGGTGTGGGACAAAGCACAACAGTGTTATGTGGCCAGGGCAGGACAGTGAAGGGAGATGGATGGGGAAGAGATCTTTTGGAGGGGAGGGCGATGAGGTGGGTGGTGGGGTCTCACTTGTCTGATGGTGTTACCATGGAGAAGGGGGGGGGAGGGGGGGCAGTGGTGGTAACCAGTTTGGTCGGGTTTGGCTGGTCTAATAGTTCTTTCTTGTGTCTTTTTGTTTTGTTTTTGTCTGACAGCAAATTGAACTTGACTGTAAGGGAGCGTGTGCTGACTTGAGGACGTGTTCATGCGTGTGCGTGTCTTTATTTTCCAAAAAATGCGCGTTTTAAGGGAGTGGAGTCAATTTTATGGCAAAGGTTGGAGTCTTCGCAGACTACACATTGGATTCAAATCAGGCTTTCATGATTCCATGGTTTAAATTGGGGGAGGGGGTTCATTCTGGAGCATTACACCGGCCACCACTCCTTTGGTCTTTCAGCTCCTGATCAAAAACATAAACTGATAAATAAACAAATAACCACATAAATGAAAAGGGCCCTTTGAAACTCGACGTAATAATGGGACAGGCAGTATAGCCTGATGGATCCACGGGTACCAGATACCAAATACAGTAAACGCTGGGGAATGGGGTTGTCTTCAAAGATGTCCACAACAGGCAGGGAGGGATGGGGCCTTTGGGGTCTGCCAGAAATGTGTTGGATATGTGCAGATGTTGGTGGTCAGTGAGGTTCTGAGGGTTTTCAGCTAACACTTTGCTCTGGGTGATTCTGAACGTGTGCATTAAAAAAAAAAAAATTTAAACACACACACAAGCACAAAAGTGGGGGTCATCTTTTTCCCCACGCCCTCACCTGTTTTCCTTTGTTTTGTTTTTGTCTTCGCTTTTCCATGATTGAACAAAGCAGTTGAGATGTGAAGACAGTGGATGCGAGGCCCTAGGGCCTTATTAACAACACCACTTCACACGGAATGGCTTTGGCTTGGTTTTTTCTTTGACGGCGTTGAGAGGTTTCAAAGCACGTAACTTAATTCCGGAGGTGCCATCCTACTTTAAAGCCTTCCTGTCCCACGTGTGACAGGAATTTATGGTTTCCGTGGTTTAATTATCGGATCGTTGTGGTGATTAGAGGGAAGACGCTGTGTGAACTGTCTTAAATTAAAAAACTGGAAGTGGCTTCGTTTTCGTTTAGGGGGTTTGCTGTGTTGAGCGCTGTTTATTGCTGATCCAGAAAGCTGGGAGCGTCGCAGTGAGGTCTAATCAATCAAAACCATCACTAAATTCTTTGTGCCCTGCCTTTGTGGGTGGTAACTCGCTTGTTCAAACGAGTTGGTTTTAACGTGCGTGGTCCACCCCCCCCCCCCTCCCCCACTAGTCCCCGTCCCCACCCACATTTCGTTTTTGCTCTTTTTTAGTGTGTAACTGTTTTTGCCTTCCGTTTAGCGGGGTTTTTTTTCTGGGAACAGACTTGGGCTTGTAGTTGTGTGACTTGCTCTTTTCGCATACCACAAGTATATGGCTTCAGGACATCACTTCGTAGCGCTTTCAGTCTAATATCATCACCTTAGATGAACATACTATAAATAAATAAACGAACAATGCGTAGCGCTTCCCTTCAGCTTGTGAACAGGTGAAGCGGAGACACCAAGAAACAAACCCAGAGACCTGCACAAACGTAATTAAAGGCAGTTTTGGTCAACTTTAAGCATAGTCCCCATGGCCTGTTTGGTCGACTGAGATACCTGATATGTGAGGGGAAATAGACAATGGAAAGCGTATCGTCACAAAACAGTGAAATACTGAGGGCAAGGCTGTTTCCCACGTCATAACACATATGAGGATCGGCTCATCTCCTGGCCTCAGTGGAAATGAAAACATCAATATCGACGAAAATAGTATCACGTCAAAGGAATCCATATCCGAGAAGATTAGTTTTTCTGCGCCATAAGCCTGTTTCTGTCAATGGAAAGTTATTTTCGCTTTCTTCAGTTACATTGTGCGGGCGAACTGATCTACTGTTGTCATGGTTTATGATCGGTTGTCAGCTTCGTGGTACGTTTTTACGCAGATATCGTGTTGGGGGAATAGCAACATTGCACTTGCAGGCGCCGACATGTGTGTAACAATATAACCCAAAACCAAACCAAACCAAACAAAACAAAAACAAATCGGCCAGTCAGTTCATCAGCAAGTCGATTCACAAAATGAAATGACGAATACTTGCTATTGACCTCTATCTCGACCTCTCTCTCTCAGTTGTTCTCTCTTTCCCTGCCCCCCACCCCCCACCCCCACCCCCCCCCCTCTCCCCCCCCCCCACTCTCCCCCCCCCCACCCCCCACCCCCTCTCTCTCTCTCTCCCACTCCCTGCCTGCTCCCTTACACCTGCCTCACTCATTAGGAGAACTACCATGATCACGATCTCACAGTACTGTTGATCTGCAGAAATGACGGTCGTCTAATTTGCAAGCGCAGCTGAGGTCCGTCGCTTTTCCTCCCGTTTTCCCGCTGGTCCACTTTAGACAGCGTGGAATCCTTGTCCATATGCACGTGAGGCGGGCTGAAGATGAGCAGAGCGACAAGAAGACGTCCATCATTATCTTTCACCATCATCAGCAGTAGCGGTATCATGGACACCTTAGACCAATACAACTGAGGCCTGGAGAGCCGTAATACAATTTGACGCGGAGATACTGACATGAATTATGCATTCGCGTGCGCGCGTAGAGGGAGAAATTGACGGGATGGGAAGATATGACTCATGCATTCTGAACGCTGACAAGACGTTCACGATAGCGCTGTAAGTGGGAGATAGAAAATGATTAGCCAGGCCGTTTTCCATCCTGATTGTCAAACACTGCACGGTAGTCGTGTTCTGAAAGGAAGAGGCTGGCTGTTTTAGGGAGAGCACTGGTCACACAACTGTCTCAGCAGATGAAGATTCGAGAATCAAGAAACTCCTATTTCCAAGCAGTTCCTATAAGAAGAATACTGACACATATGCGACACTTTAGCCTTGAAAATTAGAATCGTGAAAAAAATAATGTATCTTATTTTGAAAAGAAGTACGTTCTAGTCTTCAACAGATTTTTTTTTATTCCAACAGTAAATACAATCCCAGTCTTTAGTTGTAAATACTACCATCAACAATCATACCATTCCACTCTTCTGTGGTTTGTAATATTCCTAAGACTATTTGAAGTCCTTAGTATGACTGCTAACAGATACACGGTCTCACACACAGTCGATCGATTGTAACACTGTGATGGGTTCTGACTTCACATTCTGCATGGTATTCATCACGTTTGTCGTGTTTTGAAAATAACCTTTTGGCAATGAATAAAGCGGAATGGCAAACACTTTCAAAAAACAGCCTATTTTGTGTCATAGGAATTTAATGGTGTGGCTGAAGTTGACAGTTACAAAATGTTTCTGATTGTCTGGGGTGCATACGATCGTGTTGTTTCGGGCTTGTGTGTGTATTGTTGTTGTTTTCTTCTTCTTCTCCTTCTTCTTCTTTCTTTTCTGTATAAATAGTAGATGTGGTGTAGCATATATGGATCAGTCCGCACGCTTTGACACCTTTGTTATTCTTGCCTTGTGATGGTAACACTGCTGTGACATTCCTAGCAGAAGTGGAAGAAAACTGATGGCTTCCACAGTGTCTCTGCTGGGGATTCTGACCAAAGAAAACGACTTGTTTCGATCCCCTGTGCCTGCTTCTTCGTTTCCATTCTCCATTCAACAGAATGCAGGAGGGAATGAAAAGACGGGCAGAGGACATGGGGTTGTGTTTTAAGGGTGGGCGAGGGCCACCATAACAGAATGAACTATGAACAATTCTCGTCCGCTCTGCTGCAGACTTACAAAACAGCATGTTCTTTCGGCGAAAATGTCGTCAGCCGAAAGAATGGAATAATACACATACATTTCGTGAGTTCGTCATTGTGTAACGTTATGATTCCCAGACCAGTTTATCAGTACGAAATCACGGAGTTGGTGTGTGTGATTTCCTGGATGAAAAAGGAACCAACGTTGTTGTTTTTTTCATTAACTTTATTGTATCAGTGTCTACCATTGCGACGCCTGCTGACGCCTGTGTGCCTCCGGTCTTGGATTGTGGAGTGGCTCAGTCGTTCTCCCATCGTTGAGAACACAGACGGCGTCATCTTTGGACTACGATGGATTACCAAGTTATATCAAAAGATGTTTAAAAAATATATCTAAGTTACGGTCGCAGACCTACATCGTGTTCCAGCTGAGACTGTTGTTCCGTAGTCTTCTGAAGGAAGGGATTTTTTTTTTCATTTTGATCTCCGTTGAACAACACTAGAATCTGAAGTGATCTTTGGTAATAATGTTTATTAGTTTTAATTATGTTTTCTCTCATTGGAATTGCTAGTTTTTTTGTTGTTGTTTTTTTTGTTTGTTTGTTTTTCTCAGCCCTGGGATAGTTCTTTGGGATCAGCTGGGCAATAAACACTGAACCCGATTTAATTGGATTGATCATGTCGGTGTGTTTGTGTGTGTGCGTGTGATTGTGTATGCGTGTGTGTGCGTGTGCGTGCGTATGTGTGTGTGTATATATATGCCTGTGCGTGCGCGCGCGCGTGCTTGTGTGTGTGTGTGTGTGTGTCTCAGCTGGTGAAGGAACAGAAAGGACGTATTGCCGAGTTGTCCCGAGCCAAACAGGAACAGTGCACACAGTACAGGGTGAGTACACACACGTCCTGTCCGGCTGTCGCTGTCTGCTGTCTGCTGTCACCCTCACTGTTGACTGTGAACACAAATAGCGTGTGTTGGGTGTGTCTGTGCGTCCGTATCTGCTTGGCTGTGTCTTTCAACACGCACGCGCACGCGCTCGCGCGCGCAGACACACACACACACACACACACACACATACATACATACATACATACATACATACACACACACACACACACACACACACACACACACACACACACATACATACATACAGAAACACACACACACACACACACACACACACACACACACACACACACACACACACGCTCGTTTATTCACTCGCCCACAATCATGCAATCACGCAAACGCAGACGCATACCAGCAGCATGAGACTGATATTATTAAACAGCTAATTTCACTAGACAAGTTACACAAATAACGTGGGGACCCAAGACCCGTACCTGACACTCTGTCCTTAACTTCTTTACCACTGTTGTTCCCAGGAGCGTGTGGACGGCCTTGAGGCCAGTGTGGAGGAGGCACGGAAAAGAATGGTGCAGTTTGAACTATTGAAACAGGTATATAATAGACTCTGTCTGTCTGTCTGTCTCTCTCTCTCTCTCTCTCTCTCTCTCTCTCTCTCTCTCTCTCTCTGTTACACATTCAGGTGCACACACATACACACACACGCAAACACACACAGACACACACACACACACACACACACACATATATATATATATATTTTTATTTTTTTTTTTTTTTAATACAAGCACACGCATACACGTCTACAGAGATAGATGCATTCGATGATTAAAAAAAGAAACGTATACCTATTTCCCACGTTCTCGGATTCCTGGACTGATGCTTATGTCCTTGGAATCCTGACCCATCCCAGCACTGGCCTCCCACCCGCCCCCCTCCCCGCTTCCCGCCACACACACACCCCTCTCTCTCTCTCTCTCTTTCTCTCTCTCTCTCTCTGTTTTCGCCACTCTCTCTCTTTCTCATCTCACTCTCTCTCATCTCACTCTCCCTGTTTCCGCCTCTCTCTCTCTCCCTCTTTCTCTGTGTGTTTCTGCTTCTCTCTCTGTTTATCGGTCTCTATCTTTCTATCTATATCTATCTCCGAGTCTGTCAGTCTGTCTGTCTGTCTGTCTGTCTGTCTGTCTGTCTGTCTCTCTCTCTCTCTCTCTCTCTCTCTCTCTCTCTCTCGCCCACTCACTCACTGGTAAACGCAGTGTCAGGTCGATCCCTCCTCCATCAGTCTACAAAGTTCCCTCACGTAGAGTGCAGCAAATTACATGTTTGAGACCTTGTAGGGAGAGAGGCAGACAGAGAGAGGGTGAGGGATGGCAAAGAGAGGGGGTGTAAGCCGCCCACGATTTCTCGCAATCCCACGATTTCCCATGATTTCTCTCACTTTGAGAGAAATCGTGGGATTGCAAGAAATCGTGGTCAGTGTCCCTTATTTTAATCAAAAAGATTTCCTTTATCATCGGAGTTGGGTTCTTGTCTTTTCCCAATGCAAATCTAAGAGAAAAACGAGAAGAAAAAAAAAAGAAATGGGAGCGACGACAACGACGATCATGATAATGACAGTGGCGTTAGCGAAGACATCAACAATAGACGGTGAAGTTGATGACACAGTACTGGTTAAAAAAAAAAAAAAAAAGTATATGTGTGAGTGAGTGAGTTGGTGAGTGGGTGAATGAGTGGGTGAGTGAGTGTGTGAGAGAGAGAGAGAGAGATCGTGGGCTTACAGGGGGTGAGGAAGACAGAGAGGTTGGGAGACGGAGAGAGTAAGGGAGGCAAGCCTGACAATAAAGAGTGGTCAGCAAACGGTGTAAGGACAGTTATCAGGGGCCATCAGGAACCTGTCTGTGAAGGGGTAAAAAACAACAAGAAAACAACAACAGCAGCTTTACAGAGAGCAGTGTGTGTTGCGTTCCTTAGTGTGTGTATGTGTGTGTGTGTCCATGTGTTTATGTTTACGTGCCTGTGTGTGTGTGTGTGTGTGCATCCATGTGTGTTTGCTTGTATGCCAGTGTGTGTGTGTCTCTGTGTGTGTGTTTGCATACAGCACAAAACAATGTAATACATATTTATCAGTCCAGTTGGAAATTTTGAGTGAATTCAAAGGCTCGTCACTCACTTCATACACTATCAGCCCACAGTTGAGTCTGATATACACATATGAATATGACAAAGTTAAAAAGCTGAATTAAAACAGGAAAGTAATAAAACACAGCTACTTGATTTATCACACAGTAAAAGAAATGATAACATATATTTTAAAGAAAAACTGAGAAACACTCATAAAAACTCATGCACACACATGCAGCTGACACATGCATATGCATATGCTCATTCACATACACACACAGTTCGCACACACACACACACACACACTCACACATGCACAGGTGCCCACATGCACACACGCACGCACGCATGCACACACACACACGTGTGTGTGTGCCCCGTTGTGTGTGTGTGTGTGTCTTTCCCCTTCATTACATCGCACTTGCACCATTCTTTCCTAATGTCTGCCAGTACCTCTGGTCAGCTAAGCTGTTGTGCAAGTGCATGTTTTACCCACGCACACTCTTGTGCATGCACACGCGCGCGCGCACACACACACTCACACACACACACACACACACACACACACACACACACATAATTTTCCCCATCAGTCAAGTTTTTGGAAATAACCATGACGTACAAAGTGGCTGGAGTCATATTAGGAGTCATGGCTTTAATGACTTCTACATCCTCCTTTAGGTGACAATGGTTGTGGCAGCTCAGCTGTTCACCAGTTGGAACTCTTAATTCCATTTCCACTGTCTGTCTGCATTTTGTGTGTGTTTGGGTACATGTACATATGTGATCATATATGTGTGTATATGTGTGGCAGGATGTCAGTATTAACAGTGCTTATGATCTGTATGTTTGTGTGTATGCAGATGCATGTACATGCATGAAGTGACTTTGGGGTAGTGGGGGGGGATGAAAAATGTCAAAACATGATTCATAGAATGTGATGCTTTGACAGAGTGACTGTGAAAATGATTGTGCATACATTTTATTACAATAACGCCATTATTGTTATTTCAGTAACTTTTATGAAACAGGCATGATTTTGTTCAGCATGTGCATGTTCATTGGTTTCTTCTGTGCAGCATAGGTTGCATTACCCCCAGTGTTGTGTGACAGTACTGGTGCTGGCAGTGCTATCAGTGTAAGTCACCAGTAGGTCACATACCAGAGGAGGACCTGCATGTTTTTTCCTTTGTATACAGTGATGTCTGTACTGATTAAAAACACTCGAGGCATAACCCGACAGACCACAGCGATCGCTTTTGTCGCAGAACCAGAAGTGATTGCCTCCCCTCCTTCCTTACTTGATTCCCCTGGGGTTGTGGCCATGCTGTAAAGAGTTGAAGACCGTGTAAGTTACACTTAGTTTGCATGAATATAGTGATGGTTTTGGTCAAAGACCTGACCATGACCTGCCTGTAATTGTCAGTGCCAGCAGTCCATGGGCACCTGTACTTTATGGGCTGCTATGGGGCTGTGCATTAGAGGAGACCCTGCAATGCTGCTGATTCGCTGTGATTGTTGTGTCGTTGCAGGAAAACGTACGGCTGCAGTCAACAGTGCACGCCCAGGAGTCAGTGATTGAGGGGCTGAAGGCAGAACGACGTCTGTGGGGACAGGAACTGGCACAGCAAGGTGGGTGGGGAGGGGGTGGTATGAAGAGGATGTGGGGGAGTGACATCTGTGTAGCAAGGTGGGTGGGGAGGGAGGGGGTGGTATGAAGGGGAAGTGGGAGAATGACGTCTGTGCAGCAAGGTGGGGAGGGAGGGGGTGGTATGAAGGGGAAGTGGGAGAATGACGTCTGTGCAGCAAGGTGGGGAGGGAGGGGGTGGTATGAAGGGGAAGTAGGGGAGTGACGTCTGTGCAGCAAGGTGGGGAGGGAGGGGGTGGTATGAAGGGGAAGTAGGGGAGTGACGTCTGTGCAGCAAGGTGGGGAGGGAGGGGGTGGTATGAAGGGGAAGTAGGGGAGTGACGTCTGTGCAGCAAGGTGGGGAGGGAGGGGGTGGTATGAAGGGGAAGTAGGGGAGTGACGTCTGTGCAGCAAGGTGGGGAGGGAGGGGGTGGTATGAAGGGGAAGTAGGGGAGTGACGTCTGTGCAGCAAGGTGGGGAGGGAGGGGGTGGTATGAAGGGGAAGTAGGGGGGTGACGTCTGTGCAGCAAGGTGGGGAGGGAGGGGGTGGTATGAAGGGGAAGTAGGGGAGTGACGTCTGTGCAGCAAGGTGGGGAGGGAGGGGGTGGTATGAAGGGGAAGTAGGGGGGTGACGTCTGTGCAGCAAGGTGGGGAGGGAGGGGGTGGTATGAAGGGGAAGTAGGGGAGTGACGTCTGTGCAGCAAGGTGGGGAGGGAGGGGGTGGTATGAAGGGGAAGTAGGGGGGTGACGTCTGTGCAGCAAGGTGGGGAGGGAGGGGGTGGTATGAAGGGGAAGTAGGGGAGTGACGTCTGTGCAGCAAGGTGGGGAGGGAGGGGGTGGTATGAAGGGGAAGTAGGGGAGTGACGTCTGTGTAGCAAGGTGGGGAGGGAGGGGGTGGTATGAAGGGGAAGTAGGGGGTGACGTCTGTGCAGCAAGGTGGGGAGGGAGGGGGTGGTATGAAGGGGAAGTGGGGGAGTATAAACAGGGAGGGTTGGGTGTGGTTCAAGTGTGTGTGTTTAAGTTGTAGTGATGAATGTGTATGTCTGTAATAGATTATGCGTAAGCATCTGTGTGTGTGTGTGTGTGCATTTTTTGTAGGTACCACATATGTGCACATGTTTTGGGGGGAAAAACTCTGATCTTGATATATTTTGAAAGGAAGCAGAGAGTACAATATTTTTGTTCAGCCTCAAACCCAAGTGAATTTCTTCTCCTCCTCCTTTTCGTTGATCATCACACAATCGGAAAAAATGTTGCTAATTCTTTGGGTCTCTATGAGATAACAGAATGTGAGGCATTGAGAGAAAAAAGATTTGTGTTCGTTACTCCCTAAAATAAAATATTTCATTCATGGGAATAAGAATTCATCATCACTTACACTTCGCAAAAGTGAACTCAACAGTTTTTATCTGGAAATGATGTTGAACATGATATTGATATCTAAAAGGTTGTCTTTGAGGTATAGAGAGAGGAGAGAAGATAGTGGAGAGAACAAAGAAAGGGGTATAGAGAGAAAGAACAGAGAGGGGTGAGAAGCAGTGTGGATGCTGAAAGAAAATAAATGAAAGACTGAAGTGGTTGATTGGCTCCACATCTATCTCTTCCATGTATGTGTGTGTGTTCTTGCTTGCTTTGTGTCTTTCTTTCCTGTCATTGCAAAGTGCTTTTAGAGTTTTGAAAGCACTAAACAGGTGGACTATTATTAACATTATTGTATCATTATCATTACTCTGTTGTCCAGGCGGTAAAGTGCTTTTAGAGTTTTGAAAGCGCTCAACTGATGTTCTGTTATTATCATTATTATTATCATTTTTCAGTTGTCCAGGGGATATAGCACTTTTAGAGCTTTGAAAGTGCTAAACAGATGTTCTATTATTATCATTATTGTTATTATCATTATCGTTATTCTGTTATGCAGGGGGTAAAGTGGTTTTAGAGTTTTGAAAGTGCTAAACAGATGTTCTGTTGTTATCATTATTGTTATCATTAACATTATCGTTATTCTGTTGTGCAAGGGAAAGTTTGTTTTTTTTAGAGTTTTGAAAGAGCTACACAGATGTACTATTATTATCATTGTTTTCATTATCATTATCGTTATTCTGTTGACCAGGGGGTAAAGTGCTATTAGAGTTTTGAAAGTGTTAAACAGATGTTCCATTATTATCATCATCATTATCATTATCATTATTTTGTTGTCCAAGGGGTAAAGCGCTTTTAGAGTTTGAAAGCGCGAAACAGATGTACTATTATTATCATCATTGTTATCATTATCATTATTCTGTTTTGCAGGAGCCTCCCTGTCCCAGGACCGGGGACGGCTGGAGGCCAAGATAGATGGCCTGAACCATGAGGTGAACACCCTGAAGAAACAGCTGGAGGTCAGTGACACCCTGTAACACTGTTGTCCTCATAACACTACTGTCCTCTGTAGCACTGCCCTCCTATGTTACAGAGCCTGCCTCTTTTTGCCCTCCTCTGTAACATTGTGAGGGTGAGTGCCCTTTTGCCCTCCTCTGTAACACTGTGAGGATGAGTGCCCTCCTGCCCTTTTGCCCTCCTCTGTAACACTGTGAGGATGAGTGCCCTTTTGCCCTCCTCTGTAACACTGTGAGGATGAGTGCCCTTTTGCCCTCCTCTGTAACACTGTGAGGATGAGTGCCTCCTGCCCTTTTGCCCTCCTCTGTAACACTGTGAGGATGAGTGCTCTTTTGCCCTCCTCTGTAACACTGTGAGGATGAGTGCTCTTTTGCCCTCCTCTGTAACACTGTGAGGATGAGTGCCTCCTGCCCTTTTGCCCTCCTCTGTAACACTGTGAGGATGAGTGCTCTTTTGCCCTCCTCTGTAACACTGTGAGGATGAGTGCCCTTTTGCCCTCCTCTGTAACACTGTGAGGATGAGTGCCCTTTTGCCCTCCTCTGTAACACTGTGAGGATGATTGCCCTTTTGCCCTCCTCTGTAACACTGTGAGGATGATTGCCCTTTTGCCCTCCTCTGTAACACTGTGAGGATGAGTGCCTCCTGCCCATTTGCCCTCCTGTAACACTAGGAGGATGAGTGCCCTCCTGCCCATTTGCCCTCCTGTAACACTAGGAGGATGAGTGCCCTCCTCTGTAACACTGTGAGGGTGAGTGCTCTCCTGTAACACTAGGAGGGTGAGTGCCCTCCTGTCTTTTTGCCCTCATCTGGCACACTGCCCTCCCCTGTAACATCGCCTTCCTGTAACACTGTGGGATGAGTGCTCCCATCATAAATTAATCATGTTAAATAATTCTTTTCATACATATCAGTTAGAGGGTTGTAATTGTTCTGGATTTAACATATTTCTGGATCAGCAGCTTAGCATCTGGATCATTTAATCCCAGTCTAGTGTTGACAAAGTATTTCCACACACACACACACACACACACACTCTCTCTCTCTCTCTCTCTCTCTCTCTCTCTCTCTCTCTCTGTCTCTCTCTCTCTCTCTCTCTCTCTCTCTCTCTCTATATATATATATATATATATATATTGTGTATGTGTGTGTATTTATTAATTTATCTATTTATTTATATATATGTGTGTGTGTCCCCACAAGCATGCATTTATGCATGTGGGTTTGATCTGTCTGATCACTCCAGAGAGGTTAACTTCTGTTGCAGTATGATAAAGTAAATGTTGGTTTGTGTGTGATCATGTTTCCAGAAAGAGACGGACCTGGTACGAATCAAGACCAAGATGGTTGATGACCAGACTGAAACGATTCGCAAACTGAAGGAGGTCAGTGTGATGACAATGCATTCTTACTTTGCTGCATTCTTTTTTGTATCTAGAACATTTGAGCTGTTGGCTTCCAATTGTTGGCTTTTGTATGCTTGTTGTCATATTGAATGTCTGTGTCCAGGTTAGCTTTTTCAATCCTCTGGTGAAAAGTTGACAGAATGGTCAGTGTCAGAGGCATACCTTAGATGTGCGTTTATGTGCATTGACATAACTGTACAAATACAGACTTTTCTTTGGGTTTGTGTGTGTGGTTTTTGTTTGTTTGTTTGTTTGGGTGGGTTTTTTTCAAATTCAGCAGGATCATTATTTAGTTTTTCAGCCCTGATAGGACTCTGTGGGTTCAGCTGGCTTATAACCAACAAAGATAATTGCATAAAGACTGGTGTTCTCCAGCTCCTGTTTTATCATAGTTCTGTCCTGAGCCCAGATATTTACATCCATAATCTATTCACTGACCACACACACACACACACACACACACACACACACACACACACATACATACATACATACATATATATATATATGGAAGAAATAAATGTGGATCCACAGAGTACAGCCAGTGGAATGAAGTGCCACATTTTTTTAATTTAGAGACCGCTTGATAAGAAATGTTTTTTAGATTAGTTACATCAAAGGATGTCAGAGAGAGACTGTGATAATTCTGTACTGGAGTACCTTCTTTATGAAGAGATTCCTTGAAAAGAAAGGTCTTTTAAAATGTTTTGCCAGATGCTGTTATGGAGGGAGTGTGTTAATTGTGTACTTTTTTGGTGGTACACTCCCGCAGTATCTCTCTTCTTCACTCACAACTTATCAGCCTTCACAGTCACTTCGATCTTCAGCTGAAAGATTACTTTGGGTGCCAAACACTAATCTGAAAACCTTTGGTCACCAATCATTTAGTTTCTCAGCCCCAACTGTCTGGAAATCACTGCCTGCTGACCTGTGAAAGGCCCCTTCTCTGGACTCTTTTTAAGTCCCAGCTGAAAACTTATCGTTTTTGACTTGCATTTGAGTAACAGTTTAGTCTCATTTCGGTCTGATTTGCTGTTAAATGAGGGATGTACTACTTTTTCCAGTGTTGCGTGTGTATGTGTGGGTGGAGGTGCTGTATGTGTGCGTGTGTGTTGTTCATGATGTGAGGATGGTGACTGTTTCTTCATGGTTGATTTATTTTGTCATGATTGTTGCTTCTCTTTTGTAACATGTAATTTGTGGATGCGATGAGTGATTGTTTCCTGTCTGAATTTTCTTGAGAATTGTTGTTTCTTTCTTGTTATATTTAATTTGTGAAGGGCCGTGAGCTTATGTTTGAGACAACAGCGCTATAGAAGAGCGCTTCATTATTATCATACTGCAGGGACTGGTGGAGCGTGATGAGCAGATTCGGGAGGGACGGGAGGAGACACTAAAGGTGCAGAGAAATCTGGAGGACCAGCTGAATGAAGAGAGAGCTGCCCTGCAGGACACGCAGGTAGAAATCATCATGTTTGTGTTCTACTTTTGTCACAACACGCAGGTAGGAATCATCATGTTTGTGTTCTGCGTTTGTCACAACACGCAGGTAGGAATCATCATGTTTGTGTTCTACTTTTGTTACAGCATACAGGTAGGAATCATCATGTTTGTGTTCTACCTTTGTTACAACACACAGGTAGGAATCATCATGTTTGTGTTCTACCTTTGTTACAACACGCAGGTAGGAATCATCATGTTTGTGTTCTACCTTTGTTACAACACGCAGGTAGGAATCATCATGTTTGTGTTCTACTTTTGTTACAGCATACAGGTAGGAATCATCATGTTTGTGTTCTACCTTTGTTACAACACACAGGTAGGAATCATCATGTTTGTGTTCTACCTTTGTTACAACACACAGGTAGGAATCATCATGTTTGTGTTCTACCTTTGTTACAACACTCAGGTAGGAATCATCATGTTTGTGTTCTACCTTTGTTACAACACACAGGTAGGAATCATCATATTTGTGTTCTACCTTTGTTACAACACTCAGGTAGGAATCATCATGTTTGTGTTCTACCTTTGTTACAACACTCAGGTAGGAATCATCATGTTTGTGTTCTACTTTTGTTACAGCATACAGGTAGGAATCATCATGTTTGTGTTCTACCTTTGTTACAACACACAGGTAGGAATCATCATGTTTGTGTTCTACCTTTGTTACAACACACAGGTAGGAATCATCATGTTTGTGTTCTACCTTTGTTACAACACTCAGGTAGGAATCATCATGTTTGTGTTCTACCTTTGTTACAACACACAGGTAGGAATCATATTTGTGTTCTACCTTTGTTACAACACTCAGGTAGGAATCATCATGTTTGTGTTCTACCTTTGTTACAACACTCAGGTAGGAATCATCATGTTTGTGTTCTACCTTTGTTAAACACGCATGTAGGAATCATCATGTTTGTGTTCTATGTTTGGCTTTGTCAAGACACACAGGTAGGAATCATCATGTTTGTGTTCTACGTTTGGCTTTGTCAGGACACACAGGTAGGAATCATGTTTGTGTTCTACCTTTGGCTTTATCAAGACACACAGGTAGGAATCATAATGTTTGTGTTCTACCTTTGGCTTTGTCAGGACACCCAGGTAGGAATCATCATGTTTGTGTTCTACCTTTGTTGTACTTTGTTACAACATACGGGTAGGAATCATCATGTTTGTGTTCTATGTTTGGCTTTGTCAGGACACACAGGAAGGAACCATCATGTTTGTGTTCTACCTTTGTTACAACACACAAGTAGAAAACATGTTTGTGTTCTACCTGTGGCTTTGTCAGGACACACAGGTAGGAATCATGTTTGTGTTCTACCTTTGGCTTTGTCAGGACACACAGGTAGGAATCATGTTTGTGTTCTACCTTTGGCTTTGTCAGGACACACAGGTAGGAATTATCATGTTTGTGTTCTACCTTTTTTGCAACACACAGGTAGGAATCATCATGTTTGTGTTCTACCTTTTTTGCAACACACAGGTAGGAATCATCATGTTTGTGTTCTACCTGTGGCTTGGTCAGGACACACAGGTAGGAATCATCGTGTTTGTGTTCTACTTTGTTACAACACACAGGTAGGAATCATCATGTTTGTGTTCTACCTTTGGTTCTACCTTTGTTACAACACACAGGTAGGAATCATCATGTTTGTGTTCTACCTGTTGCTTTGTCAGGACACACAGGTAGGAATCATCATGTTTGTGTTCTACCTTTGTTACAACACACAGGTAGGAATCATCATGTTTGTGTTCTACCTTTGTTACAACACACAGGTAGGAATCATCATATTTCTGTTCTACCTTTGTTGCAACACACAGGTAGGAATCATCATGTTTGTGTTCTACCTTTGTTAAACATGCATGTAGGACTCATCATGTTTGTGTTCTACCTTTGTTACAACACATAGATAGGAATCATGTTTGTGTTCTACCTTTGGTTTTGTCAGGACACCCAGGTAGGAATCATCTTGTTTGTGCTCTTCGTTTGGCTTTGTGAGGACACACAGGTAGGAGTCATCATCATGTTTATGTTCTACCTTTGTTACAACACACAGGTAGGAATCATCATGTTTGTGTTCTGCCTTTGTCACAACACACAGGTAGGAATCATCATGTTTGTGTTCTGCTTTTGTCACAACACACAGGTAGGAATCAACATGTTTGTGTTCTACCTTTGTTACAACACACAGGTAGGAATCAACATGTTTGTGTTCTACCTTTGTTACAACACACAGGTAGGAATCATCATGTTTGTGTTCTACCTTTGTTAAACACGCAGGTAGGAATCATGTTTGTGCTCCACCTTTGGCTTTGTCAGGACACACAGGTAGGAGTCATCATGTTTATGTTCTACCTTTGTCACAACACACAGGTAGGAATCATGTTTGTGTTCTACTTTTGTCACAACACACAGGTAGGAATCATCATGTTTGTGTTCTACCCGTGGCTTTGTCAGAACACACAGGTAGGAGTCATATTTGTGTTATACCTTTGGCTTTGTTCAAATCTCTGATGTAAAGTGGACCAAATATTTTCTGTGTGATAATCTTTATGTCCAGGTTAATTTTTTTGTTTTATCAATTCTCTGGCTAAAAAAAAAGACCAATTAGTCAAGTCCAAATCATGTCCTGGGTTTCTGTGCATTAGCATGACTGTATTTGTGCCAAGTTTTCTTTTTCAGTTCTTTTTTGTTTGTTGTCATTGTTATTTTTTGTTGTTGTTTTTTTTTGGTTAATTTCTTTGTTCTGTGGGTCTGATATTTACAGTTTTCAGCCAGTGTGTGACCCTGTGTGGTCAGCTGGACTCTAGCTGTATAAGCAACAAAGATAAGTAAGTAAAAAAAATAATCATTCCTATATAAATCTGTACACACACATGCCCACACGCACACATGCATGTGCACACACACACACACACACACACACACACACACACATTAGTGCTCCCAGCTTCATTTAAATCTGGTCTTTGGTCTTTCCAGCACTTAGATAAGACAGTTTCTCAGGTTAAGCAGGGTGTGTTTAAGTATGTAACCCTAATGTAATAGTGTGTTAAGTATGATGTGTGTATTGTAAAGCCACTGAAGCAGTTTTCTGGATAGTATAATAAAAAATTTTAAAAATTGAAAAAACCTTGTTATTATTATTAAGATGATACGTCACCTGACATCCCAAGTCTGTCCCCTGTTTCAGTCCCCATCACCCTGTGTCCTTGCACGATTTGTCTGGTTTGCTGCCTACATTTTTGGTGTGCACATGTAACATCGATGCAGTGCGTTTTCTATATCATGTGTTTTGTAAGAGTAGTTTTCTGGATAGAGTGCTGATGATAATAATAATGATAACTTATATAGTAATCTTGTTATTATTATTATTATTCTCATCATGTTTCAGGAGTTACTGGAGGAAGCCCAGAGAAGGAAGAGTGAGCTGAAGCAGCAAGTGTCAGACCTGCAGACTGAACTGGACGCCTCTCAGAAAGCTCACCAGTCAGTGTATCCTCTTGTTCTTTCAGTGTGATGTTGACCTGGTCAGCTTATCCTCTTGTTCTGTTTCAATGTCATGTTGACCTGGTCAGCTTATCCTCTTGTTCTGTTTCAGTGTGATGTTGACCTGGTCAGCTTATCCTCTTGTTCTGTTTCAATGTCATGTTGACCTGGTCAGCTTATCCTCTTGTTTTGTTTCAGTGTGATGTTGACCTGGTCAGCTTATCGTCTTGTTCTGTTTCAGTGTCATGTTGACCTGGTCAGCTTATCGTCTTGTTCTGTTTCAATGTCATGTTGACCTGGTCAGCTTATCGTCTTGTTCTGTTTCAATGTCATGTTGACCTGGTCAGCTTATCTTCTTGTTCTGTTTCAATGTCATGTTGAACCGGACACCTCTCAGAAAGCTCACCAGTTAATGTTGAACAGGACGCCTGTCAGAAAGCTCACCAGTTAATGTTGAACAGGACGCCTGTCAGAAAGCTCACCAGTCAGTATATCCTTCTGTTCTGTTTCAGTGTGATGGGAGTCCAGGGTTGTCCGTACAGGGCTGTGCATGTTGTTGTTGTTGTTGTTTTTTGTTTGTTTTGATTTTTGTTTTTTGTGTGTTTGTGTTTTTTTCTCTCTTTCTGTTTAAATGTATGTTTTCACACATTAGATTTTACCATTGTATAGCACATTTGAGCATTTAATTGTTTTACAAGAGAAGGCAGTATGTAAATTAAATTCTTATTATTACTGCCCATTTTCAGTTTCTTTTCTTTCAGTAATTTGCCTTGAATGTGTCTGTCATAATATTTCTATTGTTTTGAAATATATTTTCTTGTTTTATATCATTTTAGGTTGATGTTTGATACATTGATGGGGTAGGATCTCATGGCCTGACAACTGCGTTTGGTGTATGAATGGGTCAGGCATCTTTTTTTTCTCTCTCTTTTTTTTTCCAAAGCAGATGTGGTATGGCATATGTGGACCAGACTGTGTGCTTTGAACTAACTGTTCAGCCTTATGAGTTTGGCTCTGGGTCTTGTTGTTTGTCCACTTCTCACTTTGTTGCTATTCAGAAGTCCAGCTCCTAACCCCTTCTGCCACAGCGTTCCTTCTTTAAGATGTTTGTAAAATGTATTCATTTATTTGATGTTCAGTACAGCAGTGTAGGGTCAGGGTTTTCATACAGCTGTGTGCTGTACAGAACAGCAATGTATAGTCAAGAGTTTTCATACAGCTGTATGCTGTACAGTAACAGCAGTATACAGTCAGGGTTTTCATACAGCTTTGTGCTGTACAGAACAGCAGTGTATAGTCCAGGTTTTCATACAGTTGTGTGCAGTACAGAACAGCAGTGTATAGTCTTGGTGGGTTTTCAGTGTATAGTCAAGGTTTTCATACAGCTGTGTGCTGTACTGTACAGCAGTGTATAGTTCATGTTTTCATACAGCCGTGTGCTGTACAGGACAGCAGTGTGACTAGGGTTTTCATACAGCTGTGTGCTGTACAGGACAGCAGTGTAGTCAGGGTTTTCACACAGCTGTGTGCTGTGCAGGACAGCAGTGTAGTCAGGGTTTTCATACAGCTGTGTGCTGTACAGGACAGCAGTGTAGTCAGGGTTTTCATACAGCTGTGTGCTGTACAGGACAGCAGTGTAGTCAGGGTTTTCGTACAGCTGTGTGCTGTACAGGACAGCAGTGTAGTCAGGGTTTTCATACAGCTGTGTGCTGTACTGTACAGTAGTGTATAGTTCATGTTTTCATACAGCTTTGTGCTGTACAGGACAGCAGTGTGACTAGGGTTTTCATATAGCTTTGTGCTGTACAGGACAGCAGTGTGACTAGGGTTTTCATATAGCTGTGTGCTGTACAGGACAGCAGTGTGACTAGGGTTTTCATACAGCTGTGTTCTGTACAGGACAGCAGTGTGACTAGGGTTTTCATACAGCTGTGTGCTGTACAGGACAGCAGTGTGACTAGGGTTTTCATACAGCTGTGTGCTGTACAATACAGCAGTGTAGTCAGGGTTTTCACAAGGCTGTGTGCTGTTGATGTGCAGACAGCTGAGTGCACGATGGCGGGAGAAGTCGGAGCTGATTGGAGGGCTGGAGAAACAGGTGAGCAGCATGCAGAGCACCTGGCAGGACAAGGAGAAAGCCCTCCGCCAGGAGCGTGACAAGGCCGTGGAGGCAGCAAGGTATGTAATGATAATGAATATAATAATAATCAACACTTATTCTGTACTTCTCTCGAAAAGAGCCCAAAACACTTTACGTACATGTACAAAAACCCATCAACTGTAATGTGCGCTGGGCAAAGCGATCCTGGTTTTGTCTGTCTCTGGCATGTCCGTTAAGGTTTATGTTCATGAATGTTACTGTATTTGTGACTAATCTTGTTTCCCAGATGTGACTGTATTTGTGCTGTATTTTCTTTTCCTCTTTTCCAGGTGTGACTGTTCTTGTGCCAATGTTCTTTTCCAGGTGTGACTGTTCTTGTGCCAATGTTCTTTTCCAGGTGTGACTGTTCTTGTGCCAATGTTCTTTTCCAGGTGTGACTGTTCTTGTGCCAATATTCTTTTCCAGGTGTGACTGTTCTTGTGCCAATGTTCTTTTCCAGGTGTGACTGTTCTTGTGCCAATGTTCTTTTCCAGGTGTGACTGTTCTTGTGCCAATATTCTTTTCCAGATGTGACTGTTCTTGTGCCAATGTTCTTTTCCAGATGTGACTGTACGTGTGCCCATCTTCTTTTCCAGGTGAAAGTTACTATACTTTTGCTGATTTTTTTTTCAGGCGTGTGTGACTGTACTTGTGCCTGATCTTTTCCAGGCAAACGTGACTGTACTCATGCCAAATGTTCTTTTTCAGGTGTTATGTTTGGGTTTTTTTTTATCTCTTTCTTTTGTTTGTTTGTTTTGTGTATGTTTTTCCATGTTCTGCAGGCTGATAGTTGGGTTTTCAGTCCTGCCAGGGCCCTATTTGGCTGGGCTACAAGCAACAAAATATGTTGTTGAGATACTGTCTTTTGGCATGAAATGGATGGAGTGGATTATGATGGTGCTGGTGACATGTGGTCTTAGTTATTTTGTTTGTGGACTTGGTCGTGCCATTTTGCAGTCTTCATTAGAATTCTTGTAGCAACTTCTAGAGACGAAGGGCTGAGTCTAAGCAAGTTTCCAACTTGGAATTGCCATGCCAAACTATGAAGTAGAACAAGGATATCTGTTGCATTAATTTCCATGGATCATTTGCATCCATAAAAATCATTACTAGATGTACAGATACTACACCTCCCATTCGAGTTCACTTATAACTTTAAAAAAAAAAAGAACTAAACTTTTTGCATAAACAATGCCAGCATCTTTTTTAATGCCATGTTCATATTACTGCCACCACCATGTACTATTTGTGGCAGAATGCAGTGAGAAAGAGGGGTGACTCAGGTGTATTGTTAGGACATCAAGTTTTATCTGAAGGAATATGCAGTAGGACAAAGAGCTTTGTTCTCATTTCATTGGTGACAAGGGCGGTGTGAAAAAGCTGAAATGTTTAACAAAATGATGTGGGCAGGTTTTGGTAATTTCATTTAGGAAGAATCTTTCAGTCTCCACTAGAAATACTGATATGAAACAAATGAGGGAGTCAATGATTGAATGGTGATGCACTGAAATATGTTTTGTTTTGCTTTCCAGCCTTCATCTGCCTCCAGTTTGGTTTTGTTTACAGCCTTTGTTTGCTGCCTGTACTTTACTGTTTTTTGGTTGTTGTTTTTTATGATCAAACCTTTTGGTGGTTATTTTTGTTCCCTCTCTCGACCTTGTACACAGTGGATGTGGTGCCTCCCTCAAGGCCTGACTAAGCGCGTTGGGTTACGCTGCTGGTCAGGCATCTGCTTGGCAGATGTGGTGTAGCGTATATGGATTTGTCCGAACGCAGTGACGCCTCCTTGAGCTACTGATACTGAAACTGAACTGGATGTGGTGTGGTGGATCAATCAACATAGTTTGACACTTCCTTGAAATTGAACTGACACTCACACCCTCTTTCTGGTTCACTGATCTCATGACGACACTGAAAACGTTTGTTCACATTTAGATCATGTCCAAGCAAATTATGTTACATTAGAAAATGTAACTAACCCGAGCATGTCACATTAAGCAAACACCTTTCAGCTTCTTGTTCACATTAAAAGTTGGAAGTCACATACTAAGAACTGACTGGTATTCAGCACTGAAATGGCCCCTTTGCCATCAGCTTGGCAATGAGCAACAGGATTCAGTTTGGAAGTTCCTTGCTGAGGTGTGCATGTCACATATGTGTGTGTTGATGGTTGCTGTATGACTCACTTTGCCATTTCCGTGGTGACCCTGACCAGCCTGGCGGTGGAGAAGATGCGGGGAATGGATGACGCATTCCGTCGTCAGCTGGAGGCCGCCGAAAAGTCACACAGAGAGGAGCTGGCCAGGATGACCAATGAGAAGCAAAGAGACGTCGACATCGCTGAGCAAAAGGTCAGTCCTCCAACATGGCAGTTCTGAGCAGGTGTCTGAATGTCTTGAACAGGGGCCAAGGGTGTATCTCCATGTGTGTGTATGCTGGGTTCTTGTAATAAAGTCAGGAAAGTCTGGAAAAGTCTTGAGGAAAATGACATAACCATTTCCTGGGCTGGGAAAATCTTGGAAAAATGTTTTGCCCTTCGGGGTTTGGAAGTCTTGGAATTTTCATGGACACCATTCGAAGAGCTTTATACATTTATATTTTTAAGATATGTTAAAGATATTCAACAAAGAACTTTTTAAAATATATATATATTGATGAAAATGGAAAAATACAGATTGTTTTGTATGGACAATTTTCAGTTTGGTCTGGGAAAAGTGTGGAATTTTGTATGGCCACATCTGGATGGTTTGCTGGCCGTGTCTAGCTGCACTGGTATGCAAATCATCACTCGTGAACTGAACAAGCTCAGATATGACATTCAAACTTGTTTATTAAAGGATGCATTTGTTTTATTCAATGTCATTTTCAGAGAGCCAGGGTAATCATTGAGCGAAGGAAGTTTGACCAATGTTAGTGAAAACAGACTTCACACTTTCACAAGACTCACCTGAACCCATTTCTCATTGTACAGGGTCACATTATTTGTCATGTGATGAAATGCGAATGAACAGCAATGGTGGTTCAGAAATGCTTTAATATAGTGTATTTATATAATGATCTAGCACTCTTGTTGTTTTTGGAAACATGGGGTATTTATATAATGATCTAGCACTCTTGTTGTTGTTTGTAAGAAACATGGGGTATTTTCAACAATAATGGTTGCATCAAGATCAGCTGGAATGTAACTAATTTGATTGACAGCATTATTTGATTTTATGATCAGCAGTCTGTATTGGGGAAGAATGGGGTTGAGGGTGAGGGAAAAAGGTCCAGTCTTCCATCACTGCAGACAATTTGTCTTGTTTTATTGGTTCTGCCAGGTGTGTTGGGTGTGATGATGTGGTATGCAGGTTGTGATGGGTGTGGTGATGTGGTTGGGGTTGTGGTGATGTGGTGGGGGTGTGGTGATGTGGTGGGGGGTGTCATGAATGTAGTGATGTGGTGGGGGCAGGCTGTAATGGATGTGGTGGGGGTTGTGATGGGTGTGGTGATTTACTGGGTGTTGTGATGGGGGGGAAGTTGTGGTGTGGTGGACAGGTTGTGGTGTGGTGGGGGTTATGATGTGGTGGGCAGGTTGTGGTGATGTGGTGCGAGTTGTGGTGGGTGTGGTGGGCAGGTTGTTGATGTGGTGGTTGTGGTGATGTGGTGGTTGTGATGGGTGTGGTGATGTGATGGTGTGGTGATATAGTGGGGGTTGCGGTGGGTGGGGCGTTATGGGGTGTGTGTGTTATGAGGGATGTGGTGGGTGGATTGTGAGATGTGCGAGTTGTGGTGGGTGTGGTGGGCAGGTTGTTGGTGATGTGGTGGTTGTGATGGGTGTGGTGATGTGATGGGTAGGTTATGATGGTGTGGTGATATAGTGGGGGTTGTGGTGGGTGGGGCGTTATGGGGTGTGTGTGTTATGAGGGATGTGGTGGGTGGATTGTGAGATGTGCGGTGGTGGTGGGCAGGTGGTGGTGGTGGAGGAGGAGATGAGGGAGCTGCTCAGAGAGACGGAGCTCAGCAAGCGCGGCATGGAGGAGAAGGTGAAGCGACTGACCCAGGCCCTCGGCGACCTCCAGTCTGACCTCTTGTGACCTCCAGTCTGACCACCAATGACCTGCACTCTCTCTAGTGACCTCCAGTCTGACCTCTGGTGACCTATAGTCTGACCTCTGGTCAATCGTATGATGTCATGTAATAACCACCAATCAGCAACTTTCTATGTGCCGTCCACTTACTCAAATTTCAAAGCATTCAGTGCTGTGCACATGTTTTCTCATAAAACCTTTCTGAATAGTGTACAGAAGACAAAAATAGGTTAAAACTTCAACCGATATGAATATTTTGGCTATGTTCAGACTAAGCCCAGCCAGTTGCTGACAGCAGCTGGCAAAGAATTGTGTGCGCATCATTTTGCGCCGTCCCACTATGTATGCCAGCATTAAGTGTTCACACTGGCCACCAGCCATCTCTTGCCATCAACAGCCAGCTTTTTATTTGTGGCATGCACATAAATGAGACAAATAGCTGGTCCAAGAGATGGAACTCTTCCATGATATTAACTGCAGGAGTCCCAATATTCATTTCTTCCATCTGGAGAGCACCAGAGCTAACAGACAGCAACTGGCGATGTCTGTCTGAAGTGTGTTGCTGTGTCAGGCTGACAGCGACTGGCTGGACTTTGTGTGAACACAGCCTATGTTTGGGTATTAGTCTATAACTGAAATGTGGATCCTTTGTGGCATACACTGGCAAAAGTCGGCTTCCACATTTCAATAGATTACAAAATTAGTTTTTAGACAGTGAGCAAACAGTATAATTTGAAATAATTTATGCAGTTTGCACATCATCCAGTTGCACTGTCAGTTGTTAATATGACAAAAAATAACCTTTAAATTGAAGAAAAGTGACATTGTTTTTGTGTTGAGTGTTTTTGTTGGAAAGACAGACTGATGTTTCGCACTGTAATTTTTAAATAATCTTTCACTTGTTTGTGGTTCTAATTTCTATATTAAGTAGCTGATTATCACACATGACCATTTTTATGAAAAAGATGCTTAGAAGCGTTGATTTTTGTGCTGAAAATGTTCTTTTCTGTGCTGTTACTTGCTTCAGAGAACGCTTGTTAATTATGCAGTGACAGCGCTTTTTTTGTTGTTTTTGGCTAGAGCTGTCTTCAAAGTCACGAAAGGCTTATTTTCATAGTTTCAGTTTCAGTAGCTCAAGGAGGCGTCACTGCGTTCGGACAAAACCATATACGCTACACCACATCTGCCAAGCAGATGCCTGACCAGCAGCGTAACCCAACGCGCTTAGTCAGGCCTTGGGATTATTTTCATAGGCCTTCTCCAATTAAATGTCAACAGAACAGAATGATATCAACAGTTAGAGCCCTACATTTACACAGCATTGGCAACACTGGCCCAAAAATAGCATGCTGGCTGAAAGTAACATGTGAACAGTGTTTAGGAAAAGGCTTCCAAAATTAGTTACATACCTGGGGCTTTCTAATATACTAGATAAGTGTTTTTTCTGTCTGTAAAATAATGACAAATTTAAATATTCAGCAAGTGGTTAGTACCACAAAAAAATCTGCACCATTCACTTTGATAAATTTAGCCTACTACACAACAGATAAGTGTCAACAAATGACTAGACTTATACAAGCTGGGAGAACACTGCAGGAATGAAATTCATGACATGGATATAATGGAAACTTCCAGAAACAAAAATGAAATTGCAAAGAACATAACTGGGGGGGAATTCAACTTAGTCCTGATCCACATGTCCATGTCAACACACGCTGGTTTTGTCTCATTTATTCACTGTGCAGTTCATACAAATAAATCAACCATATGCAACTTGTTCTGATGCAATATTTGGAACTTGGATTCATATCAACTTACACTCATCTCTCAAGCTTCACATATACGGCCATCACTCTTCTTCATGGACAAATTACATACATCTTCAAATACAAATAGGCTAGAAATCATTCCATGCATTATGTCATTGATATATGTACACACAATTACAGAATATATTCCAAGAATGCTAGAGCAGAAATATATACCACCAAGAACTGGAATGCTTATACTGGAAAAAGAAGTGAAGAAGCAATGCAATGGACAAAGATTTCTTCAAGCTTAGACTTAGGCAGACAACATGGCTCTTGACAAGAGAGGGGACACAAAGAATGCAATTATCGCTTGCAAGAGGACACCGGCTTTCGTGATTGCCTCCCAGACTCATGCAGGCACACATCTTTCATCTAGAATACACTGAAAAATACCATCACCAAACTAAGAAGGGGAATAGATACAATTTGCAGCAGGTGCCAGGCTGTAAGTTTCGGCTCCTGACCTCTCTCGCCACTTCCTGCTCAGCATTCTTCAGTTTCTATGGTGCAACAGTCATTTATAACATATATCTTCATGCAGAGGAAATTGTTACTTGCTTTTCTCAAAGTTAACATACACCAATCCCTATATTTCCTTACACAAGAAAGTTCCCCTTTATATCATTTTGATACAAACACTGTGACAAAATCTGTCTAGTGAATAATAATGGTTCAAAAGAAATGGTGACAGAAGGCCGCTCCTGACAGGCAGTGTGAATCCAGTACGAGGCAAGAACAGCACTCGCAGGTCAAGTACACAGATCAGACCTGACCGAGTCCAGAGGCCACACAGAATGGATACTGGAGTCCAGGGAAACTCACCATATAGAGCCAGGACAGACAGCAGCCAGTTGAGATATTCATTCAGACTTGAGCACTCAGCCACCCAAACAAAAGCAGCATGACAAATTATTTATCTGAGTCCACAATCACAACAGCTGCAACTTTAGCTCAAGCATGCACAAACTAATTTCTCTTCTTAGTCGCAACAGAGCGAAGTGAACTCCAACATGCACCAACTACTTTCCCTTCTTCATCATGACAGTTTGGTGAACACTCCCCAACACACACTATTTCTCAGTCATGACAGTGAAGTGAACACTCCAACACTCACCCAATACTTTCCCTTAGTCATGACAGGTGAACACTCCAATACACAATTACTTTCCCTTCTTATCTTAGTCATGACAAAAGTGAGTCGAACACTGGATAAGCTCAGTTGGGTGGTGTCATAGCTGGAAGCTAACCAATCCACATGGACAGAATAACCCACTTTGCTCCCTGACACTGTGCCCTGTCCTGTTCCACTACAGAAATCTGCAACCATTTTCTGAGTCAGTCACACCTGAAAAAAATGTGATCCCATCTGGTAGAACATTCGACACTGTCACCCACTGACTGGCAACTACCAATCCCTGCTTACGAAAGTGAAAGCCTAAACTGGCAGGTCACTCCAGCAAATGGATCTTGTTCAAAGTTTCATCATGTCCTTAGAACAACAAAAAGAATGAACATGTGAACTGGGTGGGTGGGTGGGTGCACCAGTCAACAAGTCCATGGCCTCTGAGAGCTTCATCTGCAGCCCAGTTTCTTTGTTCTAATGCTCAGGCGACCCACTGAAAGACAGCAAGTCTACATGTGCCACACATGACTGAGAATATAGATCTAAAGTGGCTTCCCAGCCAACCACCACCACCAAACGATACAAAACATTTCACTACATATATATGTATACCTAATGAAGAAGTTTTTCGAACACATTAACATCAGTCCAGTTTCCCTCCACTTGTGAAAGCCAGGCGCATAGAGGAGCTGTAGTAAGGAATGAATTCAGACAACAGAAATAACTTTGTGCAGGTCTCCTGAGCATCATCCTCATCTCTCACAGTTAAAACTTTAACTTCCTTTGGATACATGACATACAAGTTCTCAGCGGTAAATTCAATAAATTATACTGAAAGTGTTTAAAAGCTTGTAACTTTACATATCAAGCACATACACACACACACTCTTGTACACAAACATGTACACACATCCACACACCAGCCAGTTCTAGATACATTTATACAAGCAAGCTGTGTTAAGCTGAGGGGTATGTCCAATACTTGTGAAGAAATAAATAGGCACCTCTTTCGCACACCTTGCCCCAACTGCCTCCCCTTATAACACCTAGAGCTAACCTTTATTCACTTATTTCTCTGAGCAGTCACATTCACAACTCAACCACATTCAATACACACTCATCATAACAGAAGATCTCAAAGCCTGAACACACCTACAAACAGCTGCAGATTTCCTGTGAAGAGACCAAGAGAGGAAAGTGTGACAAAACAGGTCTTATGATTCAATCTGCCAGCGTGGATTTCCAGTTCCTGAATTGTACTAACTACAATAACAGGTCCCTCACATTGCTGTCTTCTTCCTGCACTATCGTATAAGAGAAAAGACAATGAAAGAAAAAAAGTGGAAAATAAAACAGACGGTTACAACTTTGATTTGTGTGTGGTGGGTAGGGACTACTGAAGGCCATAGCTGTGACAAATCAGAAACCTTAGTTTGCATCTGAATATTATCTGAGCAAGAAATGTGGATTCAAAGACATTTATAATACACATATAGTGACATGTTTCTGTCCCCAATGTGAACAATGCTGACAAATGAACTTTGCCATCACTGTCCAGGGAGATTTCAATCCATTCTGAAACACAACACAGGACTAACTCTGTTAAACCCAAACAATGCAAACACCCACACAGGACAGACTACCCCCATCGCTCCCCTTGCAATGTCATATCTATAAGAAAACTCCCTTCAACCCATGCTTTCCCTTATGCTGACCTCCTGTCCTGCTACATTACAGTACACCACAAAAATTCAACACCATCAACAGTCACCACAGCCCTGCAACTTCCTTCCATTGCACTATTGTCTCAAGTACTGTTTCTTGGCCTGGAATCTCCCCTTACCTCCCCTGAACACATCCCCCGAGATCACAGACTTGAGCCATTCCCTACAGAGCAGTTACTGACAGGGTGGCAGGTAATGGTAACCAATGTCTCCACCCAATCCCCACCCTTTCAGAAAGCACATGGAAATCCTCTCCAGTCACTCTGATAGCACGCCCACAACACAGAAAACATGGGAAAAGACTCCCTTCCAATGCCTTTTTTTAAAATGGCACATGTGACTTGTACATGTTCACCATCACACCAGCAAAGAAAATTGTCACAAAAAGCCCGCATGTAAAGCATGTCACCAGACCATTCTACACTCGATTTGTATCACTCAAACAGCTCCCAAACTCACCAGTCAAATGAAATCTCTTTCACATCTATCCATCTCAGAAGCCAAATCAAACTACCTTCCCATCTGTCACACTAATTCTGCGCAACAGAACAAGAAGCCAACATGTGAAACCACTTGCATTAAATTTGCTTTTCATCATTCACAAAGTAACAGTTCTCAAACTCACACATGAGATACACAAGATATTATGAATTTATAAGAGGCAAATCAGTATCCCATTCTAGTTCTACACAATTCTCAAATTTCATTCATATTTTCAGCAATTAGCCAGTTATCTGAACAAAGAAAGGCCAGTTGTTCTTTTATGGTACAATGGAAATTAAAAATAAATGGAGAAAAATAATCATAATCATAACTCCCAAACAAAACAGGAAAAAAAACGTGAGCATGAGATACACCTATCTTTTCTCAGTGTCTTTGATTCAAGATATAGGCAGGCAATCTGTGTCAAGACAATCAGTAAGGTATGATGACTGTCCCCTTAGTGAAGACGTAGGAGACCAAAGCCTGGATGAACAAAGCAATGATTCCATCCACCCAGCCCTGACCAACTGAATGCACAGGGCAACATGTCTCACCATCAAGCTTCTCTCTCCCCCACTATCAACTAACCCAGTGCAGGGCCTCGTCAGGCAGAGGAGACAGAACACCTGAGCTATGAATCTCTCTTTCCTGGACATTCAGCGTTCATCTGTTAGATATTGTGGCCAGTCATGACCAAAACCATCAGATTTTTATCATCTTGCTGCACTATCACATGCTTCTTTGACAGGCAACACGTAAAGCATCTGCGGTTGAATACTATATAACTCTCACTTACCCTCTCTTGCTGTGAATGCAGCACAGTCCTTGCAAGGGATACATTGTGCCATACACATCCCATCTTCAGATGAGGACCTTATCAGCACAGAAAGTTAGTTATGTCTGACACTGCCAAATTTAGTATCTGACAAGCCACACAACCTTGCAGTAACTGAGCCTGAAAGTCTCAGCTGTGTCAGTCAACAACATGTAAATTCAAAGAAAAGAAAAACAACACAAAATCAAATATATTTCCCCCTATCTCTTTTTAAGCAACCAGTCAACTTTCTGAATGTTTTGGTGTACCTCTCTACCTTCCCCCTAAATAAATGGCTCCATATCCCACTCACTGAACAAACATTCCCACACAAAGTAACCCCTACCCTAATTTGGGCCATGGAATCTCCTCCTCCCACCCCCCATGCCCCTAACATCACGTGCAATCTCCCATGGTTCTCTCCTGTCGGTGGGTGTAGACTTGACCTCCCTGGCTCACCCACCACTCCCCCCGTGGACAGACGTCTTCTTCGTTCCCACAGAACCACAGTCAGTTCAGGGTATGACCAGCACACGTCTCGCCTGCCCCGCACACACACAGGGATCAGGGTCTTCACAGATGCAGGTTATGTACAGGCGCAGAATGGAAAGACAGACACAGCTTCCCTCCGGAATAGGTATGCAGGTAATCCCCGGTTGGTCACCCCATGTTAGTATCACACTGCGTGCCGTTGAGCACACTTCTTCAGTCAAGTCGATTTCTGTTGCTAGGCAGCGTAGCGTGTCACTATTGCCAGAGAGACGGTGAGAAGGAGTTCACTTCACCCATCTCATTCACTGTTGTTCCATTGTGGTTGTATGTGATTTTCAGACGCATTCGGATAGGTTGCTGGAAAACAATGAACATCTAGTTAGATCTTCAGCACTGACTGTTTCTGCAAGTTCACAATCTTTTCACCTTAAAAAACCTACATTGTAAACATCAAAACCCTTTTACCAATAAAAAAAAACAAAACAAACAACATATGCAACCCTGCCCACGGACCTTTCGATCCTACCCCTCTAGCTGCTGAAGGTTTTTTCCCAAATTTCCTCCTGCATCAATCTCTCTACACATTACAATACTGTCCTTGTCAACTGCTGGATGAACATGTACCCTCCACCACCCGCCTGCAGACCAATAAGCCTTCTGCCCTGTATTACACAAATAACATTCGGATTGCAAAATGCAAGAGTTGTAAAGGAATGGTTCTGGCAATCAAGAGAAGTCAAAGTCCACAGTCAAATCTTCCGAAAACAGGTGAAGCATACAACACTGATCCCATCATAAAAAAAAAAAAAAAAATTTTCCCTCAAGTTCCCAGTGCCATATCCACCAAATCTTTTTTCTCCAACACGTCGCATCTTGGTACTGAGAAAACAACTCCTTTTCTTTCTGCCTACACCTCATCTGAACTGCCAATTGTCCTCCCCTCTCCTTACTTTGACATTCCCTTCTCCGTATTTTGACAAAGTTTGAACCTACTTGGATCAAACCCCTTTCCTATCTCCCGACCATCAGTTCAATGGCACACCCCTCCCTTCCTCCAATCCCTTGACTGAAACAGAAATCTCTGACATCCAAAATAAATAATAAAATCCTGTGAGCTCAATCCCATACTACTTTCTGCATTTTCCCAGTGTGTCCCACATCTCTCCACAATCACTAACATTGTCCGCTCGCCTCTTCTTACCAAAACTTTTCCATCCATTTTCAAAACTCCAATCATCAGACCTAGTCTGAAGAAACCTAACCTTGTCCCAAACTGAAAAACTATCAACCAATTTCTGCCACGGAAGCAAGAGAATCTGAAGGTACAAGAACCAAT
The DNA here is from genome assembly GCF_041734735.1 of Babylonia areolata. Lineage (NCBI taxonomy): Eukaryota > Metazoa > Mollusca > Gastropoda > Neogastropoda > Buccinidae > Babylonia > Babylonia areolata. The sequence goes on from NC_134901.1 coordinate 13,267,258, forward strand.
CCCATACTTTCCAGAATTTTCTCCCCCTTCACCAGACCTTTAATGGTAGTCTGGACACAAGTCATTCAGATGAGATGGTAAACCCAAGGTCCCATGTGCAACATGCACAATGCTAACACACGTTAAAGAATGCACTGCAACAAGAGAATTGTCTCCAACAAAATTCAGTTGTAAAATCCACTCATATGTATGTGTGTGTGTGTGAGACTGAAGCCTAACTGAATGACACAGGAAACGAATTATAAGCACAATACGGCAACCTTCAGTCAGCTCTAACCAGATAAGCATCCTTTTGTGAAGAGACTTCATGCTTGCAAAGCGCTTAGAGCTTGTCTCTGACTGAATAGATGCACTGTATAGATACCATAACAATATACTAATAATGGCTGTGGTGCAGCCAAGAGGTACCTACCTTGAGAGGATTGTTGACACTAATGACTTGTGTGAGGTTGCCTGTGCCCATGGCAGGAATGAGGTTACCTGAGGGAGACTCCAGGGTCAACTGGAATGACTGAAAACACAATGCACAATTGCTGATTACACAATCCCCAGTCACTGAATAACTGAAAGCACACCCATACACACACACAATGTACAACGGAACACATGTACAACGGATCAATGACTCTTAAATCCTGGGATGATTGACAGGGGTGCAAATCCAATGTGAGCATCCACAGAAAAAAAACACAGAAATATATATCAAAATGAACCATTACAAGCAAACGTATTTCAACAATTCCTTCAGAAAACCAGTAATTGCCAACACATCTCTCAGCAAATCAAATCACTACAAGTACACAAACCAAGAGCCGAATTCTCAGAAAACAGAAAGAAAGGGAGCAAGAGCATGTGGTGGTGAGTCTGTGTCTGACCTTTGGCACTGCTGCCTGGAACACAAACTCTGTCATGGGGAAGGGGGTGGAGTTGGTGGCGGCCATGTTGATCAGGGTGGTGGTGGGTGTTTTCAGGTCACGTTCACACTGGAACTTGATGCACAAACCGTTCTTCTCAAAGGCAGTCATCGCCATGCCTGCCACAGCCAACATCACACTGGTGATTAAATCATGCACACATTTCATGGTCTGCACACGACTTAATGTTTAACTCCTGTACATATTCCGTGATCTGTACAAGACTTGGTGTTTAAATTATGCAAGTTTCATGGTCTGCACAAGACTGAATGTTAAAATCATGCACATATTTCATTATCTGCACAATACTTGTTGTTTAAATTATACACATATGTCATGGTCTGCACAAGACTTGGTGTTGACATTATGCACACACCTATTTCATGGTCTACACAAAATCTGATGTTTAAATTATGCATATATTTCATGACCTGCACATCACTTTGAACAACTTGACCTTTTGGGTATAAGTCAACCAGACCTGAAACTCAACACTACCATGGTCTGCATTCATTTACTCCTAAATCCAGTCCTCTACAGACTGCAAATGAAATTTACCACCTGTTAGGGTTCACACAAATGAGACCAAACAAAATTTATTTCTTTTTCAAGACCTTTTCACGATAAAACTGAAAATTTTCCATATCAAACACAAAGCTTTGAAAGGAAATAAAGAGGAAGCTATTCAGGACGAAATACAGAGGGGAGGTAACCTACTTCCGGGAGGTTATCGGCCGTAGCTACTTTCGTTTTCTCCACATAGGCGAGTACAAGTTTGCAGAGGACAGGAATCGGACTCCCTGCCAGAGTCTGTACTAGTGGGTCACAGGAAAGTATGTGTAGTTAAATCCAGATTTTCATCTGCTACATCACTGATGAAAGAGACTAGCGGATAGCCCAGTATCAATGTTCAATTGTCATCACTTTTTGTAGTTGTTTGTTTGGGGTGTTTTTTCTCCAAGGTCAAGGATTTTATTCAAAGTGTAAACTTTCCAGACCTTGAAGGGCAATATATATTCTTCAAAGACTTTTCCAGCCCTGAAAATGATTCTCTCATTTCTCCTAAGACTTTTCTGGACTTCCACGACTCTGTACAAATCCTGCCTACCTGCACTGCCATTGATGACATTGTTGGATGGGGAGAGAGGCGAGGAGGGGGAGAGGAAGCCATCGAGGGGTCCGGCGGGAACAGCGGGAACAGTGTTGTTGGGCAAGGGCTGGGGAGGGCCCAGGTCCCCAAGCAGGTCCACCAACAGGTCCGCCGCTCCCCCCAGCTTAGAGGTCTCACTGGGCGTGCCGGTCTGACCATTCTCCAGGATCTCCAGGATGTTGCCCGTCTACATCCACACACACAGTGATGTCACTTTTAGTAATTATAATAAAAGCTTTTCAGTTCTTCCACTTCTCCTCTGTCAAAGACTAACATATACAGGCAGGTTCATTGTCATAATGTATAGGACCACTATCTCAACATGTAGGGCCATTTTCAGGACCAGTGTCACAAAGTACTGAACCACAGTCACAAAGCATACATCCACTGTCATAAAGTGTAGAACCATTTTCACAAAGTGTTGGACCATCTCATGACATATAAGACCATCTCACAATGTGTAATGTCACAATGTGTCGGACTACTGTCACAATGAGAACCACTCAGAAACTGCAGAACTATTGTCATAATGTGTACAACTATGTTTAGGACCACTGTCACAATGCATATCAATCACAAAGTGAAGGACCAGTGTCACAATGTGAAGGACCATTGTTACAATGAGTAGATGACTATGACAATTGTCACGATGTGTAGGATCACTGCCACAACCTATAGTACCATTGCCACAACCTATAGTACCATTGTCACAACATGTAGGACCATTGTCACAACATGTAGGACTACTATCACAAACTGTAGAGTCAGGGAGACAGGCAGAGGAGCTGACCTGTTGCTGCTGTGGCTGCTGCAGGTTCTGCTGGTTGGTGCGGGTCACAGGGTCACCTCCCAGCAGGTCATCCTCCTCCTTGTCCAGGCCGTTCTCCAGGGTGTGGTGGTGGGTCTCGATCAGAGGCATGTGTTCCAGCAAGGCCGGTCTGAAGGCAAAGACATCATACATGTAGACCCCCCCAAGTCCTGTCATAACGATGTTAGGTATTTATTTCATAATAAATACAGACCCTTAACTGCTGTCATAACGATATTGGGTACTTATTTCACCCCTGAGTGCTGTCATAATGATGTTGGGTATTTATTTCATAATGCATACAGACCCCTAAGTGCAGTCATAATGATGCTGGGTATTTATTTCATAATGCATACAGATCCCTAACTGCATGGGTATTAATCTGCCTTTGACTACATATCTTTGTAACATATATAGGATTGGGCTGGGTTTTAAGAGTGATTTTTGCTGTGCTAGGTTTGGTCAGCGATAAAATATCATGAAGTGATGTGAAGTATTGTCCCCGAGTTATGATAAAATTCACTGTTGTCTAAACATTAAATTGTAATCTACCACTACTCCATACACACACAAAAATGCTGTTCTCTCTCTCTCTCTCTCTCTCTCTCTCTCTCTCTCACATACACACACACAAAAAAAAGATCAAAGGTACTCCCCAATCTGCCACTGACCTGAGGTGATCAAAGGACTTGAAGAGACTGGTGTATTCTACAGATCGCTGCTGAAGCTCCATGTTGGTACTGCTGCCATACAGGGACATGATCTGACGTATCCGTCTGCACACACACACACACACACGTCCAAAGTCTCACATTTTCCTGACATCTATCAAAGCAAAAAAAATTGAAAGAAAGCGCCAGTCTGCTTCCAATCAACATCTGAATACAACCCTTAATCTTTCCCCTTCCAACTCGCCTATCCCAAAACTGAAGAAATTGAAAGTCAAAAATAAAATATGTGAAGAAATGGCCAGCAATATTTCCAAGTTCCATGTAAGTTTGGTTAGTTTGTAACTGATTGTGGCTGTTGTTGCCACTGCTGGTAATGCTGCTGTTGTTGCTGTTTAGCGTTTCTAACAAATATGCTGGAGAACTGGGTCTTTCCTCCCATGATACTGCCGAAATCTCTGGTAATCTTTTCAAATCTTCACTGCTGATTTTTACCAAAGCATTCAATCAGAAAGAGAATGACACCAACAAAATACACCAGTCAAAATTAAATCAAAGGGGAAATGAAAAGCCAAACATGAGAAATTAATGAATAATGAAGTAACAAACAGGGAAAAGAACATAGACTTAAAAAACAAGAGAAAAAAAATTAAGATGGCTGCCGGAAAAAAGAGGAAGCTAGTCAGGGATACAGAGAGGAGGTAACCTACTTCCGGGAGGTTATCGGCCGTAGCTACTTTCATTTTCTCTGCATAGACAGATAGTAGTTTGCATAGGACAGGAATCGGACTCCCTGCCGGAGTCTGCACTAGTGGGTCACGGTCAAGTATGTGCAATGAAAAATAAAATCATGTAGCCCAGCCAACCACAAACAGGCATTTCAGGGATGAACAGACATTTAAAAACCGAGGACAAAAATAAAATCATGTAGCGAAGCCAATCACAAACAGGCCATTTCAGGGCTGAATATCTTCAGCTTTAAAAAAAAAAAAAAAAAAGCACCAGAGAACACCAAATAATTTTTTTTTTAATTATCAAATCAACATTAGAAAGACCGATTCATCCACATCTCTGAAAGTCCACCTAAAGTTTTAATCAAGTTAAAAATGTTTAAAATGAGGTACATCTGTTTCAGTCCATGAAAAAAAAATTAAATACTGATTTCCAAACCACCACGAAAGGAATTCACTGTTGCAGAGTATTCACAGATCAGGGCCTGGGTACATTCATTTGTTGATTGAGAGACCTGCATGTCTATGAGACCGCAAATTGCGTTATACATCTATGTGTGTGTGTCTCTGTATTTGTATGCATCCGCACTCAGTGTCAGTGTAAGTGTGTGCATGTGTGGGTGTGTGCAGGTTTGCAGAGTGTTGCCCGTTTTCATTCTTGTTTTCATTTCGATCATTTGCCTTCATCGTATCTTTCCTATCATGTTTTAATGTATTTACTTATTTATTTATTTTGTGTTATGATTTTATTTCATTTTTATATTAATACACAAACCTAGGATAGGTTCTCAAGGCCTGATCAGTGTGTTAGGTTTATGCGAAAATCAGGCATCTGTTGCTCTTTTTTTTCTTTTTTTTTCTTTTTTTTTCAAAGCTGATGTTGTGTAGCTTATTACATGGATCTGTCCGCACGTTCTGACACCACCTTGAAACTGAAACAGAAACAGAAATAGAAACTCACGGGACAGTGGCAGTGAACCTGGATGAGAGCTTCATGAGGGCAGTGATGGCATACTCTTTGGTGACCACTGCAGAGTTGGCACCACCCACCACACGCTCCAACAGGTCCACCACATCGTCCTCCGTTATCTGCACACACACACACCACCCCTTTCCTTACATCTCACCTTGTGTACTCATATCATAATGCTGTTGTACAAGCTTTCCCATTCCCTCTGGTCCTCAAGGGAAAAGCCTTAAAAGTACCCTAAATGAACCTTACCTTTCAACCACCAGTTATACTGTGCTCCCACTAGAGTTCAGGAATTAGCTGCCTGTCAGCCTGCTGCGTCTGCCAACACTCCCTCTGTTCAAATCCCAGCTAAAAAATAAAAAAACAAACTCCACTGTTCTAGGAGGTGTTTTTGTGATTCTTTTTTCTGCTGTTGATTTGTGCTGTTTTCTGTTCATGGGTATATGTGTGTATGGTTGAGTTTCGTTATTTTGGGTATGGCTGTATGTGAATGGGCGATTGCACTGAGTCGAACATGGGAAATGCTCTATACAAATGCCATTCATTATTGTATTGTATCATGCTGTGTTGTGTTGTATTGTATCTGGTAGTTCACTTCGTTTATAGCAAACAGCTGGAGGGTGGGTGGAGGGGGGGGTTCTTATGATGACCAAAAAGTTATGCACAAGACACCTCTCTCATCATATCAGTCAAATCAATAGCTGAGACAGTACTGAAAGAGACTCTAGGTAAAATATACCTAAAATATACCTGTTAATGATTCAACATCCACTGAGTGGACAGGACCTTGACATCTCTGATGAAAGTAATCATTAGCTCAAAACAACAGTTCTGCACAGACTCAAGCTAAAACATACCACTAACAAAATTTTATATTCCTCGCTCCTTATTATTATGATATTATAATGCCACCACTCGCTTTCGTCTTACCCTAGATACCATTACTGTAATAGTTGACACAATTGATGCTGTTGCTATGTTACAACTGGTCCAGGCTATTTATTATTAATGTCATCTTAAATCATCATGATTACTACAATCATTAATGTGTAAACATTGATTGATTGAATGATTGGACAAATCTTCCTTTTTTTTTCTTTTCTTTTTTTTTGTTGTTGTTGTTGTTACAGATTTGTTTTGCCTTGCTTTGTTTTGTTTTGTTTTGTTTTATCTCTCTCTCTGTAGTGGAAGATGCTACTGTTCGTTTTATATTGTTTGTTTCATACTATTCTCTGTATTGTATACATGTCTTTTGGAAAAAATTTTAAAAAGTTAAAAAAAAAAAAAAATTTATATTCCTCATCCTCCACGCACAGAGTGGAGAAAAGCTTGCTGCTTTATCCCCCAATGGAAAGCCATGCTAATCCACACACAGGAGACAAGCTTCTTGCTCTACCACCCAATATAAAGCCATGCTAACTCCATGCCATTTCCATCAAACCAGCTAACTACTAACAACGAAAATGAAGGGACAGCAGTCAAATCATACCTGCAGCGGTTCTTCATCTTCCACAGAGGCGGAGAAGATCTGGTCTCCATACTCGCCAATGCACCAGGCGGCCACCTGCACCAGGGGCTGCTGAGTGTAGCTGGCCTGCATGGCACGGTACAGCTGCTGCACAGAGTAGGCGTGTAGCGACGCTGTCTCTGCTATCAGCTGGATCGTCACCGTCACCACGTCACTCCGGATGTAGTTCCCTGCCTGCAAACCACAATGTCAATCTCAGATTCAGATGGAGAAATCACTTTGTTCGGACAAATCCACGTATGATACACCACATCTGCAAGGCAAATGCCCGACCAGCAGCATAACAACAAGCTAGTCAGGCCCAAGTGCATGCATACATTTGTGTGCCTATCAGAGTGGATTCCTTCTACAGAATTTTGCAGAGGACAACACTTATGTTGCCATACAGTTGCTAAACACAGAACCCTGGAGACAGTAAGTCTCATCCGAATCAATAGATACTCAGTTTGATTTTTCAGTCAAACCTCTGAGAAAGGCAAGATTGGGATTCGAACCCACACCTGCACGGACACTGTACTGGTAGATAACTGTCTTCACCATTCTGCCACCTTCTTCCCAAGGACAGACATTTGACATTGTTGCTAACAGTCCAGCTGACTGTACACAGCCATATCATGACTGCCCAACTAAAAGAAATAAATAAATCAAACTTGTAAAACTCAAAACCCTGTCAAACATGTTAAAGCAATCACATGAAATAGAAACAAAAAAATATTCACTTTTCCTTTTACACAGCTGATCTGATCTCACTAAGAGGAATAAACTGTACTCAAATACAAAATATGGATAAATCCCCTAACTTAATTTTCTTCATAATGAAATTCAAAAGGTTTATAATAAAATCAAGCAACAAAAACAATGCATATTTCATTGTAATAACATAACATCTCTTGAGCTTATTCACAAATGAGCAAAGAAATTTTTAATTGAACGCCTACACCTAATACATTTTTGTATTACAAGATTCATTTGTTCCCCCCCCCCCCCCTCCCTCGCCAAAAAAAAGTACATGCTCCAACTTTTCAATCCAATTTCTAAGGAGAGTTTCCAGCGGAAGCAAATGATCAAACTCTCATTACACATGAGCGTATGCAATGATCCAGTCTCTGTATTACACTGCTACTCAGACTGATGTGGCCAACTTTCTGTGGCCCCCCACTCACCGTAGTCAGCACCTTCATGACGGTATCTATATGCCACCGCTTGTTAGGGGAGTATCTGCACACACACACACAAGAAGAATCAAGAATATTTAATCCTTTGACCCCTGTTGGGGTATAGAGGATTGGTATTATACATCAAAATCTGGACTGCAAACAACAAATGAAACAGCGAAATTGGTGATAAAAACAGGAAAAAAACAGCGACCATAATTATCATCTTGTAATCTTTCCTTTTTTTTATAAATTTCCCCACTTTCAAACACACTCTCCTCCCTGCTTTCAACAAACTACAAAAATTAAAAACTGATTTTGGATTCAAATATTTCTTTGGAATGAACTCATTGAAGATCTGGAAATTTCAGACATTTCATAATAAAATGAAATTCGTCCCCTCTGAACTGCCCATTCAGCTTTCTTTGAAAAAAAAATCCACTGTCCATCCAATCACAACAGTCCACTAAACGGTGACCTACTTGGCAGCAGCAATGACAATGTTGGAGCAGCAGTCGGCCTTGAACTCTGGGTCACAGATATCAAGGAAGAGCAGCAGCTCCTTCATCATGCCGCGGATGTTGTTGGCATTGATCAAGGCAAAGGACAGCTCCATGGCACGTCTGACAAACACACACAGAACATCACTCACACTGAATGTCATGCTAACACAGACAACTTCCCTCACACTGAATATCATACACACACAACTCCTCTCAAACTGAATGGCATGATGACAGACTGCACAAAACTCAGATGATTTTGAGCCACAAACTGTTTATCTGGGCAGCTAACTTGACATTCTTAGAAGCTAAGGAACCTCAAAACCAATCTGTGCAGCTAACCTGACATTAGGAGTTGAAATACCTGTGGAACTGAAAACCAATCTCACATTTCTTCTTGCTGGTCATTATTCTCTAAAATGGATCGGCTGCATACAGAACATATATATATATATATATATATATATATATAACATATAACAAAATAAATGTCAGTTGTGTCCCATCCAAAAACAGCAGCACACAATATTACAAAATTTCAGTCACATCCACTCCCATACTGGACAGAACCCACACAAGCATCAACAGAATCTCCAGTCCCATGTTCAAGCACCAAAACAGTGAGAATTCATGTTATCCTGTTTCATCAGAACCATTTTTTTTCTTCCAACCATACAGTTTCCTCATCAAATGAAAATCAACACTTTTTAAAAGAAGTATGACAGATCATCAAAATATTTCATTAATCATGATGATGGAACAATGAAAAATTATCCCATTCACTTTTTAGAAGTGTGACATATCATCAGTAATATTCAATAGTCATGATGATGGACCAAATGAAAAATTACCTCATTCACTCTTTAGAAAAACTGTGACACATCATCAGTGATATTCATCAATGAAAATGATGGAACTTACTTTCTGATGGAAACATCTGGGTCCTTCAGACAGTCCACAATGGTCGTGCGATGTCTCTGTACAGCGTTGTAATCGGCGTGCACCACTCGCAAGAGTGTGTTCAAGGCTACATACCTGCAATATCATCATGGTACCAACTTCACTTCAACACATCAGGTCAAACAGCTAAAATGTGTATTTCTAACAACATACCAACTTCACTTCAACACATCAGGTCAAACAGCTAAAATGTGTATTTCTAACAAAAATTCTGCAAAGTTATTGTTCAATGTTTGAACACATGCATGGCACGCTTTATACGTATGCACAAGCATATCCACACTTGCCCCACTCTCTTTTCTCCAGCATTCACACACACACATAGATCTGGTGAAGTCTGACTTAATGGCTACACATACACATATGCACATGCACGCACACACACATTCTCACACACACACACACACACACACACACACACTACTCCTGAAAAGATGTGTGCACAATCTGGAGTACATGCAAACAAACACACATCTCTGAAAGAGACACATTCACCTGAGATTCCCTTTTGACACTAATGAGACAAAAGAAAAGAATATCTTACCTAATATTTTTATCATTGTTGAGTAGAAATCTTCCTAGGATGTTCACGGCTAAAACCTGCAAATGGACCAGATCTGTATCTGACACACTGGTATCTATGGTTCGTTTCCTAGAAATACATCTTTAAAAGTCTGTATGTATGGCGCACAATAAATGCAATACATGACAATAACACCACCACCGCACACATGCACACATTGTTTGGAACAGACACAAATCATCAGTCTGACTCTAATAATTATACGCCAATGCATTCAGCCACAGACTGGAACATGATGGACTGTTAATAACAATACAACTGGGTTGGGTTTTTTTTTAAAAAGACATTACTCCAGTCTTCATATCACCCAGTAACATTATCACATTTTCTGTTTGCATAGCACAGCATTTAGATAGCACATGCAAGTCAAATTAAGGGGGGAAAAAAGTAGTTACAATCTCAAAGATAAAAAAAACTGTTTAAAGCCTTTGAAGTAAAGAAATCAAATGATAAAAAATTGCTTGTTACAGAAAAAAATAGGTGGAGTAGAGAAAGGAGGTCAAGGCCAGGGGGAAGTAGTGAAGAATAACCTAACAATTAAAATGGGAAAAAAAACAAAAAAAACAACATTTTATTGCTGTATTTTTTTTTCATAATAAAATAGCATAAAATGGGCGTTCAACAGTTTGAAAAACAACACTGACAAATCGTAGAATCACAAAACACCCTTGACTGTCACACTACTTTAAATCCCAACAGAAATAAAAACTTTAGAAACAGAGGAAGCAGTCCTAGAAACATCCACTGTGTATACAGCTGGACACAGTAAGAGGCCACCCCCAGCACTCACCCTCAGGCCAGCCTCTGACTGGATGCCCATGATGGTGAGCACAATCTCATACAGGATAGCATGTCCTACGTTCTTGCTGGTGTCCGTGTTGGTCGCCACCTGTCCCAGCAAGGCAAAGCAAGGCAAGAAGTTTATTTCATGTACCCACTGGGGGCAGTGAAACATGTCATGACACTGAGTGTTGTATAATGTCATGATAAGGTTGCCTGTTTATGAAGGGATTATTTTTGTATGACTTGGCTATATTATTACAGTCTGGTCTGAACTCAAATTGTGGAGACAGGCCAGTGGAGCATGTGCTTTAGACGCTGAGGTGAATATTTGTTCACAAATTGATGTTTTGTGAAAAGCACTAAAATCGTTGTCATTCCATTCTATGCGCACTGATGTGCTGGTCACAGGGGTGACATGTTAAACAGACTTTGAGGTCTGAGGTGTCATGGGACACTTGACATTCTGCAAAAGAATTAAAGTCCTTGATGTTGGCACTGTCAAGCTTTAGCAAAGCTGATGTTGAACTAGTGGTAAGTTCAGTGTTCTTGAGTCTGATAATGTTTGATTCGTTGCAATTGTTTCTCCTGAATCTTACAGATTTCTTTACAGATTTCTAATTTTTCTACGCAATATACTTTTGAGAACATTAGTTAAGACAAGAATTTGACAAGGTGGAAGTAGATTAAGTTCCCTTTTTCTCTTTTTGCCAGTTAAAGTTGGGTTCTGAGGATGTCACAGCATCAAACAAAGAATCTTCAGATGAAGTGAAGGCCAATTGAAAAACAATATGAATTTTATATGCAAAAACTTATGGGCAATGTTTGAGCCTCACGGGAAAGTATAAGGGAAAATGGAAAAGTTTTGATTCTGTCTCCCTGGAAAAAAACCCACTGATATCATTTTTCCCAGGAGGGAAAATGTGGATAATGTTTGTTTATTTTTTTCTGACTTGTGGAATAATGAGGAGGCAGTTTCTTTCATTTGAACTGTTTTTGTTTATCCTCGGATCGAAGTCAGACTGCAAGTGTAGTGTGCGAGTCTACCTGTCATGTGAGCTTGAGTCGAGTGAATGCATCAGTGTGACAAAATATTACACACATGCATCTTTTTTACACATATCATACAAAAAAAATACTGATGTATGAAACAAACACAAAAAAAACAAGTACACACGAGCAAACAAGCAAATACACAGTAACAAGTTATTTTCCATGTTAGAAGAAAAAAAAATTTTTTTTTGAATCAGACAAAACCACCTCAGTTCATACATGTCTTTAATCACAAAATCTTTAAACTTTTAAAAAGATTTAAAACACTAAAGACAGGCACAGAATTTTTAATGCGAACTTGTGACCCTGCATGAATAGTCCTTTGCTACATGAATGCAAACAGCGATTTTGGACAGAAAAGTCATCTTGGGATCTATAAGGTTTTTTTTCTCTTCTTATTATTAACTTACTTTTTAATTAAAATTCAGAAGGAACTTTTCACTGCTGTGATATATTACTAAAACATTTTATCATTTTTGTTCCAATAACAGAGATAGCCAAATTTAAAAACTATTAGAAACACGGATTCTTTTTAATGTAAGTTTGTATTCACTTTTTAAAGCACACTGAATGGAGGTTTATTCAAACTACCATTGTTACTGTTAAGGTAAAATGAACATAATGCTTCACCTACCCACCTACACCCAGTCATACTGTCCCCTCCTGAATACCACTAATTAGACCTGAACATAATTATCACATTCGTCATCTTGAAACTTCCAAACTTTAATGTCTTATCAACAGATCAACATCCGTATTTATCTAATTTTCATGCTTGAAATTCCAAACATCTGGGTTAATTTTCATTGACTAACATCATGACAACAGTTTTCCACATAATTTCTCTCTCCACAGATTCATTTGCTGACCATATGCATTAAATGTCTGTCAGCACCATCAGCAGCATGTCAGCACTTACCTGTGCCAAGATGTCATTCATGGTTTCACTGGCTTCATTGTCATTCTTGCCCAGGATCCGAAGCAGTCGCAGAATTTTCACCTGTATCAACACAATCCATTAAAGTAATTTTCTTTCTTCACTATGAGTCATTTGTTTGTATGCTCTTTGTTTTAGTTTGATTTTTTTCCTTGTTTCACTCTTTCCTTTCTTTCTTTCTCACTTAGACATTCCATAGACTCCATTCATAAAAATCCATAATCAAAAGTATGCACGTCGCCATTCCTACATAGCTGGTAGCTTTGTAACTTCAACTCAATCTATAAATTCAAACTAAACGCATCATGGAATATCATAAGACATTCTTAATAATACCACACATGCAAACACACACACACACACACTCACATACATAAGCATACACACCTGCAGAAAGGGATCGCTGACACCCGACACATCATGCTCTGGGGAATAGCCAGCCATGATCAGGTTTTTCAGGATTCGAACCAGTTGTGGAACCAACTGAAACAAGCCATTCAAGTGTGGTACAAAGCTGGTGACTTTTGCTTACGAATGACTTACGCAAACATAATTATGTAACATAAATACAAGTAAATACCAGCATGTTCTGTGCATGCACGCCAAATGCCAATAAAATCTTGGTCAACATCCAAATTCAACCGTCACAACCAACCTTCTGGAAGGGATCTGAAGGGGGGAAAACAATACTGCTCTTCAAGTTATCAACTCCTAAGATTTCATGCCTTAGATTGTCTTACATGTCCAGACAACAAACAATGAGTGACTGTCTGGAAGAAGCTGTAACAGGCCATTTTTCATGTTCTCCAACATGCTGATATAAGGACAAGTCTGTAAGTGTTGGGAGTCTATGGCTGTTGTTGTAAGTGGATAAATTCCCATACCCTTCAGTGCTAAAATGTCAGGCAATTCTGGTTTCTTGAACAAGTCTGTAAACAATGATGCATGTACAAGGGTTCAGGGCCTTTGATAAGAATGGCAACACAAGTCAATTAAAATAGTCAAGCAGATTTTGTCCTTCCAGAAAAAAAGCTCTGTAAGAACTTTTTCAAAGTGTATGCTAACAAGCACAAAATATCAGTGAAGAAAGATTTAAAGTTACCAACTCAATGTTAGTAATCAAATAATCATCAAGCAAGATTGGATTTATGCAGACAGCATGCAGCAAAGCTGTTCATTTCTGGTTACAGGTGTGTAATAGGAAATTTAGCATAGCATGACAGTGATCATGTGCTGCTGTTCTGTTCATGTGAACACTGACAATTACTACTTTTTTTTAAAAAATCTCTCATTCCCTGACATAAATGCAGACAAAAGCAAGGCCTTCATTCTCATCCTCTTCTCTCCATTCCTTCCCCCTTGTAATACTCTGTGTATATACAGTGTAAAACCCATGTGACAAACATAATGTAAACAGGCACTCAGTCACATACATGCAGTGTGCATGCATGTGTGAGCACACACACATACACACACACACATGCACACATACACACACACAGAGGTAACAATGTTATGGGTCTATGCAAGTAAAAGCAGGTAATTAAGCCAAAGTGGAAGTCTACAATATTTTCTCTTTGGTTCATTAAGATAATGTCACTGTTGACATCCACAAGCACTACATCATCTCCACAAAATATATTAAACAAAATGGATGAAATAAATAGATGAATGGTGCCTTCTATGTCCAACCCAAGCTAGCAGATATCTAAAACCTACGCACAAATGTCAGATAAGTTCTTGAGATCATAAATTTCATCAACTGAAAGCACAAATTCTTGCAATAAAAATAAGCTGATCAATTCAAGAAGCACATTCAGATGCTTAAAAAAAGAAAGTTATAATAATAATAATAGTTTTTTATATAGCACACATTCAAAGAACTAGAAACATAAAATCATGCTTTATTCTAAATCCACACACACACACACACACACACACACACACGCTAGCCGAAACTGTATGTGCACATCTGTATGACAGCACACATTACTCATTTGGTTGTTCATATGTACATGTGCTGAGAGTGAAGTCAGTCTCTTTGTTAGTTTGTGTGCTGTGGATGCATTTTCAAGTATTACAGGTGCATGAATTTCAGTATCTAAAGCAACCGTGTTACAATCACTTCTCAATTTTTCTGAAACGAAGAAACCTGTCCTTTTTTTTTATCAACAAAGCATAAATACATACAAACATGCAGAGAATAGTAAATGCCCAGATCAATGACTTGCTCAGGCAGTTCAGTTTCTAATTGTAAAACCTGCTTTCACATCTACAGACAGTTTATCAAGTAAAGTCACTTGACTTTCACCATGACCAATTGCAGAAAAAATGAGTCATCCACCGTTAAGGAACACTCAAACACTTAGGCATTTTTTCACAACCGTCAAATCTTCATTTCATAATTCCTTCTTTTTTTTCTTCACAACTGTACAAATGAAAGCATGCAAAAGAGAGCAACAGTATTAAGACCAAAGCTCCCACATAAGCACCACACTTAATCACACAGGAGGATCAATAAATACAAATTCAAATCACACAAACAATTATAATATGTGATCAAAAACAGTAATAAAAAAAATAATAATAATAATAAAATAACAAACAAAAAAGTTTTGAAAATATTTTATAAAACAAACAATGGGAACCAGATCACAGTTTTTCTCAAAGAATATTCTGTCAGTGCACAAAGAATAACAAAAGGAAAACGGAAATATGTAAAAAGAAGAATGAGAGAAGAGTAAGTTTTCCTCTCAAAGAGTAGTCTTTAGCTCTAAGATTCAAAGCGGAAAAAGTACAACAAAAGGAACTGTTTGTCTGACCTGCCCTTTCAAACTGTTGCCATCTTAAAACTGAGGAACAAGAGAATGTTCAAAACATGTCAGCATGTAAGCTCAACCACTGACAGTACACAAACACAGCAGAAAGCTTGACAATATGAATACATAACTACAATGAGGAGTGCAGTTTGTATATTTTTCACAATCTTTTCACCACTTATACTATAGCCAATGTCAGATACAATTCTTCTCAACTTTCCCAAATGGTGAAGTGAAAATGAATTTGATACAGGATGATTTTTATGCCAGTCAACTGTTTTAATTCTTACAAACAAACAAAAAAAGGTCAGATTGTGACACTATCTTACATATGAAACTGAAACACTATAACTTATCCCAAAAAATGTAAAATCTGTTAGGAAATTTTGGTAATACTCTTTTTCTGGTATCCATTTTCATACAGAAACAAACTGATCTGAAGTCTGTGACCATAGAAAAGCCATGTTAACTGTCAAAATTTTTTAAAAGGACTGAAACAGAAATTAAAATCAACTGAAAGTGAAGAAGAGACCAAACTTTCTTCCCATTCATTATTACCGCCATTGACATCCAAGGACTGGAAAAATGATCAGCTCAAATTACATTATTCCAGTGTTGAATGGAAAAAAAGACACATCAGCGTACATGTCATGCAAACTTCACTGCATACAGTGAATGCAGCTCAAAACACTGGCTGGTAACCACTCACTTGCATATTGCTGTCCCATCTCTACTGAGGGAAGCCACAAACACAGCAGTCAGTGTCATGGGAGAGAACCACAAACACCACAGATTAAATCCTGGCATGCTATAGGACTGTAGAAATATTATCCAAATGCCTGGGAATGCATGTTGGAAACATAAACACTGATACATTTCAAAAGCAGAACATACCTAAAGCTCAACTTTCTGATTCACCAGAACCAAAGCTGCATACAATGTTGCCAATATCAAATATTCAAGCCTTTTTTGTATGCACAACACTGACCCAAATACACTACTCAACAAAGACAACTAAAAACATTTGTTTACTTCAGTCTGTGTTGGCAATGTCATCCATTTCCACATATTCATTTCATTCAAATGGAAGCTTCCAAACAAGGCATCACCAATGTGGCAAAGACTGAAAAATGAACTGTTTCTTCCAGAATTCATTATTTGGGATGTCTTAAATCATAAAAATTTGGTAGCCAAATAATGGAAAGATCATCCACAAGCAAATCCTATGTCATTCTGTATCTGCATATGTCAAGTCAGCACTGAGCTTACCTGCTCACAGAGATAAATTTGATTCACATCACTTTTAATCTTTGGTCATTTACATTGCCATGAACATTTTCTGAGCATTTTCTCAAAGTACAAGAAGCAAGCAACAGTTTTCAAGGGCAGGCAAAGGTGGATTAAAAAAGGTCTCTGTGGGAAAAAAAAATGTCTCAGTAATCATTCTTCAAGGGAAAATAAAAATCAACCATGCTGAGTAAGTTTTTCAGAGTGAAATCATTTATCCTTACCTGCTACAATTTCCATTCCATTGTTTCGATTTGGGGTGAACCAACCATGCAAATATCAAACACAAAATCTATATCACCCACTCTTCTTCTCTCTAAAAGTCACATTTCTACCCTATGTAACTCCAAAAAACTAAATACTACATGAATAAAACCTCTTTTTAATATAACTGACCATTTCTTTCTAAAAATTTCTCTGGAATGAGGGTGTCCCATTCACAACCCTCCTCTACCAATGTCTTCAATATGAAAATTGAAATAAATAAATAAATAAAATCAGTAAACAAATACAAACAGCGCAAGACAAGCAATTGCTGGAAACAAAAGGCCTACCTCTTTGACCTAAATTGTTTAAAACAAAAACAAGCACAAAAAAAGTCATCAAAATGTCACAATGTGCTTACTGCTGACAACTATTTTTTATCAAATTATCACGGAACATATGGTGGGATGGCATTTGCAAGCCAGATGAGGCATAAAAAGAAAAAACACTGACTTTAAAGTAAAACATCAAATCAAACTTAGGGACAAAAACTGTCACATTCTGCTGCTTAACATTAACGAACATGCATGGTATACTGTTTGAAAATAAGCCTACCTCAATTATGAAAACTCCCTTGAACAAAGTGCAAACACAAACATTTTTTCATAAACCAATACGACATATTAATTGTGAGCAACAAATACAACATAATTATGTTTACAATAGGTACTTTTAAGCAAGACTGCTCCACATATTTGAAAATTCAAGTTAATGACACTAAACTCAAACAACTTTAAACCTCAACAAAAATGAACAGAAACACAGAATCAGAAAAGTCCGAAAAGAGGGGTCAACAATATTTACGGCAAGAACAAAGAACTAACTTCTGATGTTCTTTTTTCACAGGGGGAACAGTGCACTTAAAAATTCAAGTATACACAGCCTTATTTTTTTCAAATACTGTGTACATTGGTGGCACCAAGTTTACCATTCTTACACAACCCACCTGACACACACACACACACACTCTCTCTATCTCCCTCTCTCTCTCTCTTCTCTCTCTCACTCTCTTCTCTCTCTCTCTTTCAAGCGCTGAAAGGTATTAACAGTTTCACTTCTCCACAAAAAAAAATTATCCAATGAATAAAAAGTTAACAAAAGCTAGTATGAAACTATGACAAAAGCACACTTAGAATGTAGGTTGAATTAATACAAAATGCAGAAACAACGTACACAACTAAACAATGAAAAGTAGGAAAGATCATAATAATTAGTCTGTCAATACATGAACATCACCGTTTAAGTGTTTTCCTGAAATTATCGTCTCCAAGAATCAAACCAGTGTGGTTAAAGTCTTTTCCTGAAACTATGGTCTCCAAGAATCAATTCAATGTGGTCCTCCACAACCAAACAAGCATGGATATCAACAGCAAAATTAAACACATGTCTGTCAGCTTTATCAGTTGTCCATGCATGTTCATGTGTGTATGCAATCATAATGTGCATGCACTGGCATACGTGTTATCACAGTTCCAGGTAGTATGCATATGTGTATGTAAGCATGTAAGCATGTTAGCATGCATATGCATGCACACACAATATACAGATATAAAACTGCGCTCCCATGTGTGGTCTCTTCAAGTGTAAAGTCACACGTTCATACCCCTGCCCCCAAACCCCCCCAAAAAAATCTCTCTTTTTTTTTTTTTTAAATTCAGGTGTCAAGCACTGCTTACCTTTCTGAAATGATGCAATGTGTCAGGACTCTTCTCACACATCTCTGTGATAAGACACACAGCTGTCAGCAACACACCTGCACATACATTTTCCGTCAAGTTTGTAAACAATGTATCTCACCCTTTTGATTCCGACTCATTCTCCATCCTTCAACCCCCCCACTCCTCCACAACACACTCACTCACTCTCCCCATCCCTCTCTATCTCCCTCCATCTCTCCCTGATACTGCCTATGCTTTTACTGTTAGGGTTTCCTTGCTCTCAAGTTAGTTTCATGAAAACCAGTCTTATGACACTACGCAAGTGCCAATAAATAATGTTCTTTGCATTTCTGTATGCATTGGTCAACCCTTTCGCTGCCAGGAAAATAAGATTTGAGTGAAATCTATTCGCCAGGGTTTTTTCCACAAAAAACAGGTATGTATTTTTTTATAATTCTATGCTCTTTGTTACTGGAGAAAACCCCCGAAAACGGAGTATGGCTGCCTACATGGCGGGGTAAAAACAGTCATACACGTAAAAGCCCACTCGTGTGCATACGAGTGAATGTGGGAGTTACAGCCCACGAACGCAGAAGAAGTAGAAGTAGTTACTGGAGAAAGACCCATAAAGTATATATTTTCTGAAAGGTAAATGAATAAAGAATACAAAACACATGTTTTCCCATTTTATATATTTTCAGTGACATGCTGTTGTTTTTAAATGAGTGTTTTGTTTTTTGTCACATTTTCAACTTGTTAATTACAAACATTTGTCAGGTAATTTGCACTAAAATATCAAATTTTCTGGACAAATGGATAAGTACCTGCACACACAAATCATACTAGAACAACCACAAAAAAAACAAAAAGATACACAATGCACTGTGACCTCTCTCCAAGTGACAATATGGATGTGGGGCCACGTCCCCTCGGTCTCCACCCCCCTCCTCTTCACCCCTCTCACACATGGTCACTTCATCCAGTTCTCATCAGATCACGTTGGCTAAGTACCAAGAAACTCACTCACACTGTGTCCTGCTAAAAATTTGGTCACTTTCTGTTGCCTGCTGCAGCTGTACAGTCGGCATCACTCAATGATAGTCGTATCTTGGCCAGTCTCTTCATTGCTCCCTTTATTTTCTATCAAATCGTGTCTTCTCCTTTGAATTTACTCTTCAATTCTTTCAAAGCATCATCTAAAGAAAGCAATCTTGGTTGATTTAGTGCAACCACGATCGCATGTCTTGAGCACAAGGTCTGACATTTTGTTGAGCGAGCGAGGAGAGGAGCCAGGCAAACACTGCGACAGTAAGCCAACCAAAACATTCAAAGGACTGCCTCATGACGTAGATGGGGTTTCTAGCTATGAACAGAATCTAGAAAGATTCCCCAAGCTAAGGCTACCAGTATTTTTGTCAACGAACTAAATGCAAACCAGAGAAAAGTCAGAATATTTTGATGACGAGTTATCTCATCATGTGGCAGCGAAGCGTACATGCTTGCACTGACGAGTTATCTTGTCATAAAGGCAGCCTAGGGGTTAATATGAAAAACCCTGTGCATGTATCAGCACATAATGTCTTTTACATTTCTGTGTTCGATGGTCAATACATACCAATCATTATTACCCAGCACATTCCACTTTCTACCTTGTACCCTTTCAACTTCACCTAACCCCATCATTCACTGATAAATTGAAGGAAACACTGAAGACAATGTAGACAGATATATGACAACCTCTCACCATGGTTTTTCTCATTGAGAAGGGACCGTGTGGCAGGAATGAACATTTCCATCAAGTCTGGCACTTTGCGGATGATACGGAATGCACACAGAATGGCCTGAGAGAAACACAAAGACAAAAATTAGCATGCCAGGTCAAGAGACTCCACACACACACACAATGGACTTCTATCACTATTTTCAGCTTGCATCAAAGTCCGTATTTGAATATCTGTAGGCAAATTAGTTTTAGTGACACTAACTGAAATGTATCTTTTTTCGTCCAATTTTCTAGACTAAAATCCTGCTGCTGATACGTTCTAATGCATTTTCCAAGTGAACCATTATGACTGGCCTGCAAAGCTAAAAACAGCATCTCCATCATTACATAATGGAGGACAAATTGTGTATTAAGTTGGTCTATAATAGTATCACGCTACAGTACTTAGTTCATGTGTGCATGCACAAGCACTCACATGCATGCACATACACTCACACACAATTACAATGAGTTTTATTTGAACACATACATGTTATAAGTACACAATACACAAACATGAACAATACACAGTTGTTATGAAGGAAAGCCATCTCAGCTCTGCTTCTACAAGAATACAAATCTAGAAGATGCTTGTCTTTAACTTTAACCAGACCAACCAACCACACACACACACACACACACACACACACTCACAAACACACAAAACAGAAGAGCAATAACATATCTTTAAGTTTAACCAATCTCATCTGTTTGTTACAAATACTATTACACTGACAAAGACGGCACCATTATCTGATTACACTAAAGCTTTCACATTATGTGAATCTGGGTAAACACTGTCAGTGTTCCGAAACTCGTAAACCACCTTTTTCTTGATGTAGGCATTGGACGATTTGATCATCTTCTCTATCTCCCCAGCCAAGTCTCGACTCATTTCTGTGGAACAGATAGCTCCCATGGTGCACAGCGCCAGGCTCTGAATGTACTGAGTCTGATGTCCTAGGTCACTGCAACCAGTATCATCGGTCATGTCAGTGCTGACTTTACCTGCTGTTGGCACTGACAAACTTAATCTTTGTTTTCTTTTCTTAATGAGAGAATGGTGCAAAGCTTTCAAATATTCCATTTTACCCTCAATAACATATTTGTTCAATGAACAAAAGTTCATTCATTTGTGTCTGCATGCACTTGTGAAAAATAAACCATTATAAACTAAACTTCAAATTTCAAGTGTTTTTTGGTTGGTTTGGGTTTTTTAAACATAAATATGTGTAAAAGAAAGAAACAAACAATGTGAAAAACAATGAAATTCCAATACATTGACATTTTATACAATGGGCCCTATTTTCTGTGATAAAACATAGTTTGTTTCCATGCCTTCAGCTGAAAACTGAAACATAACTGATAGAGATCCAAAATTCATAACAAACCACTATATCAAACAAATGAAACATTGTTTACCACATACACTGCCTGAGTGCAGTCAATCAAAGGCACTGATCGGAGCAGTTTAGGAACATGATCACCACACTGTCGGCAATGTAAACAAAACTGTTAAACTTGAAAGATTTTTGACTAACAATTAATGTAAATTCAGGGTCTTCATTTTCAGCTGTACTTAACAATTACTGCTTTTAATATCAGCTGTAGGAAGTTTCATTTCCTAACAAGCTATAATGGTGTGTACACCAAAAGTATAAATCATCAGTATATTTTCAAAATGAAAATTTTACAGAAGATTTTTTTTAATACTTTTTCAAGGAGTTGGTGATGAGCAAGTGGACATCCTGGCGTTCATCCAGCAAGAGCATGGCCCCAAGGTATCCAATCCTCTTGTCTGTGAACCGTGGAGAAGCAATAAGCTTCAGACACTCCAACTGACAAGACAGACAGAGGGAACGTATTACACTTCAGGGTCTGTTGCGCCAGCGTTTTCTTTTGCTGCAGTAGCTGAACTTCTCCATTAACTTCCGTGAGCTAAAACTGCCCCAGCATAACAAGAAAACGAAAAAAAACAAAAACATTATACATGACTCAAACACACAGTAGACTTTACCTAGTAAAAGTTCTATGACTTGTGTAGAATTACTCAACAAATTTTAAAAACTGCTAAAGCAACATTGCCTGACACATCATAAATCACAAACATATCATCTGTTCAGTCTACTATCAGCAATTTACAGGGACATCATCTCTACTGTTATTAAATCAATCATTCAATGTCAATTACTCAGATAACAATGTTCTCTAATGAAACTGATCTGCTCA
The DNA here is from genome assembly GCF_041734735.1 of Babylonia areolata. Classification (NCBI taxonomy): domain Eukaryota; kingdom Metazoa; phylum Mollusca; class Gastropoda; order Neogastropoda; family Buccinidae; genus Babylonia; species Babylonia areolata. The sequence goes on from NC_134901.1 coordinate 13,290,019, forward strand.
GCTAATTGCAAGCCACTAAATGCTACCTGTCCAAAGTGAGCAGGGTAGCCCAGCATGTGGATGTAAAGCAGCTTGGCCACATTGCGACAGCGATAGGTATTGTCCTGATCGCGGAATGAATCCCGAATCGTTGCACACTCCTTGTTAACCACACTGCGTTCATCTGCTGCAGTACGAGCCGACCTGATCTCTCGGATCAAGTCACGCAGCCGCTTCGGAGTCGGCATGGTGGACACCTGAAAAATCATATACAACGATTTTCTTCATTCTCTCTCCAACACACACACACACATACACACAGGGTCAGTAAAAACAGTTTGACAATTATGACTATACACCACTAAATGCATGATTGTATAATGCTTCTTACGCTTTTCCCAAAGAAATGAAACTTTCTAAGACAAGGGGAAAAAAGTCAACAAAAATATTACATTCCTTGGTATATCACAAACATCAGTAAAATGGAAATCAAGCATTACAGAAATTAATACAGCTGTGGGGGGAAATGTACCTATACTGTAGTATACATCTAAAGGAACTTTTAAAAAGCAAAAAGACAGAAAACAAACAATATATACAAGGTCTATCACAAAAATCAAACGATTAGCAATGTACCAACCTGTATCAAGTTCATCTTCAATATGGGTAAATTCATAAGGGGCAACTTCTAATATCAGCAACTGATTTAGGAGATCTGGGACAGGAGATGAGGGAAAACCTACGAAGTAGGTTCACATCAAGACAACAAGTAAAATGAAAACTGATCAAACAGCATTTACCCTTTCACACAAACACACAGTCACAAAAATGCACAGTTACAAGCACACGCCTACTCACACATCACTTTACACTCATACAGCAATCAACGAGACAAACACATGGCAGCAAACTACTGCATTAAACAGATGCTTGTAAACAAACAGTATACAGATCCCCAGGGTTTCAGAAACAATGGAAATAGGCGGGAAGGAGGAGACAGGTTGACAAATACAATCATACAATCAATCTGACAAATCCAATGCAAGGTTTCAGAGGCAGGCAGCCATTATGGGCTGCACAAAGCCAAGAAGATTTGGAAAACCAGAGCAAAGAAAAGAAACAAGTAAACAATGGGATTTACATGCTTCACCCACACCAGACATTTTCATCCTAATGGACATATATATATATATATGTATATTATACAATTTCTAGCAGAGTGTCCACAATCAAAATGTTTAAAATAAAATTACTGGGTAGTATGTATGCATGCATGCATGCTGTGTGTCTGTCTGTGTTTTTGTGCAATAAAGTGAAAAGCAGGCACTTCTACATTAACTTTTTGTTGTACGAGCAATGAATATGAATAAATCAATAATATAAAAGACATCAAGACAACTCCTGAGATTGAGGAGAAGAAATACAGAGATTGAGAATATGAAAGAATGCAACAAATAAAGAGGTGGAAATCTGAAGGAGCTGACATCCCGATGTAGAAAATCATTCAAACTTCAACTTCAAGAATAGAGACAAAACATAAAACTTTTAAAAGCTAAAATCACAGAAAAATGGTGTATGAGAGTTGGTATGACGTACCAATTTTACGCAACTTTTTAAATTTAGAATGATTTTACTTTGTCATAACAATAAACTGGGCTGTCCAGTCTAAGGAACACTGGATCAAGCTGATTCTTGTACCCAATTTCTCCTAAACTGAAATCTACTATCCATGTTGTACTGATAGCACCCAGTCCTGTTGTTCCTGGTTCTCTGAATTCTTTGAGTGTATTGCACACACTCTACTTACGGCATAAGCCAGGTGTGTATAGCCCATGAGTCAGGTTTTTCCTTCATTATCACATGCTGCATCTCTCAAGTTCACAAGTGGGCTTTTTGAATGCACGACCTTTTATTTTTTACCATGTCTAGAAGGCAGTGTCAGCTGTATAGTGGGTGCTCAATAACTGGAGAATGTGATTCATCCACTTGGATTAAAGCACACAGTGACTGGGATGGACAGGTGGGAAAGGACGCTTGGCTGATCCTGATTAACAATGACATATGATCTATGTGTGATCAGGTTCTGTCTGTCCTGCCTAAACTATACATTGGAAACAGCTCACACGCCAAGTCCTTCAGAGAGTAAAAGGCCCACATTCCAAAAGATTCAGCCAAGCCAGTTTTTAAAAAATTCAGAATATATAAGAGCACAAACATATGCATAGGCAGCATAACATTATCATGTAAAAATACAAAAGCAATAAACAGGGTCACACTAACAACAGCTGCTGTAATATTTCTTACAATGCTGCTTGTGGAAGATACACCATAAGCCCAATACAAGAACGCATTACTTTCTTACAACTATACAAAAACCAAAAACCACTACAGTTTCCTAATTATATGTGTAAAGATCCAACCTATCAACCATCTCCATTACATTAGCAATGCTCATTACCACTTTTTGGGGGGCATTATATGAATTATATGATAAGTGTTAGTGGTGTAATACAAGCCACTATAATGAAGTCATCATGAATCAACTGGAAAGTTAGTATAACAAATATCACAACAGCAGTTTGACCATTCTTGCACTTCATAAAAGATCATTTGTCCAATGTCAGTTCCAACTATTGTGACTTCATTTGATTATCACTTGATTCTTACAGTTGGAGGTCTTTACTTGGCATTCCTCAGTTCATCAAATCTGTTCATCTGATATAAAAACTGGACATGAGCTAACACCTATGCCTGAATACAAAAAGACGAATCTATTTTTTTTCATAAATTTAGATTTCTCCCAGTCCTACCCAACACTACTTTGTTAAATTCAGCATATTCATTATAAATGTGCATATCACTATATCAGTCTTCATCTTTCAGCCTGAACAAGGCTCTCTTTTTTATTTCTTTTTTTTATCTATCTGGCACTGTTTATTATATTTCTTTGATGAACTGAAAGGTTTTAATTAAAACATCCATCTAACTAGCTTCATAACAGTTCTCTGAAACTGAATTTAAAAACTAAAATTCCATTTTTCCCACTCTGGTATCAGTGTCTTTCAAGAGCATCTGCCATCTTGTATTACTTTACAACTGTCTTACTTACATAAGTACATGCCTTGCACATTTTCTTCAAATGGAATTGTTTGGCTTCATAATTTCAAATGCTGCCAACCACAAAAGACAAAGATCAAGAAAAAAACACATTTGAACCAACAAATGGGCAAAATTGTAAAATATTGCATAAACCATAAACAGAGGGGAAAAAACAAGGTAAAACTACTTTCCATCCCTGTACACACAGGCATACATGCACATGTGAACACATGCTGATATGCATGCAATCGTGCCCACACACATTCTCTCTCTCTCTCACTCTCCCTCACACACACACACACACACACACACACACACTCTTGTGCACAGAGCTCACATTTTCATGACCTTCAACTCCATTTTACTTGTATTCTCAGCAAAGTATCTGGTGTCTCTCTTTACACCATCGCCATACCACACACAACAGCTGTTTCAATTGGTACTGAACTTTTTTACCACATTACTGTGATACAGACTTCAAAAAGTTTAAAGGTGGGTAGACTGAATGATCGCACTGTGTATCCTTCCCCTATTTGTGTAATGAATGCATCCCCTTATTTCAAACCAACCTCTTAATTTTGTTTGCAGTATATTTCACAATCTATGAAATAATGTGAAAGTATTCTCTGTTTAAGTTGAAAGCTAACAAAAATGTGAAAGAAACATTTCCTATGATTTAAAAGATAATTCCATATCTTACAAAAAGCCCAGAGAGTCAAAAATGGTTTGGGAAAATATAAGAAAGGCAGTGAATGAATTCAAAATAATAAAAAGCAATGATATATATACATTTTAAACTGGAATATTCAAGTCACGCAGCTAACAAAGTGTGATGACTCATTTATATTGATTAACATTTTTCCATGTTGTACCATGTTGCATTGCTAATGGATTAGTCTCTCATTTCCATCCTCCATCACAGTAATAGCACACAGAGAGAGAGAGAGAGAGAGAGAGAGAGAGAGAGAGAGGTTTGGTTTCATCTGATCTACACACAAAAGCAAGTGTACACACATACATACGCTGTACAGTCACACAAACAGTTAAACACACACACACACACACACACACACACACACACACACAAGCTTGAAGAAACACACACACACACGCACACAGAGTCACCGTCACACACACACTCACTCCATGTATCACCTTTCCCAATATCAAACAAAAATTTAATGTATGTTTTTAATAGACTCATGACTAATTTCTGAATGAAAAATATGGCAAAAACAAAACTAAAACCAAACAACAGGTAAACTTCAGAAAAAAAACAGAACAAAACAGCAGTACTGACAAATTCATAAGAGATAAAATAACCAACCAGTAATATGTGTGTATGCATGAAAATGTGCTTGCTTGAAAGTGAACACATTATCTACAGCAAGCATCCACAGAGAAAGCACGTCCCAGAGTACTCATAGGGCAATACTATTGCAATTTACTCATTTGCAAATTATGTGTGTCAGTAACAAATGAATCTGCTTCACTCATAATTAATGAGTACATGCATTAGTTTCCATAGTTCACATGGGTCACTCTCGCTGATCAAGAAAGTGTGCCGACTGCTAACACCAAAAAAGGCAACTAAGAAGCATGATTCATGAATAAATAATAACAGTATCAGACAACAGCATGGACAGTAGCAAAGTAATTGAAGCAATGAAAAATACAAGGTTATTTCATGAGTATCTCCTGTAGCATCCATTATAAATAACAAGGAGAAATTCCCTCCCTCTATTAATATGTGTTACAGACTTCTTAGCAATGTGCATGCATGCATAATACACAAATGCAGGGTATCCATACATCCATAAAGAAACAAGAAAACAAAAAACAAAAAAAGGAGACATGAAAAGCCGCACAAACTTACACCAAAATTCATAACAAGCGTGAAATGAGAGGATCCCCTTTATTCTGTTGAAATAAACAAAATTAGCACAGACAGTCAGTTCCGTTTAATATAAATACTGCAAGAGCCTGGTATTTGATATTAAACAGAACCTGTACTTTGTAGGCAAAAGAAAAACACAAAAAGAAGAAAGAAAGAAAAAAGAAAAGAAAAAAAGAAAGAAGAGATGTGGCTGCAGATACATAAAAAAAATAATAAATAAACAGTTTTGATATATATGTATATATAATACAATATTAATACAGGTGTGTTGTACCTTTACCTCTCACTACTCTGTCTTCACCAACATGGTTGACATGTAATAATAATATACAACACTTTTATCCTTTCTGTACTCAATGTACATCAAATGCACGTGTTGTCACCTTTCTTTTCATCCCAAAACTTACATCATGTTCCCCCACACAACTTACTGCAAAATGCAATGATTTGATTTGAGAGAATGCTAGACCAATATTCTCTGGACCAACCATCACACTTTCACCTAAGTGCATATTTCCACATTTTCTAAATGGAACTCATGTCGCTGCAAACTTGTTCTCCCATTTCAAAATTAATGTCACCGACAATATAAGTAGAACTGGGCTAAGTAATATATTTTAAAAAGTACAGTTGGACTAAGTAACAATTTACAAACTTTTAAACATGTAATCAGTTATCTGCAGTATGTTTGCTTTCTGAGTTATTCTATAAACTAGTTGTACTGCCACTGGCAAAACATAAGTTTACTGACAATATCTATGTATGGTTTCTTTCTGTATTGTACTGTTTGAGTCAGTCTTTGTTTTTACCATTCAGTCAACACCGAACAGTGCCATTACTCTGACTCCCACCTTCTATTGAGGGGGAGGGGGGTGAAAGACAGAAAAGCACAGTAGTAATAGAATAGGATGAAAGAAGAGCAGAAAATCAAGCAATACCAAATATATTCCCTTATTTGAACAACTAGCAAAAATTGGACAAATTACGTGATTCTACATTTGTTTCCTTGCAATACAAGTTTCCAAATAAGACGAACAATTAAAAGACTCTGTGGGAACAAGCTGTCTAAAGTGATACTGAGAGGCAGTAGCAACACCACAACAAAAGCAAAAAGAAATTACAGAAGACTGGTACAACAAACTCACAGACACAAAAACAAAAAGAAAGAACTGAATGCAAAAACCTACCCTTGTGGTACCCCCACCCCACCCTCCATAATAGTCCCTATCATTATACCCATCCGTCTTCAGTCTTCTCCCCTTGATTCATAACAAGTTTTCACAACTGCCTGTTAAAAATGTTAGAGTTACACACATGCTAATAGTAAAACAATTAAAATATTTACATTGCATTATATTTATAACATATTGGATTCAACCAAGAAAATTTCTATCATATACAATTACTAAGTACACATCTATTTACACAATACCAATTCTCACAGTTTTCCTTAAAGTTAAACCTCTGAAAATCTGTTTATTGTTTTATCTTCTTTTCAGCAATGCAAATTTGCAGTCAATATCCATTTTTGACCTTGTCTAAACTCAGGCCATCAATATTTAACCAACAATAACATTCCCTTTCATAAGGTTGATAAATGAGGTGACCAAAACTAAAATAACAATGTAGCAGCACATCACAAAGAAGAAAATTTGCACTGAAGATTTTTTCCCACTCCTTATACCATGTTCAAATGGTTTACACATTAAAAGAAGAAAAGAAAAAAGCTTCAGTGAATGAAGCAGTACTGACATTAGCAAGCCGACAAACATATCATAAAATGTTGCTATCACTGGAATAGCAAAAGTGATGTTATCGGAATTTTATTCACAATTCTGTTATAAGCAAAGATTTTTCCATTGGCTGTCCCTTTAATTAACCAAATTACATTGTAAATGGGTGGATTTTTTATATAATTATAGCTAAACAACTAAATGTGCCTTGTTTCCAACTTAATTTGATATTGTAATTTTTTTTATGTCTCACTGTGTGCATACAATCATCATGTACATAAATATTACATATATGCTCATGCAAATATTTATTAATCATCATATGTCAGTGTGGTATAATTCAATACTTCAAAGGTATTGTCACTGTGTTACTCATCAATTCAATACTTCAGAAGTATATATGTGATACAGCAACAGGTAGTAGAAGTACAGTAGAAGCAGCAGAGCTCTGTAACTGGAAGAACATAAAATACCAAATTCAGGCTGAAAACTAACATTACTGAAACAAAAGTTTCTCACTCCTTAATGAAAACCTTATCAATCTGTTCATTTCCAATTCAGACAATAGAAGTTAGTTTCATTTGTTTCAAAAATGAGAGTTCAGAAAGAAAAACACTTTACTGCTGCTTTTCATTTTTCTGCACTGTTTTCCTTCTTTACACAAAGTATTACACTTTCTGTTGTAACTAATTACAATCTTTCTTAATTTGGTTGCTATTCAACAGATTAACAATGTGTGAGAGAGACCGACAGACAGAGACTGACAGGAGCTGAGAGAGAGAAGAGAGATTCAAATTACTGTAAAAGACTGTGCGTAACTTGACACTGTGGTTGTAGTTTATATGCTGATGAGAGTAATCTGAATGCATGTATGTCTATGCGTGTGCGCGCATATGTGCATGTATGCATTATGTGTGTGGATGGGTGTGGATGCATAGTTCACAGCATATTCTCATCTGCTGCACGTTACACTTTGATCGGTGCTACAGGTATACGAGTACAATATCAGATCTTTCAAGCGTGTACATGTAAATTAACACTGCAAAGTGTTTGCTAGTTCAAAAGTAGGAGCTGGCAATCAAACATTAATCACATGTCATTATTATAAATTGAAGTTCACACCAGTTAAATGAATGGATTCGTAAGATTGACGAAGAATAAGTTTATGTGTCAGTCATACTCCAAGTGATAGTACTGATGACCATGTTATCTTACTTCAATCCTTAACACATTAAACATATCACTGTAAAATGAAAAAAATTCAAAATGACATTTATTGGATTCCAAACTTGAGCAAAAATGGCAATGACTATTTCACAACCCCCGTTACACCTGTGAATCAGATCCACTTGCTGTTTAGCATACGACAGTGGCAAGGTGGTAGGTGGGTCGTCATTACCGGATCGAATTGCAGCCTTCAGCTCAAGCGAAAAGACACAATTCGGTTGCAAGAGATTTATCTAGTGTTATATCTATGTATAACTACAGACTTACCGAAAATTTTACGCTTCAATATAGAATGTCAGCAATTTATTGATAGTCTGCAGACGACTATGAACCAAGATGGCTTCTGGAACTCAACGAAGTGGAGTAGCGCGACAACAAAATAATCCCCTCCATTTTACATTTGACCTTAGCTGATACCGTAGCTCTTTTGTCAGGATAGATAGTTCCAGATTCCAAATAGTTTTTTATGAATAACATATCATAACTGTTCAAATTTCTCGCCATCATAAGCCTTTGATTCCAGATTCGCGCAGTAATTATGAGAGAAAAGTAGTTCGTCGACCCGTGGCAAGTGATTGTGATGTCATTTCCTTCGAAAGGGAGATAAACACGGAAAAACGTGATCTGCAATCACAAGTCATCCAAACACAATGTACCTTGTGTCCTTGCTTAAATCAGTTGTTAGGTGACAAAACCATATGCTCAGTGTTTGCTTGCTTTTTCAGCAAAGAACGCATTATTCCATCTGTTCTTCATCGAATGTTCTTTCTTCAATTCAATATGCTGCTTTCGAATGAAGTTGTAACATCTGACACGCCCACTTTGCGATGGGTACCAGCCCGCGTACGCGGAATCCACATCATTATGTGCACAGCAAAAATAATTTTAAATGATACTGATAAGAACGGTGGACATGTGTTGCCAACTGGGTATCTCAGCCATCTTAGTTTCTCCAATCGTCCCTCCCACCATTGCTTCCCCCTCGATGGTGTGGCTGAGAAAATGTTTGAAACTTCTTTATGAAGAAACTATATTTAAAAATTAATAGATATGGACCAGAAACCAAGTGTGTAATTATATTCACTTCCGAATCTTTCATAGCACATAAAAAAATAATTCAGAAGTTGATTTAAAGAAACAAACATTTTGCATCACATCACAATTCTCTCTATACTTTCCGACTAAGCAAGCGACATACAACAGAAGCGTCAGTCATCATGTTGCCGGTAAGGGTCAACTGACCATGCATCGTTTTAATTTTATTACGACTATTTTGTTTCATTTCTGTGAGCTGAGAATATCCGTGGCATCTGCACCGAACATACTGTTCTGGAATTAGATCGAGTTGTCTCAGTGACACATTATATGTTCATCAATTTAAAACACTGATCCTCTCATTAAACCATCGTAAACTTTTGCCCACAACTTGACCACCTGCCGTCGCCAGGGCATCAACTCGGAACGATTGTTGTTGAGGCTGGTGGAGTTCAGTAACCTTTCGGCTGACGGTCAAGTTGCTTGGGCTGTCGCGGTGGTCAGTCTTGACTCGGCACTGGAAGATGGTGTGGTTCGAGGGCCTGGTCACTGAGTTGCCCGCGGGGCTGTCAGTGGCGGAAGCAGTGGGGTGTTTTTATTCCGGCAGAAACTGAGGCAAACCAACTGAGGCAACTGTAACGACAAAAACAATTTACAGAAGGTAAAAAAAAAAATTTAAAAAAAAAAAAAAGTGCGAATAGACAAGATATTTTCATGAGCTTGAAGCCATACATTGCACCTATATATGAACTTGGAGAAAACAAATAGTATATGACAACATATAGTATGGCCCTTGTAGCTCCTGTAAGTTGAATGCTTTATACGAGAAAATGGACAGTTTCCACATACTGTACGCATCATATCAGTCATTGTTGCCCCCGAAATCGGAGTATGGCTGCCTACATGGCGGGGTAAAAATGGTCATACACGTAAAAGCCCACTCAGTCGTGTACATTCGCGGGCGGTGAACGCCACGGCCGCGGTGAGAGTTGCAGCCCACAAATGAAGAAGTCATTGTTGCCGGTTAAAACAGAAAGACAAAACAGACGTACAGAGGACGGACGGCCCGGAAAGGATAGGTAGACACAAAAACAAGCTTTGGCACTGAACTGAACAGGTTTGAATACTGATACAGTGTGCGTGTGTGTGTGTGTGTGTGTGTGTGTGTGTGCCGTGTGTGTATCACCACTGTGTGTGTGTGTGTGTGTGTGTGTGTGTGTGTGTGTGTGTGTGTTGAAACTGTATATATATCGGGACCGTCCATGACCCTCGTAAATAGAGGAACTAACGCAAAGGCCACTACGTGGACCAAGATATCAATCCAGCAGGATGTGTCGGCAGCACGACAGCCAATCAGCGAGGATTCAGATGATCCGGGCCGCCAAGCTCCGACGGATTTACTGACAAGCCCATCAGTTGTCAGTCCTAGAGACCGTATAATAAGTGGACTGGGTAGATTTTTTTGTCTCACTGTAAAAGGAGTGGGGAAACATACGGATGAAAAAGTGGGGGTGCGGTGGTGGGGGAGTGGGGGTGATCGTTTGTGCAATACAATGCACGTTACAATTTGACTGTCACGTTTTTGATAGATTGATGCCTTCGTTGACTGATCTCAGAATAATTACAGAGAGGTGACAGATCCCCCAGGCTCTGTTATGGTTGACAATTTCCAGTCATCAGTTATGATCGACACGGAGGTTAATTAAAAAATGACATGTTTAAAACTGGGTCCCGATGACACTCCTCACAATCAAAACTCAAAGTGAACTGACAAAACTGGGTCAAGGCCGGTAACCTGCCGTCGACCAAAGTCACCTTAGGGCAAACAAGAAGAATTATGTGGATAAAAGGTCAAGGTTACTCACTCAACTGTGTACTGTGGCCCAACCAGGGTTCCGAACACTGACCTGTATGGGATGGTACCGAATGACATCAACAGAGGAACCCAAAATAGTCGGCTGTGGTGTGGAAAGGGTCATGTGATCAATTAAGGACACGACTTTTCACCTCAAAATAATCATGTCGTCGTGACGGATCCACCGAGTGTTGTTACCTGGGTCTGTGTGACCACGATGTTTCGTCATGGGTCAGAGACCATCATCAAGTCTGACTTCGATGTTTTCCGGATTTGATTAAAAACCACTGTGATTATCAACCATGGAATTTATCACCCAGACGAGATCTCATTGGCAAGACTGAGGATCGGTGACCGTAACGTTATTATTAATCACTTGATTATCAAACATAAAACCTGCGTTAGCAATGAGATGATAATTATAATGTTGGGGCTCATGTACGTTTATTTGTATTTGATTGTGCTTTCATAGCTAAGTGAAACTGCATGTTCGTTGCATGATATCTGTTATGCATGTGTGTGTGTGTGTGTGTGTGTGTGTGTGTGTGTGTGTGAATGTGTACGTGTGTCTGCCGGCATGTTTTACATTGATTTGCTTATTTATCATCATTGTTTTGTTTTTGTTTTGTTTTGTTTTGTTGTTTGTTTGGGTTTTTTTGGGGGAGGGGTGCGCTTCATTGACTTCATTAAGATTTTGCGCCTTATAAATATGAGTAGTATGTAGTAGTGGTATTTTTTATGTATTTATCTTTTTTTTTTCTTTTTCTTTTTTTTCTCAAGGCGGGGGTGGGGGGGATACTGATTGGGGTGGAAGGGAGTCAGTGAGGAGGTTTGTAGTGATCTTCTCTTTTTACGCTTTTCCATCTCAGCTGATATTGGACGAAAGGGAGGCCGGGGGAGGTGTGACTGTGTGTGTGTGTGTGTGTTTGGTGAGTGCTGATGTCTGCATGTGTGTGTGTGCGTGTTCATGAATGTGCATCAGTATGTGCATACACACACGGCTCGCACGTTCATTCGTGCTTGTGTGGAGAAAAGATTTTCAGTATCAGAAGGGAAAATGTGGAACAAACTGAAATGAAATAGTGAAAACAACCTGACACCAATAACAGGTGTCATATAGAGCAATGCAGCAATCCTTCTTACCATGCATCAGTTGAAGCTAGTGTTCATAACAATACTATCTTTCAGAATACTTACGTATTTCATCCGAACAGTGGCTGCACAAAGTACAAACCGGCAATCGAGGTCGACGGACCTTTTGACAGTTAACATGACTGATTATTGTCATCGTCGATGATTAACGACGGGAATGCGAAAAGATGAAAAACAGAAACGATATTCGTTTGAAGTCACCGCGGCTCCCATTATGTGTGTGTGTGTGTGCCAATGTGTGTGTGTGCGCCAATGTGTGTGTGTGTGTGTGTGCCAGTGTGCGGCGCGCGCGCGCCTCTTCCACGTTTTAGATCGTGTTTCATGCATCACGCTCGTGTTTATAATTATCACTGAAAATGAGGAGGAAAAAGTGCCAGTAGGAAATACACGCGAAGAGGAACAAGAAGAAAGTCGGAAAATGTTACTGAATTACGGAAAATTCAGAACTTGACAGATGACCGCAAGGCAAGCAGCATTTCCCAAATCAGGTTTTCAAGTGATCGTTTTACACTGACATACACACGCCGGCGCGCGCACACAGACACACTCACATACACACACACGCGCCACGCATGCTCACACACACGCACGCAATAGACACATACATGCGCTCGCATGAGCGCGGGTGCACCACAACCTATGATGGGTGAGAAATAAAGAGGATCGAAGAGGCAGAGGTTGGTGAGTGGGGTGCAGTAATGATTATTATCTATTTCTCTTTCTGTAGTATTTCTGCACAATAAATGTTTTCTACAGTAAAAGCGTGTGTGTGTGTGTGTGTGTGTGTGTGAGTGAGTATGCGCGTGTGCACGCCGCATCAATGCATGCATGCATAGGTGTGTGTGCATGGTGTGTGTGTTAAAAGTTTGTAAGGGATGCCAACAATATTCACCACCTCCCCAACACCAACACACATGCCGAACATTCTGTGGTCTATGGGCATTACAGCTGTAGTGGCTTCAGGCAGCAGAGGCAGCTGACTACATGGGGACATGATCGATGTACGTCGTGTGACGATACAAATGAAAGTGCTTTGTACGTCACCATGCAGGACCTATTCCGGTTGTTGTGTTGAATTGTATTGTTTCACTCTTTGTCACAAGATTTCTGTGTGTGAAATTCGAGCCGAAGCCTAATATGTAAGTGCTCTGCCCGGTGAGGAAAAGCATCGCTACAGGGCAGCGCCATCTTTCTGCCCGCAAGTGTACGCTGTTTTGTTTCTCTGTCCATCTTCACAGTTTTGACAAGGACGGCCACTTTGTTGTTGCGGGTTCATTCACATGCGTTACTGAAGCGCATTATGCGACATCCAGTTGACAGGCCGCACGCGCGTTTGGTAAAGCGGATCTACGTATCTCCAGTGAAGTGAGATGAACTGACAAACGGCTGACGTAATCTCAGCAAAACGGGGCGGTGGTAGGAGAAGCGTTGACGTCAAATGCTATGAAAGTTCATCTTCAGTGACGAATTCTTCAGAGACGAATGTGTGCGGCGCTTCTTATGATTTGTCGTGTGTGTGTGTGTGTGTGTTTCAGGTTTCGCGGTCGGCAAAATCGTAGTTTTTCTTTACTCGGCCGTCGTGTCGTGTAGTCAGGGGGCTTGAATCGTAGAAACTACGGACGAATCGTAGTAGTAGGCAGCTCTTCGCATACTACACATGGGCCTCGGTTTATCGTCTCATCCAAATGACAGACTTTAGTCGCTAAAACATTTGACAATGTTAGTAGACCTGGCCTTTGGTTTTGTCTTAGGGGGAAAAAAAAAAGGATTGCCTTCCGAAGCTGATCTAAACGGTTCAGTTCTTTTACGATGGCAGAACTGATTGAAAACGGTTGTGTGCTTGAATCATCCCTGGTCAAATAGACCTGGTATTATTTATGTGTTTTGCTCTGTCACCGTGTTGCTGTCAGCCACGATCGAAGCAAACTTTTCCAGCATATCGCACACTTAAGACAAATAGGAGCAGTTTCCATCAAAATATTTCAGCCAGTGGTAAGTTTGTTTATACTGTATACATTTTCTCTATTTTTCTATCAAACCAGAATAACAAGATATCTCAGTTAGGCCGACTGCCCAAGGCCAGGACATAGACACTAGTATTTCCCATGGGATATTACTATGGCCATCACTGAGCCCTTTTCTTATGTGATTAAATTCGAGACAAAGATCCACACAGTCCACCTATGCTTGTTTATGACCGACACTGTGCGACTGTCTCCATGGAGCCGTGTATGCCGCAGTCGTTTTCTCAACTGTGTGTTTCACTTTTCGATATGTCACCATTTCTTTTTTTTCTTCCCCGAGCTTGCTTTTCCCCCCAACGAATTACAACCCCAAGTTGTGGGACTGTCACATGGAAAAACCCCTTAATGGACTAAAGTCGCACATGCATGTAAGAGAATGGCACATGTTCGTTATTTGGTGAACGCATTTTCAATGAAGTGGTATTACCTTATTTGTCGAGGGGAAAGACATTCGGGAGGAAAAAAATTAATACACTCTGCATGCATTTGCATGTGTCTGGTCACCAATTTCTTAATATTTTGATTTGTTTAATCTGTGATGTGTGTGTGTGTGTGTGTTTGTTTGTTTGCATGTCACAGTGTGTGTGCGCGTATTTGTGAGTATGGGTGCTGTGTTTGTGTGTGTCTGTGTTGCGCGCGAGTGCACGCGCATGTGTGTGTGCGTGCATGTTTGTGTGTTCCAAGAGACAGAGAGAGTTTAGGTGTGGCTATGTGTGCATCACAGGTAGATACTGAGAAAAGGACAATGCGTTTGATGCATGCATATTTGGATACACAGTAAAGATTTAGAAATTGTACCTTCTCCTAAATCGTACCGTTTTCAGTAACTCTGAATGCAGGCTATGTGATCAGATCTGTCGTTCTTTGGGTTGTTGACTTCACTTGCACCCGCAGGCATCACAAAATGGTATGAACATTGCAGAAAGAAAAAGGATAAGCTCTTTCGTTTCATTACAGGTGGTTTTGTCCACCATCATGATCATGCTCAGAATTCTGTGCGACCCATGCATTTAACTGCACTCTGATATGCAAATTATCAGAAACTGTAACATAGCAATTATAAACAAGAAAAATATGATTCTGTCAGATGAGATGGCAACATACTGTTGCCTTGTTTTCTGCAGTGAGTGGAACTTTGACATTGCACAGTAACTTCAATAAGTGTGCAATATTGGAACCGTGGTACAATTTACCAACCCAAGGTACAATATTACTCATGTCACCCCGCACCCACCCATACAGAATGGTTATGAACCACACTGTAATAGAATGGAAAGGGGTTAATGACTGGCAGTATTCTGGGACAGAACGTAAAATAGCCATCAACAATCACTTTGTTGAAAATCTAGTGGATTTGTCTTTACATCTTTTGAATGATGATTGTGTTATAGAATCCCTGGTACACCACAATATACAGCAACAGCCAAAGACCCATCTCTCATTTCCCCTGTAATAAGTGCTTCAGATTGTGAGTGGGATACCATCAAGGACATGTTAGCCATTAACCATTTACCGACTGTCATTATTATAACAGATAACAGTTTCATTTGAATTCGTAAAATATAAGACTCCACACTATAATTATAGAATAACTGACTGGACCAAATTTGAAAACATTCTTTCAGATGCCAAATGAAATAAAATTTTTAAACATTACCTGAAAAGTTCCTCAGATTTCTACACAATCATATTCAGTATTGTTGGTCAAATGGAATTTTGCCATCTTGGTGGAAACAATCGATAGTGGTTCCTTTTTTCAAAGAAGACAATCCAAAAACTTGACAAAAAGTAATTACATGCTAACTGCTTTAATTCCTATGCTGGAAAGTTAAATGGAAAAATTTGTGCTTAACAGGTTCCTTCATTACTGTGAAAAAAAATATAATTCAAATAAATCAAGCAGGCTTAAGAGAAGTGAGAAGAGCTGTAAATTATCCAGTTAATATTAGTACTCAGATTAAACATCAATTTGTTTGAAGTGCTCGCCACTATCTTTGACAGTACAGAAAAAAAGAAGCAAACTTATGATCAAGTACGGCAATCCCCTCTACTCTATAAAATATAATCCATTGGTTTATCAGGTTGCATATTTAACAACAGCTTTTTAAACAATAGAGTAATCCAGACAAAGGCAGGCAATATACTTTAACTCCAGATCACTTGGAATAGGAATCTCACAAGAATCAGTAATAGCACCAATACTTTGCTTTATGATCTGTCACAACCTTTGTCAACTAATGTGAAAGGGTACAGCGTGCAGACAATATCTGCTTATGGATGAAACTAACAAAGAGAAGATATACTCCTACCAGATCAGCAAATTATGCAAAGGCTGTATCAAGATGAACTGAACTCCCCACTCCACACACTGAATACAGCCAAAGTATGTGGTATTCTTCAAGGCTCTGAAGAGTTACAATCAGTAGGGTTGTCAAAGATGGATGGGCACCAATGCTGGCAGAAGAATTGTTCCACGAATGTTTCTGCACTTTTTGCAGAAGCTTACACGAAAGCAACCACAATGAACAATGCTGCAAGGAGGTTTTGATCCAATGGTATCTGGCCAGTAAACCAAACATTTTTAGAAACCACGAATTTGCAACATGTGCAATGTCACTGCAAGATATGGCTCAAGATACCCAACAGGCCGAGGCCCATATCCCAGAAGTCAGGGGATGACTTACTCTCAGCGACTTCCAGACATGACCAATGCTGAAAGACCTTTAGGAGGACTGTCAGTTAATTACACAACTGTTCCCACTGTGTTGTGATGTAAACAGGAAGCTGTTGAATGTATAAGAATAAAAGGGAACGGTCATTTCATTTGTTTTTAACCAATTCAGGACACTGCTGCCTTCAACCAGCAGTTCTCCTGGCTTGAGGGTATATAGAAATAATAGTAGAAAACGACGGGCACCATAGCCGAATGGTTACAGCGTTGGACTTTCGATCTGAGGGTCTCGGGTTTGAATCACGGTGACGGCACCTGGTGGGTAAAGGGTGGAGATTTTTACGATCTCCCAGGTCAGCATATGTGCAGACCTGCCAGTGCCTGAACCCCCTTCGTGTGTATGCTCAAGCATAAGATCAGATACGCACGTTAACTCACTCAGTATGGCCAGTCCTCTCTTCTCCTCTACACAGACCCCTCGGATGTCCAGTGGGTGTCTGAATGACCCAGCCTTTAGCTTCCGTCGTCAGAATTGTGGTATTCTTTGTCAACATTCACGTCTTCAGTATAAGAGCCTTCCGCTTGCAATATTTTGATGATGGTAATTGGGGTGAAACGCTGTTAACGTCGTCTCTTTCGCCGTTCGTATGGAAAGAGTTAAAGATCCTGTAATCCATGTCAGCGTTCAGTGGGTTATGGAAACAAGAACATACCCAGCATGCACACCCCCGAAAATGGAGTATGGCTGCCTACATGGCGGGGTAAAAACGGTCATACACGTAAAAGCCCACTCGCGTATATACGAGTGAACGTGGGAGTTGAAGCCCACGAACGCAGAAGAAGAAGAAGATAGTAGAAAACAGGTAGTGGGACAAAAAGCACCACTGTGGTTTATTTGTTGACAGATTAGCCTAAAACTTGACATGATATGAGATAGTGTGAGTTTTTGTTCAGTCACTTTCTGCCTCAAAATTGTGCGTCACTAGGACTAAAATCAGAAATAATCTGGCTCCTTGTCACCATCACTGAAAACTTCATCATATATCTCTGATTTTTCAAAATTAAAATTTAAAAACTGCCAAATGCAAGTCAAATGAAGGATAGAAGACTGATGAAGGAAAGTAACTCATGAAACATGGTATGGATTAATTAAGAAAATTGGATCTGGAAGAGACTGAACTCGGATTTCACGGTTCTGAGTACAATTGGAAGTCCACTTGAGTGACATTCTGCTAAGATATCTCAAAAGTCATGCACAATAACTGTCTAGTTATGAGTCAAGAGTCTTTGACACACACACACAAATGAGCAAAACCTAATCAGTGGTTTTCTCTCTTTTCAGATACCATTTTATTCCACTTGACACTGCTGCCCAGAACCAACTAATTGCACTGTTCATATCACTAAATTGTTTTTGTTTTGTCTTTTTACACTGCAATTCTAGTGAAAATCCACTTCTAATAAATGTATTTATATAGTGCTGAATCTATTAGAGGAATAAAGTGCTTTCATACCAGTCGTTCACGCACATGCAACTGATTCAGAAGGATGTAAGCCCACAACCCCCCCACCCCTTTCCCCTCAAAAAATAAACTTTGGAATGTACTAACATTTTACTTCAGTAATACAACTTTCCATCTGTGTCGATGATATCCTCACTTCTAGACATGATGGGAAGAACCATATCTGAAGGTAGAATCAAGCACAAAGATAGCATTTCCCCTGAAAGATGACATAAATCTTACTGCAAACAAACAATAAGATAAACCTGGTGCTGACTATAAATCCACTCTCTTTTTGTCTCTGTTATACTGATATGTTTTCCCCCCTACATCATATAGTTAAACGGTGATGAATAATAATAATATAAATAAGCAGCACACACACAATTAGTTCCCAGATTACTTTGCTGAATAAAATGTTTTACATTACATCACCATCTCTGACATACAAAAATAAAATATCAACACAGATACTATGTGTATAAGTTCATAAGTTCAATGTGGAGTCTCCAAAAATTTCATATGAATGGTTTTTTTGTTTTTTTTAAGAACCAGTAGCATAAATAAATATGTAATGCCTGCAGTCTTTTCATTTCACCTGTAACATTTGTCAAGCTTGAACAAAGTTTAAAAAAACAAACCCCCTAACAACAACAACAAAACAACATGCAAGAATTAACACATATAAGTCAAGCACAAATTCCAAAATGGTAAAATTTCATCAACAAACACCGATATCTGCACAATTCCTGAAAAGAATATCCTGGAAACTGACAAAACTTCACAACAAAATCAGTCTCCTGAGCACTCAATAATAATAACAACACTGCCTGTGCCTTTACAACCAGCTCTCACTTACAAACTAACCATGAAACACTTTTCAAAAACACAACACTGACTCCTCCATGTTTTCTGCAAAAGAGCGAAGAGAAAACCGACAAGGTTCTCAATGAAGAAATGAGTAAACTGCCCGCTTAACACACAAACATCACTTGAAGTTGAACTGCACTTTGAGGAGGTATTTCATGCGTATCTGAGCGGTGTTGTAAACGATGAACTCGTTGTAGTTGAGTGTGTAGCCCTTTGGATTTTTCACTCCGGTGTTGGTACCCTTGCCCACCGGAACAACCAATCCATCAGGCCTGCCAATCACAGAAATACAGATATCATGTTCCAAGGATATTTTCCCACCTGAAATCATGCATTGCTCTGCATATTGAACTTGGTATGCACTTTTGATGCATTTCTTATCAAATATATGTATTGATATGTATACTGCACTTGGTATCTTCTTCTTCTTCTTCGTTCATAGGCTGCAACTCCCAGGTTCACTCAAATGTACACGAATGGGCTTTTACATGTATGACCGTTTTTACCTCGCCATGTACGATGCCATACTCCGTTTTTGGGGGTGTGCATGCTGGGTATGTTCTTGTTTCCATAACCCACTGAACGCTGACATGAGGATCTTTAACGTGTGTATTTGATCTTCTGCTTGCATATACACATGATGGGGTTCGGGCACAAGCAGGTCTGCACATATGTTGACTTTGGAGATCGGAAAAATCTCCACCCTTTACCCACCAGGCGCCGTTACCAAGATTCAAAACTGGGACCCTTAATTCGAAAGTCCACTTCACTACTGCGCCTGTCATATTTGGTAGGAACTTTTGATGCATTTCTTGACATATATATGTATTGATATGTATATTGTACTTGGTATGAACATTTGATAAATTGTATTGTCAAATAAATGTATTTATATGTATTGATATGTACTTGGTACGAAGTTTTGATGCATTGTCTTATCGTATATATGCATATATATATGCATATATATATATATATATATAGAGAGAGAGAGAGAGAGAGAGAGAGAGAGAGAGAGAGAGAGAGATATTACACACATATATATATATAGAAAGAGAGAGAGAAGAGAGATATTGTACTTGGCATGAACTTTTGATGCATTGTCTTGACTTATTCTGTAATGTTTCTCACTTGGGCATGAACTTTTGACGCATTGTCTTGACTTATTCTGTAATGTTTCTCAGCTGGGCATGAACTTTTGACGCACTGTCTTGACTTATTCTGTTATGTTTCTCAGTTGGGCATGAACTTTTGACGCATTGTCTTGACTTACCCTGTAATGTTTCTCAGTTGGGCATGAACTTTTGACGCACTGTCTTGACTTATTCTGTAATGTTTCTCAGCTGGGCATGAACTTTTGACGCATTGTCTTGACTTATTCTGTAATGTTTCTCAGTTGGGCATGAACTTTTGACGCATTGTCTTGACTTATTCTGTAATGTTTCTCAGCTGGGCATGAACTTTTGACGCATTGTCTTGACTTACCCTGTAATGTTTCTCACTTGGGCATGAACTTTTGACGCATTGTCTTGACTTATTCTGTAATGTTTCTCACTTGGGCATGAACTTTTGACGCATTGTCTTGACTTATTCTGTAATGTTTCTCAGTTGGGCATGAACTTTTGACGCATTGTCTTGACTTATTCTGTAATGTTTCTCAGTTGGGCATGAGCTTTTGACGCATTGTCTTGACTTATTCTGTAATGTTTCTCACTTGGGCATGAGCTTTTGACACATTGTCTTTACTTATTCTGTAATGTTTCTCAGTTAGGCATGAGCTTTTGACGCATTGTCTTGACTTACTCTGTAATGTTTCTCAGCTTGGGCATGAGCTTTTGACGCACTGTCTTGACTTATTCTGTAATGATTCTCAGTTGGGCATGAGCTTTTGACGCATTGTCTTGACTTATTCTGTAATGTTTCTCACTTGGGCATGAACTTTTGACGCACTGTCTTGACTTATTCTGTAATGATTCTCAGC
Organism: Babylonia areolata; assembly: GCF_041734735.1. Classification (NCBI taxonomy): domain Eukaryota; kingdom Metazoa; phylum Mollusca; class Gastropoda; order Neogastropoda; family Buccinidae; genus Babylonia; species Babylonia areolata. The sequence goes on from NC_134901.1 coordinate 13,311,044, forward strand.
TGGGCTGCATGTTTCAATGGATGGTGTAACATACTGTATTCGTACTGGAACTACTGTATTATAAAGCATTCAGACCAACATTTATTTGATTGGGTGCTATATTAATACACTTGTAACTACCATTATTATTATTATTATTATTACTATTATCATGTTATCATACTGTGACTGGCTGATCCAAGAGTTGACAGACTAGTCCCCTGTAGAAAAGCAGGACTATCCTTTGATACAATATTTGATTTAAAAAAAAAACAAAAAACAAACAAACAACAAAAAAAACCCAACAACTACGAAGCAGCAAAATGCAATAATACCACCCTCAAGGTGATGTCATCTGCTGAGCCATCCATTCCATTCCATTTGCCTGGTCTCAAACGAATGAGATATCATGGCAAGTGACAAAATTTGCTCAAGCTGAGTGCACTTTTCTGATAATATGGCTGAATCAGCATGAGGGTGCGTGGTATTATGTATTTTCATTATCTTAAATACATCTGATTTCGCATTTCAAAACAATTTTGCATAGGTTTAACCCATGTTTTGGGGAACCTTTAAGAATAAAATAATGTAATTTCATGGCTTTAATAAAAAAACAACAACAAAAAACCCAAACATATACACATAACAACAAAATTTCAAGACTGACACAACCACCAAGAAGGCCCCTCCAGTAGCACTTTATGTAAATTAAATAATGTAAATAAAATACTGTGATTTCGTGGCTTTTATAAACCAACACACAGGCGTACACATTACAAAAACATTCCAAAACTATCACAACCACCATGAAGACCCCTCCAGCAGCACTTTATGTAAATTTTTACGAACTCACAGCGTCTTGAATGTGGAGGGGTCAGGGCCGACAGACCCACAGCCTTTGACGCTGTGTTTTCCGCTGGGCAGTTTGTCGGCATAGTAATCTGCATCCAGCTTCTCGTTGATGTTTCCCAGAGACACCTGTACACATTGTGACAGGAGTAATGATAATAATAATCTTAATAATGGATACTTATATAGCGCACTATCTAGAAATCTGCTCTATGTGCTTTACAAAACACTTTTGTTTGCGTGATACATTACATCAATGTTACGTACACGCATCAAAATATGACTAACAAACTAAACACACACACACAATGCATACATGCATTTGACATACATATGTACATAGCAGCAGCCCTCCACACAAACACAAACATAGAAAAACACAAACACACACATGCACAAACACACACACACATGCATGCGATCAAACATGCGAACACACACAAATACACACTCATACACACTTTAAAAATATCTGTTCTGATATGCAGAATTACATGCCTTTCAATGATGTTTCCCAGAAACCCATCAACATCAACAGAAACATATCAATCATCAACAAAGTAAATTAACATGTTTCCGATTGATGTTTCTTAGAAGCATTTGTACCAATCATCTACTAAATAAGAATCTGAATTAGATAAGTGAACTGATTCAAAGCTACTCTATTTCAGATACTAATTTGGTGTTTTCACGTACTGACTCCAGGACATTGAATGAATACATATAAATATGAATATGAATATATATAAATCCACTCATGATGTGCTCTTTGAGTCATAACACATTGTCTTATTGTAGAGCCGACATTACCCCTTCGACTGCCATGCTGATGTAGTGCATGCCATATGACATGTATATCTATACTGTTTCAACTCCACAAATCGACCAATCCACATGTGACAGCAAAACTGTGAAGTGTACACAAGAATGAGCACAATAGCAATGCTTTCTACATGTCCTTATTTCCAGTGCAACTCACAATGTTAATAACTTAAAATAGTTAATAGGAGTTTGATTGGCTGACAGCGGACCGGGGAAAAATGGCTCATCTTTTCACTGTTAGCCGCACGAAATTTGGCCAAGCAGAGCAAACCGATAGGCCTAGTTTGCATCAGTTTGACATGGTACAGTATATGACACCAAACTGAAAATACCGTTGTAGAAAAGCATATTATTACTGCATGTCTATATTTAATTCTTATGTTGGATGAGGGTTTCTGATCATGAACTGGAAGTTATCCATGACTTTGCATACTCCGAGCTAAACAAGCATATTGGCAAGACTGCTACTACAATTTCAAGACTGACAAAGAGAGTTTGGAACAACAGAAATCTGACAGAACACAACAAGGTCCAGGTCTACAAAGCTTGCATCATGAGTACCCTCCTGTATGGCAGTGAAACCTGGACACTAAGTGCCAGACAGAAAGCTCAATGCCTTCCACATGCGCTGCCTCCGAAACATCCTGAACATCTCCAGGCAGGACAAAGTCTCCAACAACACTGTCCTTGAGAGAGCTGGGATCCACAGCATGTACATCCTCCTGAGGCAAAGACGTATGAGCTGGCTTGGACATTTGTGCGAAAAGACAATGGACAAATACCCGGAGACCTCTTGTGTGGCGAGCTGGCCCAGGGAAAGTTCCCTACAGGCAGTCCCCAACTGCCCTACAAAGATGTCTACAAAAGAGACCTGAAGACCCTGGGCATCAACCCAGACATGTGGGAAGCTGTGGCCTTCTGAACGATCATTATGGAGGCAGACATTGCAGAAAGCCCTCTCTAACTTGGAAGAGACCTGCCCAACAGTTAGAGGCAAAAAGACAAAGAAGGAAGGCCCAAAGTCTGACTGACAGACCAACATCAGACTTCATCTATGCAAAGTGTGGGAGAGACTGTCATTCCTGTAAAGGCCTGAGAAGCCACATCTGATGTTGCACCAGAAACATCACCCAGAGCACAAACTCCATAGTTTCCCAACACTGAAGGGTGCCTACTGTCATGCTAAATTATAGATGGTATTTTGTGCCTACCCTTTAACTGTGATTATTGCATATGTGGTTTACTTCAAGTAAACTTTCAAGAGCTTTACTGAATTACTGTGATTCTTGTGCACTGTTTACGTGTTTTCACACAAATTAATTTCTCTCATTGGAGGTAATAAAGTATTCTGTATTCTGTAACGTGAAAATATCTTAACTGCTTCAGCTATTGTGTCCTCTAAGAAGACATCTCACATTCTATGATCAGGTTCAGATCCACTCTGATTCTGCATTCCCCAACTCAGACAGTCCACAACTTGCCAGCCGCTCTTTGTCTCTGGACCTTGCACTTGAAAACACTCTCTCTCTTTTGTTTCATCAAATCCTGCACTCAGCTCCTTCCAATCCTGTCCTTAAAACCCCCCTGTTTCCGAAGTGGCACCTCCATACCCTCCATTTAATCCAACCAAAGTTTCTCAAGTCTTCTGTCTGCACGTACTGGTAAGTGTTGTCTCTCATCTTTTTGTTTTGAAGTTAAGCACACGTGTGAAAGCTGGGTGTGAAAGAACTTTGATTTGTTTCTGCACAACATTTAGCAGTTGATAAATCTTCTTCTTCTCCCTCTCCCCTAACTCTGTGAACTTCTTCTTCTTCTGTGTTCACTTGTATGCACACAAGTGAGCTTTTACGTGTATGACCGTTTTTACCCCGCCATGTAGGCAGCCATACTCCGTTTTCAGGGGTGTGCATGCTGGGTATGTTCTTGTTTCCATAACCCACCGAACGCTGACATGGATCACAGGATCTTTAACGTGCGTATTTGATCTTCTGCTTGCATATACACACGAAGGGGGTTCAGGCACTAGCAGGTCTGCACATATGTTGACCTGGGAGATCGTAAAAATCTCCACTCTTTACCCACCAGGCGCCGTCACCGTGATTCAAACCCGGGACCCTCAGATTGACAGTCCAACGCTTTAACCACTCGGCTATTGCGCCCGTCACTCTGTGAACAGTTGTTGGGGCGCCACACAGAAGAACTGTTCACTAGATTCCTCCAGATTATCAGTTTTGTGTGAAAGCCTGGGTCTCTTTAAACGGTTTAGAATAATAATACATTTACAAATAATATCATTAATAAAATAAAAAATGGAAATTTTCTTCCTAAAATTATGTTTAAGTAACATACTAATGCAGACTCCGGCTGGGGTCTGATTCCTTTCCTGTGCAAACTACTACCCGCCTATGCGGAGAAAACGAAAATAGCTACGGCTGATAACCTCCTGAAGTAGGTTACCTCCCCTTTGCATTCCTGACTAAAAAAAATATACTGTTATTATCATCATTATCACCATATCAAGGTGTGTTCAATGCAGTGGAAGTTCTGTCCCTGCAACACAGTAAAGGGCCAGCCTACAGATACTCACATCACACAGCAGCATCAGGCCAATGTTCTTCTGTCGTGAGGCAAAGCAGTAGTTGGCACTCTTGCTGGACATGTCCGCAAAGTACACGCCTTTCCCAAACTTAAACAAAGCACAGAGTAAACATCTCTCCTGAACAGAAGCAAAACACAAAGCACATATCTTTCCTGAGCAGAAACAGAACATACAGTACACATATTTCCTCAACAGATACAAAGCACACAGTACACATCTTTCCTCAACAGAAACAAAGCACACAGTACACATCTTTCCTGAACAGAACAAACCACACAGTACACATCTTTCCTGGACAGAACAAAACACAAAGAACACATAAACAGAAACAAAACACACAGTACACATCTTTCCTCAACAGAAACAAAACACAAAGAGCACATAAACAGAAACAAAGCACACAGTACACATCTTTCCTGAACAGAAACAAAACACAGTACACATCTTTCCTGAACAGAAACAAAGCACGCAGTACACATCTTTCCTGAACAGAAACAAAACACACAGTACACATCTTTCTGAACAGAAACAAAACACACAGTACACATCTTTCTGAACAGAAACAAAACACACAGTACACATCTTTCCTGAACAGAAACAAAACACACAGTACACATCTTTCCTGAACAGAACAAAACACACAGTACACATCTTTCCTCAACAGAAACAAGACACACAGTACACATCTTTCCTCAACAGAAACAAAGCACACAGTACACATCTTTCCTGAACAGAACAAAGCACACAGTACACATCTTTCCTGAACAGAAACAAAGCACACAGCACACATCTTTCCTGAACAGAAACAAAGCACACAGTACACATCTTTCCGAACAGAAACAAAACACACAGTACACATAAACAGAAACAAAACACACAGTACACATCTTTCCTGAACAGAAACAAAACACACAGTACACATCTTTCCGAACAGAAACAAAACACACAGTACACATCTTTCCGAACAGAAACAAAACACACAGTACACATCTTTCCGAACAGAAACAAAACACACAGTACACATCTTTCCTGAACAGAAACAAAAAAACAGAAACAAAACACACAGTACACATCTTTCCGAACAGAAACAAGACACACAGTACACATCTTTCCTGAACAGAAACAAAACACACAGTACACATCTTTCCTGAACAGAACAAAACACAAAGAACACATAAACAGAAACAAGACACACAGTACACATCTTTCCTGAACAGAAACAAAGCACACAGTACACATCTTTCCTGAACAGAACAAAACACACAGTACACATCTTTCCTCAACAGAACAAACCACACAGTACACATCTTTCCTGAACAGAAACAAAACACACAGTACACATGTTTCCTGAACAGAAACAAAACACACAGTACACATCTTTCCTGAACAGAAACAAAACACACAGTACACATCTTTCCTCAACAGAAAACAAAACACACAGTACACATCTTTCCTGAACAGAAACAAAACACACAGTACACATCTTTCCGAACAGAAACAAAACACACAGTACACATCTTTCCTGAACAGAAACAAAACACACAGTACACATCTTTCCTGAACAGAAACAAAACACACAGTACACATCTTTCCTGAACAGAACAAAACACACAGTACACATCTTTCCGAACAGAAACAAAACACACAGTACACATCTTTCCGAACAGAAACAAAACACACAGTACACATGTTTCCTGAACAGAAACAAAACACACAGTACACATAAACAGAAACAAAACACACAGTACACATCTTTCCTGAACAGAAACAAAACACACAGTACACATCTTTCCTGAACAGAAACAAAACACACTGTACACATAAACAGAAACAAAACACACAGTACACATCTTTCCTCAACAGAAAACAAAACACACAGTACACATCTTTCCTCAACAGAAACAAAACACAAAGAGCACATAAACAGAAACAAGACACACAGTACACATCTTTCCTGGACAGAAACAAAGTACACAGTACACATCTTTCCGAACAGAAAACAAAACACACAGTACACATCTTTCCTGAACAGAAACAAAACACAGTACACATCTTTCCGAACAGAAAACAAAACACACAGTACACACCTTTCCTGAACAGAAACAAAACACAGTACACATCTTTCCTCAACAGAAACAAAGCACACAGTACACATCTTTCCTGAACAGAACAAACCACATAGTACACATCTTTCCTGGACAGAACAAAACACAAAGAACACATAAACAGAAACAAAACACACAGTACACATCTTTCCTCAACAGAAACAAAACACAAAGAGCACATAAACAGAAACAAAACACACAGTACACATCTTTCCTGAACAGAAACAAAGCACACAGTACACATCTTTCCTGAACAGAAACAAAACACAGTACACATCTTTCCGAACAGAAACAAAACACACAGTACACATCTTTCCTGAACAGAAACAAACCACACAGTACACATCTTTCCTGAACAGAAACAAAGCAAACAGTACACATCTTTCCTGAACAGAACAAAAGACACAGTACACATCTTTCCTGAACAGAAACAAAACACACATTACACATCTTTCCTGAACAGAAACAAAGCAAACAGTACACATCTTTCCTGAACAGAAACAAAGTACACAGTACACATCTTTCCTGAACTGAACAAAACACACAGTACACATCTTTCCTGGACAGAAACAAAGTACACAGTACACATCTTTCCTAAACAGAAACAAAGCACACAGTACACATCTTTCCGGAACTGAACAAAACACACAGTACACATCTTTCCTCAACAGAAACAAACCACACAGTACACATCTTTCCTGAACTGAACAAACCACACAGTACACATCTTTCCTCAACAGAACAAACCACACAGTACACATCTTTCCTGAACAGAAACAAAGCAGAAAGTACACATCTTTCCCGAACAGAACAAATGACACAGTATACATCTTTCCTGAACAAAACAAAGACACAGTACACATCTTTCCTCAACAGAAACAAAACACACATTACATATCTTTCCTGAACAAAAACAAAAGACAACATACAAGCCTTTCCCCAACTGAAACAAAACATACATTTAATTTCCCAAAGTGAATGGATGTGTAGTCCAGATTTCTGTTGCCTTAAGTCTTCACCAGAAACAAAGAAAATCTTGCACAATGTGAGACTAATAGAGCTATTCTCTATGCTGATGTTTTCTACTACTTTTTTTTGGTTTTTAGGGTTGGTTTGTTGTTGTTTTTTGCTGCTCCATCATCTGCACTGTTTCAATGGCATTTCTCCCACATCACTCATTTCAAGTCGCCTCTACACAACCACACCCAGGTTTATCTGTTGCAGATCCAGCACTGGAAATCCTCAGGAGACCATCAATGTTAAGTGGCCACACTGCTGCTGAGTCACTTCCATGGTGTTGGGTTGTGCCTGCTCTGAGTTAACATACTTAGGACACCACCTACTAAGCTCCCTACCGATGACAATAATCGCTTTGTCGCAGAGTGCATTTGTACAGTAACTTCTAAGCCTGCAAGTCTAAATGACAATACTGTATGTCAATACAGAATACCACTAAAAAAATGTGATAAATATATTCTGCAATATTTTGAAACTATAAAAACAACAACAGTAAGACAGAAAAAACGAATACAAAAGCACACTCACAAAAATCTTCATAGGTGCATGTGTCCAAGTGTGTGCATGCATTTTGTGTGCGATTATGCAGTACAGTACACGGACGCTCTTATGTAAATGTCACAATTCTTATTTAGCGGCTCTGGTTACATTATTATTGAATGGTAAACAAACCAATCTGGGATTTGTCTAGATGTTTCAGGTAAAAGAAAACAACACTGCAAAAGCACAGCAAGGAAACACACACACACACACACACACATGCAAAACACCACTACGATGATATGCAAAACTGTGAGACACAGAAATGTCTTGATACAAACAGCAATAAACCATACCATGTATCCAGTGACCGGAGCCTCAGGGGGAGCAATCCTCAAGCCCTGACCAAGAATGCCGGCCCAGTTGGTGAGCCGTGAGCCATGCCACAGCAACATTCTGCAAAGCGGACAATGCATGAAGCAAACATAAAACCTCACTTTATTTCTCTCAAGATAAACACCTGTTTAAAAAAAAAAAAAAACGAAATCAGTAACTTTTTCACAGAGAAATTTCTGTGTGAAAAACACACCCCATCAGCAAATATTTTAGACCTGACGCCCTCAGTCAAATGATTCGGTTTGTTTGTTTGTTCACTTCAAACTAAATCATTGGGGGGTGGGGGGTGGGGGGGAATGTTAGTCAATTTCGTTCTGCAGGGAAAGTTGGCTGCAGCTGTCAAGCTTTGTGACAATGTGAAAAACTGTCCTTTTAACACAAACCCTCAATGTCAACTAAAGTCGCCTATGGTGGTGAAGGAGTTAAAAAACAAAACAAAAAACAAACAAATACTAATGCAGACGAGCCTGGCATAGCCCAGCCAAAGGCAAACTTAAGCTAAACAGAACTGACCCCCTCCAACTGATTTTATCTCCCCCTCATAACAGATATGGGGAACATTTCAGACTAACTTGAAATGATGATCCCCCCCCCCCCCAACCCCCCTTAACCCCTCCCCGTAGTAAGTTTGGCCCTGTTAGAATTAATAGACTATATCAAGGTGGAAATTTCCTATGCTTGCTTTTGTTAAGGTATGCAGGAGTGTGGGGGTGGTGGTCAGTAATGGCTAGCCCTTTCATTTTATATAGCTTCAATTAAAACCTATAAAAAAAAATTAAAAAAAGGGAGTCATTTCAAACTGGGGAGAGGGTGTGGGGGAAATAGGGGGATGTCATCTTGACTAGCCAAGGTAACAGAAGTTCTCCGCAAGGCTAGCCATGTATCTCACCTGTTTCCATGTATCTCACCTGTATTTTTTTCATTATCTCACCTGTTATTATATTACCTCACATGTTTCCATGTATCTCACCCGTTTACAATATTTCATGTGTCTCAATGCGTCTAATATTTTTCTAAGTATCTCACATGTTTCCACATGTCTCACCTGTTTCTATGCATCTCACACGTTTCTACGCATTTCATATGTTTCCATGCACCTCACCTCCTTCATGTATCTCACCTGTTTCCATGTATTTCACATGTTTCTGTGTATCTCACCTGTTTCCACATATCTCACATGTCTATCACCTGCTTAAGCTATCTCATCTGTTTCAATTATCTCACCTGTTTCCATGGTCGAGGTAGTTGGCCTTCTCCCCATCCTTGTCAACCTCGAACACCTCCAGCAGCTTCATCTTGTACTGGTTGTGGGTGCTGGCATGGGTCTTTTGCAGGTACTCATCCACCAACTATTCGAATAATGATAATAATACATAACTTATCAATAACTATGGTGATGATAATGCGTTACTTTTTTCATGGCACGATATCCAGCACAATGCTGCTCAAAGTGCCCAATTTTACTGCTCATCAACTGGTAATAATAATAATATTAATAGATAACTCAATGATATATAACTTAATAATAATAATAATAAATAAATTAATAATAATAAATAACTTTACAATGGGATGATATTCTGTACAATGCTGCTTAAATTGCATAACATGTTACTGCTCCACCAACTGATAATGCATAACTTAATAACAATAATAGATAACTTAATAACAACAATAACAATAAATAATAACAATAAAAATGAATCTGTGGCTACCTTGAAGTTGTCAGCTGTCTGATCCAGAGGACTCAAGCCACAGGCCAGAGAGTGGTAATGGCGGTCCACAGGGTTTTCAGACTTATCTCCCTCTTTCAGCATCTTGATGGCATACTCAATGTCTTCCAAGGCCTGCAAGATATAAAACAGAAAACTGTGTCAGAAATTTTCCAACTAATGTAAGGCTAATTTTCAGGATTATCTCTTGGCAATGCGTTATTTGCCATCGATTGTTTTATGTAACAAACAAATTTTAAGCCACCTTCTTCCCAAAGTTAAAACTGGCAGTTTCACAAAACAAAGGAAACGGATGACTCTTATTTTCAAAAGCATATTCAGATATACCTAATACTGAGATGCATGAACTTGTATCAAAAACCGTACTTACAAGTCAGGTCATGAGAATGGAGTAAATCATTACGGTAAAGAAAATGGGAACGATTCTCACATGCTTCATCCAACCAGACACAGTACATCATTTTAATCAGCCCTGTTTGGCTCGGCTGTACAGCACATGATTTAAAGCCATCTTAATGTTTCAATTATCTTTGATGTAAGTCAGTGTGTGTGTGTGTGTGAGTGCGCATGCATGTATGTGTGCTTGCGCATGCGTGTAGACGTGCACATGTGTGTTCACAAGCAAGCAGTTGCTTGTGCATGTCTTGGATTATAGCATGTCTAAACCTGAATTGAAATCTGAACTTTTTTTATATATCTAAATTCAGTTCCAACAAGAACAATATGTATAAAAACATATTTCTTCACTCTGTTCAAAACCACAAACTTTACTCCAGTTCTTGGGACTGTAACCACATGAACCCTGCCAGTGACACACCAGTACCCCCACCATAACAACACACTCTTCACCCTCCATCAACACTGCAAACAACAATTCCATGATCCAGTTACCTCAAGGAGCTTGAACCCTGCCAGTGACACACTTGTACCCCCACCATAACAACACACTCTTCACGCTCCATCAACACTGCAAACAGCAATTCCATGATCCAGTGACGGGCGCAATAGCCGAGTGGTTAAAGCGTTGGACTTTCAATCTGAGGGTCCCGGGTTCGAATCACGGTGACGGCGCCTGGTGGGTAAAGGGTGGAGATTTTTACGATCTCCCAGGTCAACACATGTGCAGACCTGCTAGTGCCTGAACCCCCCTCGTGTGTATATGCAAGCAGAAGATCAAATACGCACGTTAAAGATCCTGTAATCCATGTCAGCGTTCAGTGGGTTATGGAAACAAGAACATACCCAGCATGCACACCCCCGAAAGCGGAGTATGGCTGCCTACATGGCGGGATAAAAACGGTCATACACATAAAAGCCCACTCGTGTGCATACGAGTGAAAGTGGGGGTTGCAGCCCACGAACGAAGAAGAAGAAGAAGAAAGATCCAGTTACCTCAAGAAGCTGCAGTTTCTCTTTCACCTCTTTGGGGGTTCGAATCAACGGTGGTGTCCTCATTCTGCAACACCATCACACTGACCACATGGGATGACAACATGGACAACACATAGTGTCAATACAGATCTCAGGAAAAAACTGTGGTTGGCATACAATATGGACAACACACAGTGTCAATACAGATCTAGGGAAAAAACTGTGGTTGGCATACAATATGGACAACACATAACGTCAATATAGATATCAGGAAAAATATTGTGGTTGGCATATATGGACAACACAGTGTCAATACAAATCTCAGGAAAAAACTGTGGTTGGCATACGATATGGACAACACACAGTGTTAATACAGATCTCAGGAAAAAATTCTGGTTGGCATACGATATGGACAACACATAACGTCAATATAGATCTCAGGAAAAAACTGTGGTTGGCATACGATATGGACAACATATACTGTCAATACAGATCTCAGGAAAAAACTGTGGTTGGCATACGATATGGACAACATATACTGTCAATACACATCTCAGGGAAAAACTGTGGTTGGCATACGATATGGACAACATATACTGTCAATACAGATCTCAGGAAAAAACTGTGGTTGGCATACAATATGGACAACACATAACGTCAATATAGATCTCAGGAAAAAACTGTGGTTGGCATACAATATGGACAACACATAACGTCAATATAGATCTCAGGAAAAAACTGTGGTTGGCATACGATATGGACAACACATAGTGTCAATACAGAACTAAGGAAAAAACTGGTTGGCTAAAGATATGGACAACACAGTGTCAATGCAAAACTTAAGAAAAACTTGTGGCTGGAATACAATTAGGACAACACATAATGTCAATACAAAAGTTACAAAAAATGGTGGTTGGCATATAGTATCAGCCTTGCAGTAGACATGGCTATTTTACAGAATCACAAACTGACATATATGTGTGCACACAAGCACATATGTACGTGTGTGTGTGTGTTTTGTGTGTACTTGTGCCAAAGGATGGGTTTTTTGTGTTTTCTTCTGTTTCCTCCTCAAACGGTTTTTGAAGAAATACTTTTTTTTTTTTAAATATAAAAAACCCAAAAAAACTTGAAAGAAAGAAAGAATAAAGACGGTGAACAGGACAGAGTTACATGAGACAGTCCAGAAAAGCGACCGACCCAAAGTCATGGGGGATCCTGGTGTAGAAAATGCTGCAGGCGTCAGTCAGGTTGCGGCCAAAGTCCTTCTGGTTGATCAGAGTCTCCACCTCCTTCAGCGCCTCGTATCCCGCCTTGATCTGCTTCTTTGTCAGTTTGCCTGTCAATCAACACCCACACCCCTGTCAACCAACACCCACACCTCTGTCAATCAACACCTGTCAAACCCCACACCTCTTGTCAATCAACACCCATACCCCTGTCAAACCCCACACCTCTTGTCAATCAACACCCATACCCCTGTCAATCAAACCCCACACCTCTGTCAATCAACACCCATACCCCTGTCAATCAAACCCCACACCTCTGTCAATCAACACCCATACCCCTGTCAATCAAACCCCACACCTCTGTCAAACCCCACATCTCGGTCAATCAACACCCATACCTCTGTCAAACCCCACACCTCTGTCTGTCAACACCCATACCTCTATGAAACCCCACACCTCTGTCAATCAACACCCATACCTCTGTCAAACCCCACACCTCTGTCTGTCAACACCCATACCCCTGTCAAACCCCACACCTCTTGTCAATCAACACCCACACCTCTGTCAAACCCCACACCTCTGTCAATCAACACCCATACCCCTGTCAATCAAACCCCACACCTCTGTCAATCAACACCCATACCCCTGTCAATCAAACCCCACACCTCTGTCAATCAACACCCATACCCCTGTCAATCAAACCACACACTTCTGTCAATCAACACTCATACCCCTGTCAATCAAACCCCACACCTCTGTCAATCAACACCCATACCTCTGTCAAACCCCACACCTCGGTCAATCAACACCCATACCTCTGTCAAACCCCACACCTCTGTCTGTCAACACCCATACCTCTGTCAAACCCCACACCTCTTATCAATCAACACCCATACCTCTGTCAAACCCCACACCTCTTGCTGTCAACACCCATACCTCTGTCAAACCCCACACCTCTGTCTGTCAACACCCATACCTCTGTCAATCAAATCAACACCTCTGTCAAACCCCACACCTCTGTCAAACCCCACACCTCTGTCTGTCAACGCCCACACCCCTGTCAATCAAATCAACACCCCCCGTCAATCAATACCCACACCCCTGTCGATCAAATCAACACCCATACCTCTGGCAAATCAACACCCATGTCAATCAATACCCACACCCCTGTCAATCAACACCCATACCTCTGTCAAATCCCGCACCTCTGTCTGTCAACGCCCACACCCCTCTCAATCAAATCAACACCCCTGTCAATCAATACCCACACCCCTGTCGATCAAATCAACACCCACACCCCTGTCAATCAACACCCATACCTCTGTCAAACCCCACACCTCTGTCAACAGTGACACCCCTGTTGAACACTTCTCATAATTGGATACCACTGACGAGGAGCTCAGTCTTAAGTTATGACTATCACTTCTAACAAACATTCTGATCTTTCTTTTGTGACGACTCGTAACAAAGGCAATGTTTTGAGTAAACTTATGACTATTTCAATACTTGCAACCAGAAATTGCTCCTCACTTCACAAGGCAGCCAACATTAACTGGCATCTCAGTGCTCAATGTCCAAACACTTTTATCTTCAGCAACCTACCCAGTGGTGCCTTCTTGGCATCGTATTTCATCTCCACCACCGCCTCTTCCATGGACTTCACGTCACAGATCAGCTTCACCAAGTCCTGAAAGAGGTAGCACAGCAACAAAGCTGTCAATGCTGAGAAAGAAACAGCACTAGTGAACAGCAAAACAAAAAAATAGAACCCCCCCACCCCCCTCTAAAATTACATTTAATTAACATGCATCATTGTATTTTTGTCACCAACTGATTTCTGTGTGTGAAATTCAGGCTGCTCTCCCCAGGGAAACCTTATCGCTACACTGTGAGCGCCACCCATTTTTTGGTATTTTTTCCTGCCTGCAGTTTTTAATTGTTTTTCCTGTCGAAGTGGATTTTTCTACATAATTTTGCCAGGGACAACCCTTTTGCTGCCATGGGTTCTTTTACTTGCGCTAAGTGCATGCTGCACACGGGACTCCGTTTTATCGTTTCATCCTAATGACTAGCATCCACACCATCACTCAAAGTCTAGTGGAGGGAGAGAAAATACTGGCGACTGTGCCATGATTTGAACCAGTGCACTCAGATTCTCTCACTTCCAAGGCAGACACGTTACCGCTAGGCCATCACTCCATACCAAGACCCACTGATACAGATTCATGGAGAGATACAGGGTCCAGTTCATGAGGACTGACTTCGGGTGTGAAGCAAAAGGTCTGGACTTTAAATTTGGCATTCATGGGCCTGGTAGGAAGGTCTGAAATGAACGTCTGGACTTCTCACAAGCAGTCCCTGACGAGGCCTTCATTTTTTTTTTTCTTTTCCAGAAAGGGCCCCCCCCACACCCGCCCTCCCCCCCCCCAAAAAAAACCAAAACAAAACAGATGATTGCCAGCTGCTGCAGAGTGGTATCGATGCCAGATTTGTTCAGCCTGATGCTGTGTTGGCATGAAGATTCACTAGTTTGGTTGTGTCCGGAGGGCATCACAAACAAGTGTGATCAAGTGGCTTGCACTTGATTGACAAATGCCAACCAAGTCATTATGTTTTGAAAGCACCCGTGGAAAACGACTGTAATGTCAGCAGCACTTGTAATAGGAAATTTTCTTCCTAAAATTATGTTTAAGTAACATACTTACTGTGACCCACTAGTGCAGACTCCGGCTGGGGTCTGACATTCCTGTCCTGTGCAAACTACTATCCGCCTAAGCGGAGAAAACAAAAGTAGCTACGTCTGATAACCTCCTCGAAGTAGGTAACCTCCCCTTTGCCCCCCTGACTAGCGCCCTCTTTTTCTGGCAGGGTGCAAAGCATCT
This sequence comes from Babylonia areolata, assembly GCF_041734735.1. NCBI lineage: Eukaryota > Metazoa > Mollusca > Gastropoda > Neogastropoda > Buccinidae > Babylonia > Babylonia areolata. The sequence continues at coordinate 13,326,506 of NC_134901.1, forward strand.
CATCTGTCCTGCATATACCCAATTTTGCTTCTAACTGAACCTGTAAAATTCAGAATGGCCTGTCGAGTGAAATGGCTCTTCTTTTCCCCCAGAACTGACTATCATCATTTTATATTCTAGTGGTTGCGTTCAGTCATAATAATCTTTCGACCGCAACACTGAAAAAAAAAACCAAACCCAAATGCGCCGCTTTTCTTTCACAAAGTCTGGGCCTATGAAGTATAGTCTAGTGAAATCACATGACTAGATTTTCAGCCCTTTTAGTCTACATTTAGACTGACTTGGCTTTCATCACCCGCCATTCCAACTTCTGATGGACTGTCTCGGACTACAGTTTAGTCTGACCATTTCTGTCAACATCTTCCTCATTAACTGGACCCCCTCCGCCCCCCCCCAATTCCTGTCCCGTACAAAATACTACTGCACCAAAGCAGTAGAAACAGAAAGTAACTGAGGCTGGTAGCCTCCACTCAGTATGTTACCTCCCTTCTGTCTAGGTGTGCAGCGTCCTTTTTTCTAGAAGATATCTTCCATTCCTGCAGCTTATGTGTCATGCACCTATGCTTTTCCGAACTTTGAAATAATGATGAACAATTGCATTGCCAACTCCATCTTCACTTGACCTGAGAGAAAATAAGATAAACTTATTTCTCAAAAGTCACAGGCTTCCAATCCATTTGTTTGTGTAAGTGGGATTCAACAAATATGTATCAACATTGCTGTTAGGTACCCACACTCTGTTTTCTCTCATACCCAAGGTGTGCTGGCATGATTCAACTTTCAACATGTGCAAACTTCCTTGGGCTTCTGAGGGCATACATCAATAAAATTGACATATTAACACACACATGCAGGCACACACACACATGCACATGCACTCACACACATATGCACACGCATTCACACACACACACACACTGACTCACACACATGTACCCACATACACACACAAACAATAAAACACACACACACACACAAGTTCACACAATATAACACACACACGCACATGTACACACAATAAAACACACACACACATGTACACACAAAAAACCACATACACACAAACACACACACAATAACACACACACACAATAACACAAGCACACATGGTCGCACCTTAACTTTCAGGTGCAGTTTTGATTCCGGCGCCTGGCTGTCCCCCTCGTCCTCTGCGTCCCCTGCGTCCAGTTGGTCCTCCCCCTGTCACACACAGCACACCGTCACGTCACTACCACGCTGCAGCACCAACAGTCACCTGTCCTCTGTTACCTGGCTGTCACCTGTGTATTGCTTGAAAATCACCTGTGTATTGCCTGAAAATCATCTATATATTGCCTGTAAATCATCTGTGTATTGCCTGAAAATCACCTGTGTATTGCCTGAAAATCATCTATGTATTGCCTGAAAATCATCTGTGTATTGCTTAAAAATCATCTGTGTATTGCCTGAAAATCATCTGTGTATTATCTTAAAATCATCTGTGCATTGCCTGAAAATCACCTGTGTATTATCTGACCAATCGTTATACACTGTCTGAAAATCATCAGTGTATTATCTGATCAAATGTTATGTATTGTCTAAAAACCATCTGTGTACTGTCTGAAAATCATGTGTATTATCTGACCAATCACTGAGTACTGTCTAAAAATCATCTGTGCACTGTTTGAAAATCATCTGTGTATCATATTAAAGAAATGACAAGAAAACAAGCAGACAATAATAAAATATTTCTAAACATTTTCCTTCTAGTTTCCTAAAAGAAAAAACCAAACAAACAAGAAACAATGACAATATAAGGTCACATAAGAACTTTCTTACCCAGCTTACATCAAACATTAAAAAATTTTTTTTTTAAAGACCGCCCCCCCACCCCCCCTCCAAACATGGACACACCCTGTTCTGTGAAAGTTAAAAATCTTGGTGGTCCCCATACTACCTTACAGGGTGTCCAAACAGAACCTAAACTACACACAAAGGCAGACAGAGGTTATGATACACATCTTTTTATTCTTTTTCAAGTGTTCGTTCGTGAAATCTTAACAATGTCCCAGGGACTTATGAACATGCAATACGTCCTTTTCAATTTCGAAGCCTCTGGGACAAATATTTACACAATCTTAGAAGCCTTGTCACATCCAGTCAAAATGACATGTTCCCATTCACACATACACACCACAAGTCATGCAGTCACAATGACATGTTCCCACTCAAACCACAAGTCATGCAGTCACAATGACATGTTCCCACTCAAACCACAAGTCATGCAGTCACAATGACATGTTCCCACTCAAACCACAAGTCATGCAGTCACAATGACATGTTCCCACTCAAACCACAAGTCATGCAGTCACAATGACATGTTCCCACTCAAACACTCAAACCACAAGTCATGCAGTCACAATGACATGTTCCCACTCAAACCACAAGTCATGCAGTCAAAATGACATGTTCCCACTCAAACCACAAGTCATGCAGTCAAAATGACATGTTCCCACTCAAACCACAAGTCATGCAGTCAAAATGACATGTTCCCACTCAAACCACAAGTCATGCAGTCACAATGACATGTTCCCACTCAATCACATAAATCACACCACAAGTCATGCAGTCACAATGACATGTTCCCACTCAATCACATAAATCACAATCAAATGTTCCCACGCACACAGACAAACCACAAGTCACAATGACATGTTCCCACGCACACAGACAAACCACAAGTCACACAGTCACAATGGCATGTTCCCACGCACACAGACAAACTACAAGTCACACAGTCACAATCATGTGTTCCCACACACACAGACAAACCACAAGTCACACAGTCATAATAATGTGTTCCCACGCAAACAGACAAACCACAAGTCACAGTCATAATAATATGTTCCCATGCATAGACAAACCACAAGTCATGCAGTCACAATGACATGTTCCCACGCACACAGACAAACAAACCATAAGTCACAATCCACAGACAAACCACAAGTCACAGTGTCATAATAATGTGTTCCCACGCATACAGACAAACCACAAGTCACGCAGTCACAATGACATGTTCCCACACATACAGACAAACCACAAGTCACGCAGTCACAATGACATGTTCCCACACACACAGCCATACCACAAGTCACGCAGTCATAATAATGTGTTCCCCCACACATAGTCAAACCACAAGTCACACAGTCATAATAATGTGTTCCCACACACACAGACAAACCACAAGTCACACAGTCACAATCATGTGTTCCCACGCACACAGACAAACCACAAGTCACACAGTCATAATAATGTGTTCCCCCACACACAGACAAACCACAAGTCACACAGTCATGATAATGTGTTCCCACACACACAGACAAACCACAAGTCACACAGTCATAATAATGTGTTCCCACACACACAGACAAACCACAAGTCACACAGTCATAATAATGTGTTCCCACACACAGACAAACCAAAAGTCATGCAGTCACAAAGACATGTTCCCACGCACACAGATAAACCACAAGTCACACAGTCATAATAATGTGTTCCCACGCACACAGACAAATCACAAGTCACATAGTCATAATAATGTGTTCCCACACACACAGACAAACCACAAGTCATGCAGTCACAATCATGTGTTCCCACACACACAGACAAACCACAAGTCACACAGTCATAATAATCTGTTCCCACACACACAGACAAACCACAAGTCACACAGTCACAATCATGTGTTCCCACACACACAGACAAACCACAAGTCACACAGTCATAATAATGTGTTCCCACACACAGACAAACCAAAAGTCATGCAGTCACAAAAACATGTTCCCACGCACACAGACAAACCACAAGTCACACAGTCATAATAATGTGTTCCCACACACACAGACAAACCACAAGTCACACAGTCATAATAATGTGTTCCCACACACACAGACAAACCACAAGTCACACAGTCATAATAATGTGTTCCCACACACACAGACAAACCACAAGTCACACAGTCATAATAATGTGTTCCCACACACACAGACAAACCACAAGTCACACAGTCACAATCATGTGTTCCCACACACACAGACAAACCACAAGTCACACAGTCATAATAATGTGTTCCCACACACACAGACAAACCACAAGTCACACAGTCACAATCATGTGTTCCCACACACACAGACAAACCACAAGTCACACAGTCACAATCATGTGTTCCCACACACACAGACAAACCACAAGTCACACAGTCATAATAATGTGTTCCCACACACAGACAAACCAAAAGTCATGCAGTCACAAAGACATGTTCCCACGCACACAGACAAACCACAAGTCACAAAGTCACAATCCACAGACAAACCACAAGTCACCTTGGCCGAGTAATCCAGATGCACCAGGTCATATTTGCCAGGCACCTTGTGGAACATGTGTCTGTTGTTCCACGCATTCTTGGTCTTGTCAAAGAACCTGCCACACACAGGTACCATTCACCCCTGTCAGACCACACAGGTGCCATCCACCCCTGTCAGACCACACAGGTGCCATCCACCCCTGTCAGACCACACAGGTAGCTAATCCTCTGCCTCCCCCACATCCCCAGTGTCTAGTATTGCCTGCACGGTTCCCCAAAATGATGATGATGCTGCTGCTGATGATATAGATACTTATACAGCACCTAGCCTTGGTCAGAGACCAAGCTCTAAGCACTTTACAAACACCAAGTCACTTGATTCAAACTGATACATACTGTTGTACCCTGCGCACCCCAAAAGGGACAAAAGGATGTAATTTCTTAGAATCTTAAATCATGAACCTTTGAGAAATCCTTGAAAGCCTGATGCATTAAAGCATGCACACACAGACATACACACACACAAACAGACAGGCGAAGATATCAGGATGAAAGAGACAAATGGTAGGAGATCATCTGCATTTTCTCTTGTTTCCCATCTTCATAAAATTTTTCTCTATTTTACAACATGCCTCCTAACTGGCTGACTTTGGGTTTTCGTATCCCACACATAAACATTCTGCTACTGTAATCACCGTTTCACCTTTTTTTTTCTGTGTGATATAACTGTTATGACTGTGTCCTATGTGATTTGTCTGTTCTGACAATGACTGTGTCTTTCAGTGCCAGAACTTTTCAGCGACACACTCACAGATTCTAGCTGAGATCATTCTCTTTCTTCTTCTTCTGCGTTCACTCGTACGCACATGAGTGGGCTTTTACGTGTATGACCGTTTTTACCCCGCCAAGTATGCAGCCATACTCCGTTTTCGGGGGTGTGCATGCTGGGTATGTTCTTGTTTCCATAACCCACCGAACGCTGACATGGATTACAGGATCTTTAACGTGCGTATTTGATCTTCTGCTTGCATATACACACGAAGGGGGTTCAGGCACTAGCAGGTCTGCACATATGGACCTGGGAGATCGTAAAAATCTCCACCCTTTACCCACCAGGCGCCGTCACCGTGATTCGAACCCGGCATTTAAAGTGTCGCAGTTGCATTAACAAACATGCAATTACGAAACAAGAAACAAGGTGAAAAATCTCCATGGTCAGGGTGTCACTCACTTCTTGTCAAACACGTTTTTGGCCTTGTCCAAATCACCCCCTGTGTTGACCAGGTTTGTCTGCCCCTTGTAGCCCACACGCCCCCACCGCTGCCACACGTAATACACCTTCTTGCTGGTCTCTTCCAGCAGCTGAATGATGTAGTACTTGTTGTTGTTGTTCCCCACGTTGGTCTGCAAGCAAGGACACAGGAGATTATCATTTTAGTAGCTCCAAAAGCAAAGTATTAGGACAGAGTACCATTTAGTAGCCCATAAAGCAAAGTTATATAAAAAAAATAAATAAATAAATAAAGTAAACAAAAACCTGCAATATTTGCTGTTCATTGCCAGGGAAATAAGTCCTGCAGCAGTTCCTCTCCTGGGGAATTTTCTGTGAAAATGGCTATTAATAAATAAGAAAAATAATCTACAGGTTGCATTTTTGGTCACAGGTATGCCAACAAGTATTTTTCTGAAAGGAAAGTAACTAGGCTTTCTATTGAAAGCACAACTGAAATTGTAAAATATATGAATTATTTAAAGTATGCAATATCATGTTTCTTGATTACACAAAATACAGCTAAATCAATGTGAATGTTTTAATATAAAAAAAAATTTAAAAAAATCAAAAGCACAAGGCAAACAAAAAAAACCCACTATATGAAGTCCATACACCATATTAGGACATGGTTATTCATAACTGAAATTGACTCTTCTGGTTTTCAGAATAATTATCATGATTTTTTCCTTAGGAAAATTTTGGAAAGCCCAGTGACAGGTTCTTGTTCTTGTTGCTTACAGTCCAGCCCACCGCACAGGGCCGTATCAGGACTATCAAACCATACAAATGCTCAAGCATGTCAACACAAAACTGTCACATCTAAGACAAACCCACAGAACGCAGTTCATGACACAGTATCCCAACCATTTAGCTCCTTAGGGCAAATAAGACTAGGCCATGCTGAGGACGCCAGCCACTACGCTTAATTTATCATCTCCAGATTACAAAAAAAAAATCATAAAAAAGGAAAAACAATACTTCGAAGCCAACCAAAAAATACATAAAAAGGCCATAGAGGAAAATAACATTGCAGAATTGGCAGCTACTGCCCATCCCAGTGTTTACAATCTCATTACCTTATCACCAGAGCAACAGCACTGATAGTACATCACAGACAGCGGAAAAGAGAAAAAAGTGTCACGGCTTGTTTGAAAAAAGAAAGGGGAATGGACAAGGAAGGCAGAAAAAGGAGACAACAGTGAAGGCAGAAAAAAGGCAGAAACAAAAAGAGTGATAGAAAAGAGGAAATTTCTAGCACAGAATTTCCAGAAGGTGGGGATGCTATTCATAATATATTTCTGTTAATAATTACGATGTAATAATTAATTGCAATGTTTTTAAAAGTGAATATGTGAAATGCTTTTATTTCAGAACATATGTTTATTACTCTTGTTTAATCAAGTAATCCGTGTGTGTGGGGTGGGTGCGGGTGTGTGCTGATTATCTGGTCGCAGTTTTCCGTAACGTATCTTTATTTTATCTTATCTGTCTATTATAATCAACGTGCAGTATAGTAGGCTATGTTTATAATTATATTTAAATAATGTTTCTTAATTCTTTCTGGTTTTACATTAAGAATACTAGTTATTACCTGCAGTGTGTGGATGTATGTATGAAACGGTGTATAAGATATTTTTTACATTTGTATCTTCGTAATATTCGTAAAAGCTGTTGTTGACTTTTACAGTTATGGTCCCCATGTTGTTTACTTGTCTATGTTGTGATAATGCACCTGACCAAATTTCTCCTGTTGGAGATAATAAAGTTATTCTTATCTTATCTTATCATACTAAAATACCCCTGGCACGTGGGACAGTGACAGGTTAACGCGTCATGCAAGGAACATGGCCATTTAAAGGAGACACAGAGAGAGAGAGTGAGAGGGTGTGTGCGTGTGTGTGTATGTATACCATGCTTCTCTTTCAGGCAATATGATTTTGTGTGAAACCATCATGTATGTGTAATATATGTTGCATGGTCTTGTAAGTGTTTGAACATGCCATTGGGAAGCAGACAGATTAAAAATATGAGAAAAAAAGAATATGAAAAAAAAAGAAAGAAAAGACAACAGAAAGGAGAAAAATGATGATGGAAGGAACAAAAACAAAACAAAAACAAAACAAAAAAGATAAAAAGAAGAAAAAAATTAATAGAAAGAACCTTCCAGGGATGCTGAAACTATCCTGCTCATTTGCAGAACTTTTACACATCCACTGATTTCTCAAAAAAAAGAAAAAAGAAAAAAGAACATGGCCATGACTACAGAATTATGGGCTAATCCTACCTGAGATAGCTGTATGGTGGTTAACAGGTTAAAACCTTCAAACCAGCGCTAAAAAAACGCACGATCCATGGAATATGACACTGAACCAGCCAGGAAACAAGAGGAATTTTATTTTGTTGAAATTGTGCGACCTGTTTGAAGACATAATTGGACAAAAAACAGAAACGCCAAAGATTCGATAGACAGATAGAAAATGCGAAAAACTTAGTCGTATGAAGTGCACAGGAACAGGTGTCGAGATGGCTGCCGGAAAAAGAGGGCGCTAGCTAGGGGGACAAAGGGGACGTTACCTACTTCCGGGAGGTTATAAGCTGTAGTACTTTCATTTTCTCCGCATTGGCGGATAGTAGTTTGCACAGGACAGGAATGTCAGACCCCTGCCGGAGTCTGCACCAGTTGGGTCACGGTTAAGTATGTGTAATTAAATATTATTTTGATGAAAGCTGGTGCTTTACCTCCACCATTATCATTACTATCATTATTGCTAACAGCCCAGTATACCACACTGGAACAACACTATCAACGCAGACCAGATAAAAAAAAAAAAACCACTATAGAAACCATGGGGTCAATTATATGAAAAGCATGGTGGTGATCCCACTGAAATGTCACGAAAATCAAAGGTTAAAGGTCCCACAGCCTTCAGTGGCCATCAGAGCAGTGAATTCATATCCATGGTGTCTAGGGCTCAGCATAAGAAGGCCCTATCCTCTCTTTCCACCGTTTTAATCTTCCCCACCCAAAGTCAGGTAGAAAAAAATCAGAGAAAATCGCCTTTCTCAAGGACACAAGCATACTGCCAAAACAGGGCCTCAACCTCCACCAGTGATCACTGGATCAAAAACCCACCGCCTGAGCAATTCTTCCACAGCGCCTCTTGCACAAACAATACCGTAGCAAAAAAAGAAAAGAAAAAAAAACCCCAAAAAACCAACAGAATAAATTAAATCAGTAGCAAAGCAAACTGACGGAACTGACAGTCAGACCTGGTTGAGCATACAGTCCCAAATGGTGGAGTTGGCCTCATGCACTCGGCATTTCTCCACCAGGGGGCACTCCGCGTCCACAGGGGCGCTGCCTTTGCTCACCACCACCTGTCGAACTGCAACATGATCCATCCGACCCATACACAGGGTTCCCCCATTGATGACATTCCATCAGACACATGCACAGGACTTCTCACAGATATGACACATTCCATCAGACACATGCACAGGACTTCTCACAGATATGACACATTCCATCAGACACATACACAGGATTTCCCACAGATATGACATATTCCATCAGACACATACACAGGATTTCCCACATATATGACACATTCCATCAGACACATACACAGGACTTCCCACAGACATGACACATTCCATCAGACACATACGCAGGATTTCCCACAGATATGACATATTCCATCAGACACATACACAGGATTTCCCACAGATATGACACATTCCATCAGACACATACACAGGACTTCCCACAGATATGACACATTCCATCAGACACATACACAGGATTTCATTCCATCAGACACATACACAGGATTTCCCACAGATATGACACATTCCATCAGACACATACACTGGGTTCCCCCACACATGACACATTCCACCAGACACATACACAGAATTTCCCCAGACAGAATACATTCCACCTGACACACACAGGATTCCCACAAATATGACGCATTCCATCAGACACACACACAGGATTCCCACAGATATGACACATTCCATCAGACTCATACAGGATTCCCACAGACATGATGCATTCCATCAGAAACACACAGGATTCCCACAGATATGACAAATTCCATCAGACATATACACAGGATTCCCAGACAGGATGCATTCCACCAGACACACACACAGGATTCCCCAGACATAACACAGTCCACCAGACACACACACAGGATTCCCCCGTACTTGACACATTCCATCAGTCACATACACAGGATTCCCCAGACATAACACATTATATCAGACACATACACAGGATCCCCAAGACATAACACATTATATCAGACACATACACAGGATTCCCCAGACATAACACATTATATCAGACACATACACAGCATTCCCCAGACATAACACATTCCATCAGACACACACACAGGATTCCCACAAATATAACACATTCCACCAGACACACATACAAGATTCCCCTGTGCTTGACACATTCCATCAGACACACACACAGGATTCCCACAGACATGATGCATTCCATCAGACACACACAGGATTCCCACAGACAGGACGCATTTCACCAGACACACACACAGGATCCCCCAGACATACCACATTATATCAGACACATACACAGGATTCCCCCGTACTTGACACATTCCATCAGTCACATACACAGGATTCCCCAGACATAACACATTATATCAGACACATACACAGGATCCCCAAGACATAACACATTATATCAGACACATACACAGGATTCCCCAGACATAACACATTATATCAGACACATACACAGCATTCCCCAGACATAACACATTCCATCAGACACACACACAGGATTCCCACAAATATAACACATTCCACCAGACACACATACAAGATTCCCCTGTGCTTGACACATTCCATCAGACACACACACAGGATTCCCACAGACATGATGCATTCCATCAGACACACACAGGATTCCCACAGACAGGACGCATTTCACCAGACACACACACAGGATCCCCCAGACATACCACATTATATCAGACACATACACAGGATTCCCCCGTAATTGACACATTCCATCAGACACATACACAGGATTCCCCAGACATAACACATTATATCAGACACATACACAGGATTCCCCAGACATAACACATTCCATCAGACACATACACAGGATCCCCAAGACATAACACATTATATCAGACACATACACAGGATTCCCCAGACATAACACATTATATCAGACACATACACAGCATTCCCCAGACATAACACATTCCATTAGACACATACACAGGAGTCCCACAGATATGACACATTCCATCATAATTCATATACACAGGATTCCCACAGGGATGACACATTCCGTCAGACACATGTACAAGATTCCCACATATATGACACATTCCACCAGAAATATACACAAGATTCCCACAGAAATGACGTTTTCAACATATTTCGTCAGACACAAAAACAATATTCCCACACAAACAATATTCCCACACATATTACGAAACAAAATTCCAGACTTTCCAGACTTTTTCCAGGCCAGAATGAAAATTTGCCACACCAAACACAAAGCCAAACTGAATGAAAAAAATCATCTGCTACACTGTTGATGAAAGAAATAGCTAGATATCCAAATATTGATGTTCATTTTTCACAACAGTTTGTCTTTTCTGTTATTTGTTGTTGTTTTTCTAATGCATAAACCTATTTGTTGAATAGTACTGGTCAAGGATTCAATTAAAATCTCCAGACCCTGAACAGCAAAATATATTTTTCCAGGTCTTTACCAGCCCTGGAAATCATTCTATCATTTTTAAGACTTTTCCAGATTTCCATGACTCTGAATCCTGCATACAGACATGTGCATTCATGAAAAGCACACACAAACACAAACAGTTGCAAAAATGCTTTCACACACAGATGCATCATATAAACCCCCCACACAAGTGGACTTGTATATAGCTGTTATTTGTTTTAACCTTTTTTTTTTTCAAAATTCAGAAAAAAAAGGATTGATTCTTTCACAATATCCACACTGATACAAATAGTCTACTACATAAAATGTTTTTTGAACATGTTTTTAACATGACATGCTGTCCTGTCGAATTTAATAGATTTGCATTGTGATATTTTCAGATAAACTACTGTTTAAACCAACATAACTCGGCATGCTAAGGTTTTTGATTTTGGAATGAAGAGGCAATTTCTTTCTCTCTCTCCCTCTAACATATGCGCAATGTGTTTGTCTCATGCACACACACGCACGCACATGCATACACACACACACACGCATGCTCGTAAACGCACACACACGTACTCATGCACACACCAGAACGGAGAACGCACCAACAGACTTGGAATCCCCTGCCCCATTCTCCTCCCCCTTTTTGCCACGGCCAGACTTAGCGGCTGATTTTCCAGATGATCCTTTCCCCCGTCCCTTCTTTGGAGCCGGCTCCTCCTCCTCCTCCTCTTCTTCCTCTTTCACATTCACTGCAGAAGAGGAGGCCACTGGCTCATCCTCCTCACCTTCTGCTGCTTCTGCATCTGCACAGTTAAAGGAATCTTTGTATGTGTTGATCATGGACTTTCAAGACGCTTCAAGAAGTAACCAGACATAGAAATGTAGTAACAGAGGCAAGCCTAGAAATCTATGTGTATGGAATCAACAACCAGTAAACACCCACACTCAAAATTCTACTGGTCTACATTTCTAACTTGACACATCCACGTACGTACACGCGCATGTGCAATGACATACAAACATGGATATCATCAGTCTTCACTTTTCACTGCCATGCTCTTTTTTTCTGCAGACAAAACCAAATGAACAACAATATAACAAAGTGGAATATATAACAGAATTAAATACAACTGAAAATGTGTCACTGTACATTCTATCTATATGTGCAAACACACACTCAGGGGGGCATACATGCATTTAGTCACAAAAACAGTAAAATGCATTGCAAAATATGCACATTCTTAAATACAGTAAATGACAACAAAATAACCCACAATTACAGCACTCTACAGGACTTCAACAAATATATCAGTACACACACACACCCTACATCCACATGGATATCATCAGTCTTCACTTTTCACTGCCATGCTCTTTTTTTCTGCAGACAAAACCAAATGAACAACAATATAACAAAGTGGAATATATAACAGAATTAAATACAACTGAAAATGTGTCACTGTACATTCTATCTATATGTGCAAACACACACTCAGGGGGGCATACATGCATTTAGTCACAAAAACAGTAAAATGCATTGCAAAATATTCACATTCTCAAATACAGTAAATGACAACAAAATCACCTGCAATTACAGCACTCTACAGGACTTCAACAAATATATCAGTACACACACACACCCTACATCCATCCCCCTCTCATCCTCACCTGATTTGCTGCGCTCCACATCTCTCTTCACATGTGTGACAGAGTTTTCTTGTTTCAGGGTTGCCATGTCAACAGTGTAAGAGCGATGACAGGCCTCAAAGGTAACTTCATCCAGTTTCTTTTCTTGAGCATCCTCAAGGTCAAGGCTGACGGCTGCAGGGTAAGGGTTCCACTTGCCTTTCTCGTCCTGCCACTGCCAGGCATAGAAATCTGAAAACATGTGCTGGTCAGTATTATTGCAGTTACCAGTCTACCAGTATATAGTAGTTTTGCTGTGCCATAGACACTGTCATGAAATATATCACAATGGACAAACCACCATTCCTAGGATCAAAACAAATGCTTATTAATATAAATCCTCAAAACAAAGAAAACTACGTCTTCTTCATTCAAGGGCTGCAACTCCCACGTTCACGTATATTCACGGGTGGGCTTTTACGTATATGGCCGTTTTTACCACCATCATGTAGGGAGCCATAGTCCGTTTTCAGGGGGAATGAAGAAAGCAAAAGAGAAGCTCTCCTATATTATCACTCCCTCCCTTCCATGGAAAAATGCTGCATTAAATATAAATCAAAATAAAAGAGTGCAAGAAGTTTCTTTTTCTAAACTAAAGCTAAATGGACTCCAAAACCGAAGGGAAAAAAACAACTAAAGTCGATTAATAAAATCTAAAGAATACATTAACATAAAAGTCAATAAACAAACAAGAAAGAATACAAACATGAATAGGTAAACAAATAAATGTTACACAGAACACAAAAGAATCAGAACACACACATACATATACAGCACAGAAACTCCAATAGGCGTGGAAACAATTCATAAAGCTCCACTAACTTGGAGTGGCAGACAGCATAGTTACCTCTTCAGATTAGAGGTGGAATTTATGAAATCACAATGGTTTATAAAAATAAATTCACTAACATCAAACATAACATAAATAATGGCATATAAGAAAACACTAACACACAAAACATCAAGAAAACAACAACAACAAAAAACAATCTGTATGTATGTTTGCACATTTCTGTGTGCAAACGCTTGTTTGTGTATAGTGTGTTGTGCATGATGCGTGTATTTTTGTGCAGGTACAACCTTAACCTACATTGTAAACACCATGAACTCCGAATCTGAGAGATGTGAGCATCAATCTGCATTTTATTCTTCTTCAGTATTCCCAGGCCATGTCCAGACGGTCAGTCCAATCTGCATCACTATCTCAAATCATCCTCACCACCATCTTTAGGGTCCTTGATGGCCATCCTGATCCGACGTTCGAATCCAGTCTTCTTGTTCTTCTGAACCCCTTCCTCAAGCTGCAGCACCATGGTCACTTTAGGGGCCACGTCAATGTTGATCTGCAAACAGAACCACAGTCTGTCTATATATGGTTACAATGACAGGGCTTCCCATCTCCTGAATTTAGAGTTCTTTGTCTCTCAGACAGATACAGACATAGGCATAGACAGACACGCACACACAGACATACACATCCATATACACTGGTAACTTTGGGGGCTATGCCAATGTTGATCTGTAAGCAGAAACACATTCTATAATTATGGTTACAATGAAAGGGCTACCCCCATACCACCTAAAGTTAAAGTTCTTTGTCTCTCAGACAGACAGATAGACAGACACACTTCCACACACACACACTTCCACACACATGCATAACTGGTCACTTGGAAGACAACATCAATGTTGATCAGCAAGCAGAACCACACTCTGTCAATAATGTCATAATGACATGGCTCCGCCCATATCAAGAGTTATTTGTCTCTCAGACAGAAGACAGATGAACACCCACACAACACCCCCCACCTCCCCCTCCCCTATCCAGTCGGAGACCAGCTCAAACATACACACTCAGACAGACATATAACATCTTACATGTATGACCGTTTTGTTTATTTAACCCCCTTGACTCCCTCTCCATGTAGGCAGCCATACTCTGACAGATCAGTTAGAAAAAGTCATAAATGTCACTGTCTCAAAGTCAGAGGGACTGCCATTGTACCATGTACAGCATGAAACTGAAGAAGCGCTAACATGGACCCTGGACTGAAAATCATCATTTCCCACATGACAGGGTGCAAAGGACCACAGACAACAGAAAGAACAGAAACTCACTGAAGTCCAGACAAAAGGTCTGAAAATGAAAATGAACTGATGGGCGCAATAGCCCAGTGGTTAAAGCGTTGGACTGTCAATCTGAGGGTCCCGGGTTCGAATCACGGTGACGGCGCCTGGTGGGTAAAAGGGTGGAGATTTTTACGATCTCCCAGGTCAACATATGTGCAGACCTGCTAGTGCCTGAACCCCCTTCGTGTGTATACGCAAGCAGAAGATCAAATACGCACGTTAAAGATCCTGTAATCCATGTCAGCGTTCGGTGGGTTATGGAAACAAGAACATATCCAGCATGCACACCCCCGAAAACGGAGTATGGCTGCCTACATGGTGGGGTAAAAACGGTCATACACGTAAAAGCCCACTCGTGTGCATACGAGTGAACGCAGAAGAAGAAGAAAATGAACTTTCCCGAAGTCAAGAAGAGTAGCCAGAAATGGGAGGAGGATTACATGACGACATTTCATTTTCTCCTAACAGCAGAGGCTCTGCAAGACACAACCGGAAAATATCATTTCCAATACTGTAGCTAAGTCTACCATAGTACATGTCCAAACTACAAACCACAGAGACTGAGAAAGCATAGAGGACAGAGAGAATTATCTTGAAGGCCAGAAAGGGCTGGCACTGACAACAAACCCCAAGAGTTAAAAGAATACTCAGAACATGAGATGGATAGTATTACTATAGATGATTCAGTGGAAAAATTGAGTAGGAGTAGGCCTGAACACACACACACACAAAAGAAAAAAGTGAAGACTATGAAGAGAGAAACTCAGAAAAAAGTGGGCCAAGGTTGTACATGTACAAGCAGACCAGTTGAACTTGCTACATTTTTTGTGCAAAATTGTTACAATGGCAATAATGAGTTGGCTTTTTTTTTTTTTTTTACCTGAATCTAAAGTTCTTTCACAAGCATACACACAAGAACACTGCAACAGACACAAACACGCAGAGAAACAAGTTTACACACACACACAATACACACACACACACACACACACACACAAAACAAAACATAAACTACCAAATAAAGTTCACCACAAACTACCAAATAATGTAAGTACAGTAACTTTCACAACACAACATGAAGCAATGCAGCATAGCCCTTCCCACCAGCTTGCACACTTCTGGGCAAAACATACAACCCAGAGACATTAAATAATAACAATAATAATGTATACAATATCAAATATCGAACACAATATGAATTCCAATTTTAGTCAACATCAATTTTATTACTTTAGTCATTGTGTTGCAAATTTTCATGAATGTTCATGTTCTAAAAGTGGTTATGCTTTATGTGTTTTGTTATATGCGCTGCAGTCAAAAGACACATTTCTGTGTGTTTACAGCCAAATAAGATGTATCTTATTTAATACCTAAAGTAAAACAGAAGTAGACAACACAAACACACACACACAAAAGCTCACCTGAGTCACCATGCTGATTTCCACACAAACAGTTCAAGACCATTTACTATTATTTCTTTCCTTCAGAATTTAAGGTGCAGTGACAGTGTATGACAGCTAAACTGGCACTTAAAGTAGCAGTTAAAAAGAATGTTCAAGGTGGAAACATAGAAAGTGAAACAAATCATTAGAGCTTATGTTAAACTAAACATCTCAATGACATCACATGAAACTAATTGTGTTCAGAATTGCACATGCTTTTTACAGGAAACTCTTTCCACTCATCTAACATACTATGTTTATGCTTTGTCTGTTCTTCGTATTGGCCAGGTGGCCTTCAAAAACTGAATAAACTTATTGTACTGTGGTGTATTATACAAATGCTTGCCTGATTTTTCTTTTTCTCCAGAGCACTTGTCAGAGCATCGCTGTGGACTTTGGCGTAGCGTGTCCACTTGCCTCCATCCCCCTCCCATTCCCATCGCACTGTGCGGTCACCAACTCCACCTGTGCCTGCGGTGCGGGGCTTCTTGCTTGCACTTGGAGCACCAGCACTTGCTTTTGCTGCATTCACAACATTGAATAAAAATAATGATTACCTTTTTATTTTTTTTTCAATTTTTTTTTCAATTTGAATAGGGGAAATTTAGCTGTAGTGTGCAAGTGCACTTGCTTACAAGTTGCAAAGTCTTCTTCTCATGTGGCCGTGAATGGTTTTGTAAAATCACACAAGACCACAAAAGCTTACATTAAGTTAACAAGGATCAATCATCTAATCATATAACTATATCTAAATAAAGTTTATCCAACTCAAACCAATGCTTTTTTTTTTATAGAGACAAATTCCTATACAATATTATGCCTAAATACAGATGAAAGAATAACCTGCATACATGATCACCCATTAATAATACAAATAGTATCACAACTGCATGCATGGTATGTTAATCAAGACTTGAAATCTGTTAACACATATGTATACATAATGCATTGCTTGTAAGTGAAATGCAAGTGTGAACACTTATGGGCTTGTGACATGTGTACATACGTGTGTGTGTGTGTGTGTGTGTGTGTGCGTGTGTGCGCGCGCGTGTGTGTGTGTGCTTCGCACGCTGATGTAGTAGTAGTAGTACTACTACTACTACAGATGCCAAGCCTATACCGGCAATCGAGTGGCACGTGAAGAAGAACAAGTCGTCCAGCAATATCTGTTGCAAAATGGACTCATCAACCTCACTTAATCACAAGTGTATGATCATATAAACTGTGCCATGCACTGTGCACATGTTATACGAACACACACCGCAACAGCGTTGAACGGGGATCGCCGTTACTGGTGACAGTGCCCAACACTGTGCCGAACACCATTCTGTTTGGGTTTTTGTTCGTTGATCAGTTAGATACTGATCAACATATAACTTTTCTAATGGAAAACAACTAAAACAGTACCTGCAGCTCTCCTTTTGGGTGGCATTTTGGCGTGTCGTCGACTCGTACACAGATAGATCTACCGAGAGAACGCTCAGGTCAGTAGTCGAAGCTTTTCGTCTCGCTTGAGCCACAGCTTGTTCCGATTGCCGAGCTGCAAGCACACACATGCGCGCCAGTTGCATTAAAAAGTTGAAATGTCTCTACATTTGTATTTAATCATCAAAATATCCCTTCGAACTGCATCGACTCCAACAAATATATCTGCTGGTGCACATTCCTTTACACGCAAAAATAAGTATATAACTCATAACAGAACGTTTCAAGTAAATTAAACCTGGTGGGCCTGTTTTCTGTCTCCGCCAATAGCGAAAGTTGGCAGAGCTTCGCGGAGCCGTATTTGGGCGGCTGCTTCGCGGCACAAATCTAAGAATAGTTGATTAATCATTGGCTAGGAAAGCTGAAGCCAGATGGCCGCCATTTTGTCACTATCCGGCCACCAGCCATTGGTGTCGTCGTCTGCTATCTATTTTTAGAAAAATGGCTTCGCGGAGCTTCAACTCGATTGGACTTCCGGGAAGCATATATGGAATCACATTTTTGTCAAAAACACAATCCTGCAGTTCTTTGGTTGTTTGTGTTGCTTTGATTTTTGTTTTTTGTTGCTGTTGTTTTTCTTTTTTCAAAATGGAAGACTGGGATAAAACACACACACACAGAGTTGGTCGGCTGGTTGTTTGCTTGTGCTGCTTTGTTTTTGTTTGTTGTTTTCTTTTCAAAATGGAAGACTGCATAAAAATGCACACGCACACAGAAAGAGAGAATTCTTTGTTTTTTCTTCTCATTTTGTTTGTAATTATTTCATAGAAAAAATATTAAATGAAAGTCCTACTAGTACACACAGTCTTTTACAAATTATTTCAGGGTTTCTCATCAGTACTTATTTACAGACCATGCAGAAGTAAACAAACACAGTTTCAGTTTTATACAATAAACCAGATAATTTTCTCAAACTGTTTGTGATTTCATGACTAAATATTCTTGCAGTTATTGTTTTAATTCAAATGAAACTATTGTCAAGTGTTCCTAGGCGAAACATGTGTCATGTGTTTTCTTAACCTGAGCCTGCAAAGAATATGATTCC
Source organism: Babylonia areolata (assembly GCF_041734735.1). Taxonomy (NCBI): domain Eukaryota; kingdom Metazoa; phylum Mollusca; class Gastropoda; order Neogastropoda; family Buccinidae; genus Babylonia; species Babylonia areolata. The sequence goes on from NC_134901.1 coordinate 13,345,637, forward strand.
ATTTGAAGTTCTCCTAAATTACTTTCACTGCTGTCATACCTAAAAAAAAAAAAAAAAAATATATATATATATATATATATATATATAAAGGCTTCTTTCCTCACACTGGTCATGAGTGCATGCATAGCTTAGTTGGTAGATTGCTGAGCTGTATTATGAAGGCTGTGAATTTGAATATAAAACGTGGCATATCACTGCCTATCGGGATATGCTGTGATTCTGGAGACAGTTTAATGTTGAAGCTTTATCAGTCCTGGTTTAGCAGCTCAAGTTTTACTGTGAACAGCTAAGAGCTCACCAGAAAGGTTGTGCTGTAAAAATCTTGAAAAAGAATCTGGTTTGTAAAGCAAACACAGAGACCTTTCTATAAACTCTGACTGTATGGGAGCTCATAAAGTTAATGCAATGAAAATCTCAAGAGCACTGAAACCTTGTGAAGTGGAAACATCAAGAGACTCTTAAGTGAACAGAACATTTGTGCAGTAAACAGAAAAAAACACCCAAAAACTGAATTCATTTAGTAAAAATGTTTGAACAAAACAAACAAGCAAAAATAGCAGCATCTGAGACAGGGCAGGATTTTTCTTCCAATGTTCCAGGTCAGTATATGTGCAAACCTGTTAAAATCTTAATCCTATGTGTGTGTGTGTGTGTGTGTGTGTGTGCAAGAGAAAAATCTTAAACCCATGTTAGTGTTAAGTGGCTTTTCAGGACACAACTATACCTTGTGTGCATCAGTCCATAAAGACCGGATTTAGCTGCCAGAATGATGATAATTGTCATATGCAAAACAAAACAAAAACGAAAAACTCAGTACATTTGTAGTGTGCAAGTCATTATTGGAATGCAAAAGTCAGATCTGTGAAATGAAAATGAAAGGAGGAGTTTGTATTATACTCCATGTTTGGTGTTTACATATACTTACCATGTCAAACTGATGCAAACTAGGCCTATGGTTTGCTCTGTTTGGCCAAATTTCGCGCGGCTAACAGTGAAAAGACGCCCCTCTTAGTCTGGCCCGCTCTTAGCCAATCAAACGCCTCTAACAGCTATAAGCGCTGAATCATTCCGTGGCCATGAATGAAAATGCCCCATGAGAACCACGGCGGAGACGCGGGGACGGACGGGCGGGCATTCGAGTTTGACATGGTAAGTATATGTAAACACCAAACATGGAGTATAATACAAACTCCTCCTTTTGGTGTCATATACTGTACCATGTCAAACTGATGCAGAATTTAAAGCAAATGGAGGAGGGCAACGCCTACTGGTTCGTATGGGGAGCCCTTGAAACTGAGACGGCAGTGTTAGCCGCGACAAAGGAAATCCCCTTGGAACCGTCAGCCCTGGTCATACGGAAATCCCGGAGGTAGAAGTTGATGAAGGGATTCTCCGACCGCCAGAAGGCTGCCTCCAAGACATGCTGCAGTGGTACCGAGTGCTGGAAAGCAGCCGAAGTAGCTATGGCCCGCACTTCGTGTGTTCTGGGATTAAGACAGCTGAGATCCTTGTGTGCATGAGAGTAGGCTCTACGAATCACTTGGGAAACCCAGCGGGAAATGGTGCCTGCAGCGATATCTTTCTTGTAATTCTCATTGAGGGAGATGAGAAGGCGCCTCTGAGAAGAACGCCTATGGCGAGACCTATTGCAATAGTATTTGAGGCACCGAACGGGGCAGAGATGCCTATCTTCATCATCTTGTGCCAGAATATCCGACAAAGGTCTGACCCTCAGAGAGGGGGAAGGGACCTCGGGGTCTTGGTTCTTAGCCAGAAACTCTGGAAGGAAACGAAGAGTGATGGAACCATCTCTGTGGAATGCTAGATCTTGTGGCAGACCACTAAGACCATGAATCTCACTTCTACGACGGCCCGTGGCCAGCAACAGAAGGAAAGTGGTCTTGAGAGTGAGCAGGTCAAAAGGAATAGTCCCCAATGGCTCAAAGGGCTGTTTTCGAATGAAATCCAGCACCAGGAACAAGTCCCAGAGGGGCACTCTTCTGGGATTCCTAGCTTCCTTCAGAGAGGCGCCCCTAGCCACTTCTCTGAGCAGGAAATCAGCTTCAAAAGCGGGACCACCTAGCTGTTTGATAGTGGTACAAATGGCAGACCTGTACCCTCTCACAGAACTAGCAGACAGGTTGAGAACCGAGGAGCAGTGAGCCAAAAAGTTGGCCAGCTGCATGCTCGTAGGGTTAGTAGGGGGAATGTTCTGAGCTGTACACCAACTCAGCCATTTCTTCCATCGAAAGTCATACAAAGTCTCTGTTCCCTCCCTCCTGGCTTTGGAGACTATGGAGAGGAGGTCGGAGGAGGCACCCCCCTTGGTCAGCGCGGCGGACACAGAGGCTGACCGAGGGGTGGAAGACTTCAATGGTGATGCTGACAGATCCGCCCGCACAGCAGCCACGCGTGCAGGTGGAGCATTTGAGGATTGGAGTGAGGAATGCCCGAACGAGGCTGCCTCAGCGGATGAGGTTTGGTTTCCAGTTCCAGTGGTGGAACATGTGTCAGGGACTGAAGGACCGGAAACCAGGGCTGGGCTGGCCATTTCGGCGCAATGAGGATCATCTGCGGGCGTTCCAACCTGGCTTTCCGTATCACCTTGGACAGGATTGGAAAGGGAGGAAACACGTAGGCAATCAGACTGCTCCAGTCTAGAGAGAGAGCGTCCACTGCCCATGCTTCTGGGTCGGCGACTGGAGAGACGTACGTGGGAAGTCTCTTGCTGAACCTTGTCGCAAAGAGGTCCACCATCGGCCGGAACCACTGTTCCCACACTCCTTGCAGGGTGTCCTTGTCCAGGGTCCACTCTGTGTGTATGACACTCTTGGACCTGCTGAGAGCATCTGCCAAAATGTTGTCTTTCCCTGCTATGTGTCTCGCTGAAAGTGCAATGCCCCTGCTGTGGCACCAACGGAGGAGAGCCTCGGTCCGCAGAGAGAGGTCTGCCGAGTGCGCTCCGCCCCCTTTGTTCACGTAACAAGCGACTGTTGTGTTGTCCGTGAACAAGCGAATGGCCTTGCCTTTGGCCTCCGCTATGAAGTGCTGGAGAGCCCTGCGAACTGCCTCCAGTTCCAGAACATTGATGTGGCATAGGCGCTCCTCCGGGGACCAAGTCCCTGCTGCATGGAGTGAGTCCATGTGGGCTCCCCAGCCCATGGAGGAGGCGTCTGTGAATAGTGCCACCTGAAGAGTAGGTGGGGCTATGGGCACCCCCTGTGTCAGAAGAGGGGTGGTTAACCACTCTGATGTCACCTCGAGGAACCACTCGCCCAGACATATCCGGGTATCCCATGGCTGAGTGCTCTGGGACCACCGTAGCCTGAGTGCCCTCTGAAGAGGGCGCTTGAGAACCCTGCCCAGAGGGATGAGAGGTGCCATGGACTCCATCATGCCCAGGAGGGAAGAAAGTGTCCGCGCCGTTGCTTGGGAGGAATGGCGCAAGTGGTTGAGGAGGCCTGCCAGACGGTCCCACCGATCTGGCGTCGGAGAGACTATCATGGACCGCGTGTCGAATCTCATCCCTAAGAAGTCGAAGGACTGGCTCGGGGACAGATCGCATTTCTCCTGGTTCATGATGAAGCCCAGTTGGGAGCACAGGTCTAGAAGTCTGGCTGTATGACTCTGGCACAGAGCCTGTGACTGGGCCAGAATAAGCCAGTCGTCCAGGTACACACAGAGCCGAATGGACTCCGACCGGACGATTGACACCAATTCCCGCACCACCTTGGTAAACAGGAAAGGGGCAAGGGACAGACCAAATGGGAGGGCAGAGAACTGGAACACTCTGTCCCTCCACACGAACCTCAGGTACCGGCGGGATGCCGGGTGGATGAGGATATGGAAATAAGCATCTTTCAGATCGATGGACGTCGCCCAATCTCCCTGTTGCATGGTCTCCCGAATCTGTGCCTGTGTGTCCATCTTGAATTTCATCTTGGGGAGGAAACTGTTGAGGGGGGACAAGTCCAGGACTGGTCTCCACCCTCCGGAGACTTTTGGAATCACGAACAACCGGCCGTAAAAACCGGGGCCCGGGTCCGAGAGTTGAGATATCGCCCCTATGAGGAGTAGGTGCGATATCTCTTTCTCTAAGACGCTCTCCTGCTCCATCGAGCTGGGCACATAAGGAGGAGGAGTGGATCTTAGAGGGGGGCGGTCCCCCACCCAAGGGAGCATGTACCCCGACTCTAGCACCGACACAATCCAGTCGTTGAGTCCCAGAGCACGCCACTGATGCGCGTGCCGGGACAAGTTTCCTACTTGGAGGGGCTGAACGACTGGCGGTGCTGAATCGGGGCCCAGTCATTGGGGGTGCTGCCTTCTGGCCTTGGGCATGGCCGGACGGCTTGGACGGCCATGAGGTGGTTTGTTCCTCTGCCGCTGATTCTGAGCACGCCGCTTTGGCTTAGGAGGCGAGGTATATGGAGGAGCCCTGGTGGCGGGTCTCTTCAAAGGCATAGAACCCTGGCGCCCCTGGGAGGATTGGGCTAAATATGAGGCCACCTCCCGGTTTGTCTCTGCCCTGTGGCTGACAAAATGCGGCGCATACTGGCCGAAGAGGGAGTGCTGCTGTGCTGGGATGGACCGCAGAGCAGCCCTCTCCTCTACTGGAATGTTAGAGAGGCGGAGAACAGCATCCCGCCGCGCTAGCACCGTATTGAAGTGAAGGCTGGTAGCTGCGTCTGCAGCTGCCGTGAGACCAGACGCTACTCGATTGCCAAAAGTGTTTAACCTCGGGTCTGAGAAGAGGCCAGGCAGGCCAGAGGAAGGAGACTCCGTGTCCTGCTGAACTGGACGTTGTTCCCACAGCTCATTGGCTCTGTGGAGGAACGCGTCAAAGAAGGTATAAGCCGTGGACACCTCGAGGAGGCAGCGGCGGGCCAGTTTGTCCCACTCTGCAAATGTCTTAAAGGGAAGAGTAGCTGAGGTGGGGAAGGTGGTGCGCTGTGAGACCAACATCCTGTCCTGCGCGGAGGGCTCTGCTTCCCTGTAGGCAGGGTGGTCCTGTGTGTACCAGGACCACACTCCTCCCTTGGAGGGATCTTTAAGGAACTTGCCTGGGGCAAAAGCGCCCGGGGCAGAGAGTGACTCCCTGCCTGGAGGAGGGATGGAAGCAGCACCCCTGACGGTGCGGGCTGGCTTATTAAGCCACTCCTGAGCCATTTCTGGCACTCTGAGTCGCCTTGTGGTTCTGGAGTTAGAGTCACCTGACCGTAGGAGGGTTAAGGGTGACAAAGTTGCCTGAGGGACTGATTCAGCCTGTGTGACCCTATTGGGGAGGGTCAGTTCGAGCTCGGCAAAGTCCGAGTTTGGTTCAGGCTGGTCCCTAGGGAGGCGTGGGCTCCATCTGTCGCACTGGGATGGGGGCGAAGAGTGCTCATCTGCTTGTTCGTCCTCATCCGAAGACAGGGGCTGTCCTTCTTGTTCACAGTCCATCCCCTGTTGGGTGCCATCCCAAGTGGATGTACCCACGGGGGCGTCCTGTGGGCTGTGGTCAGCCCAGCGGGATGAGCTGGGGCGATCCCGAGCAGGGACCCTGGTCTCCTCTGTTATGTCCTTGACACCTGAAGAGGGTGGGGAGTGTGTGGACCGTAGGTCCAACCATGCTTGGGATGGTGGGTGCCACACCTTCTCAGAGAGAGCGTCCCTGGACGCCAGAGGGACCCACGAGTGCTGTGAGGGGACGAACACCCACTCATCTCCTTTTAGGACCGAGGGCTGGGTAGGTGGGACCAGCAGGCTCCCACGGGCTGAGCGGGGTCCCTCAGCTGCCGTCGGTCCTGAAAAGGAAGCCGTAGTGACCGTGGCGGTCACCTGCGTGCTGACAGAGGACCTATTCGAGGCTGTAGTGTTAACACTGGTCGAGGAGCTCGACCTGCCCAACGAAGAGTCAATCCCTCTTGTCGGGGCTGTGTGTGTCACTCTGTGGTCTGTGCTGGGTTGGGTCCGGTGGGGAGCGGACCAGGGGTTAGTCCCTGGTCCTCCCGGGAACCCAGCATGCACCATAGGTGCACCCCAGTACGGGTAGAATGGGGGATACCACCCGTGGGCACCAGCCATCCCGTGACCCCAGCCCCAAGGGTCACTGGTGCCTTGACCTCGTTGAAGGGAAAAGCCTGGCCAAGTCGGAGGGAGGTCAGGTCCGACTCGGGTGTCAGACAGGCCGAAAGGCCGGCGGTCTGACTGCCCGGAACCGCCTGACACGCGCGGGACTCCCCCAGCAGGGGAGACCGGCCGGATAGCGGGGAGACCTGCAGAGCAGGTTGCCACGCGCCCAGAATCCCCTCCCGTGGGGAGACTGGGGTGGCTTGGCCCGAGGTGGGCTAAGTGGAGGTCCCCCCCCGGAACCAACTGTTTTTCTCCCCCAGGAGGAGGTGGGGGAGGGGGGTCGACCGAGGAGGGAGGAGGGGAAACAGCACTGGGGCCCCTGAGGGCCGTCTCCGTGTGGGGACCCGGGTAACGGCGGGGGGCGGCCTCCCCTTGGGAGTCCGCACCCAGCCGCGAGTTCCCACCACCAAGAGAGGACGTGCTACTCCCCCTTCCACCCGCCTCGCGCTGGGACACTTCGGGAGGTGACGCTCGAATCCCTTTCCCCCCGGTCCCCTTCATGACCGTTTTATCGGGACGAGCGTCCCCTCCGCGATCAGCGTCTGCAGACGCATCGCCGCGGTCCCTATCGGGAGAAATCATGAGCTCCGGGCCTGGGAGAGTCTCTTGGCGAGTATCTCTGCCAGCATCATGATCCCTGCCTTCGTAGGATGGCAAACGAGGCATGGTACCGCGCGTAAGCACCCAGCGAACAATACGATCCCCAACAGAGAAAGGAAAGACAGGATCGACTCAGAGGTAGAAAAATACGAAGAAATCGAGGGGGCCGAGTCGAAACGAGTACACAGAATGTAAGCACAATACACATGCAAGCCGCATACAACAAAATAAGGCCAAATGAAAACGCTTAATAACCAAAAAAAGCGTTAGACGAGACAGAGCGAAAACCTGACAAGATGGCGTGGAGAGCCTTGGCCAAAGGAATGATTCAGCGCTTATAGCTGTTAGAGGCGTTTGATTGGCTAAGAGCGGGCCAGACTAAGAGGGGCGTCTTTTCACTGTTAGCCGCGCGAAATTTGGCCAAACAGAGCAAACCATAGGCCTAGTTTGCATCAGTTTGACATGGTACAGTATATGACACCAAATGTAAAGTTTTGTAACAGAACCCAAAGTGATGATGATCCAGGGTCTCTGATACATATTAAGTGTGGGTGCTTTTCATTTGAATGAGATGATAAACCGATGTCGTGTGTGCAGTATGCACTTTGTGCATGTAAAAGAACACACAAAGACAAAAGGGATTTTATAGCTGCCTTCATGGCAGGGTAAAAATGGTCGTACATGTAAAAGCCCATTTGTGTACATATGAGAACATGGGAGTTGCAGCCCACGAAGAAGAAAACAGGGTGGCGCTGCACTGTGGTAACATGTTCTCCTCATGGGCAGCAGCCTGAATTTCACACAGAGAAATCTGTTGCAACAAATTTATACATCACAATACAAAGCTAACAGGCTGAAGATTGTAGCAGAGGTGAAAGCTTTTACACTGAAAGGCTCTTAGGTTTGGCAGCAGAGCTGATAAAAATCAAGAGAAATTTTAGTAGCAAACTAGAGGCTTATGAAGTGAAATGGCTTTTAAAGCATCAGTGATACAGTAAAAATAATGTCAATATATGTACCTTGGTAAGTTTGTTCCCTCGATTAAACTTAGCTAATTTTATTGGAAATCGCAGTCATTTTCAGCTTGACTGAAAGCTTCACAAGAACCTACCAGTTAATGCAATGGTTCTGTGTAAAGCTTGGAGAACTGGGTCAGTGGTGTGGGTCTGGTTTTGAGAACTACAATCATGTGCAATGCATATAAAAAAAACTAAGGCTTATGGTTCTTCCTGCAGTTTAAGTCACTAAGCCAGGCATCAGTACTTCTCCATATATATTTACTGTAGTTTTGTCATGCTTTTTGATGTTACCTGATATAGCAAATAAGTTGCTTCAATTTTACACATATACGCATGTGTACATTGGCACATTTATATGTGGAAACACACACATGAACAAACACACAAATGCACTCACAAGTGCATGCGCTCACACACACACACATACACACACAAAGTGAGTCCATTATCTGTCTTGTAAATATATATTTTTGTAGCTTTTCCAGACAAAATGAAAAAAAAAAAAACATTATGGCAGACACTGGCACACCATACCAGGCTGAAACGCTTCATTCAACCAACACTCAAACAAAACCACCGGAGACAAAAACCTTGTTTGAAAACAGAAACAAAGAACTCAGGAAGAGAAAATTGGGCAGTATTGTTACAACAAATAAATCCAAAATATGTCACTGCTGCGGGCCATTGTTAATTGTTGCTTACAGTCCAGCCAACCGCACAGGGCCATATCAGGACTGTCAAACAATATATACAAATGCTCAACCGCGTCACTATAAAAATGTAACATCTATGAAAATACACAAAAATTTTTAAATCTCCAAGATAAACCCACAGGGCAATAAGACTAGGCTGTGCTGAGGACATCAACCCTTCTGCTTAATTTATCATCCCCAGATTAAAAAAAATTGTAAAAAAGGAAAAAAAACATTACTTCAAAGCAAACAAAAAAAAATGCATTAAAAAGGCCATGTAGGCAAAAACACTGCAAAAGCTAGTGCCCATCCCAATGTTAACAATTTCACTACCTAATCACCAGAGCAAAACAGCACAGACAGTACATCATTGACTGTGGGGAAAAAAAAGTGTCAAGGCTTGCTCCAAAAAAGAAAAGGGAATGGACTGGGAAGGCAGAAAAAGGAGACAACAGTGAAGGGAAAAAAAAGGTTGAAATAAAGAGAGCAACAGAAAAAAGAAATTTCTAACAGATAATTTTCATCAGATGTGGATGCTATTTATACTGAAAGACCCCCCCCAACATCCCCACAGGGAAAGCTGTAGGCCATTCAGCCACATTTCTCACATGGGAATGAACAGAAACCTCACATTATTACCTGATCATACATTATACAGCAAAAACATGTAGAAATCAAACAGACAACTATGAAGTGTCAATTGGCCATAAGCAATTCACATTTCCTGAACACACCAACAGTTAAGCCATAAAGGTTTCCACTTATCAAATCAAGAGAGAGACAAACAATTCTCAAATACACTGAAAAAATAAGGAAATTTTTAAAAAAATTTTAAACAAGGCAGAAACAAAGAGATTGATTAGAAAAAAAAGGAAATTTTGAGTACATATTTTCCAGAAGATAATACAATATCTGTCATGAAGCATCACCTGCATCCTGACATGGGTAAATTCAATAACAGTTTCAAAAATGATTGCAGAAAATCATTGTAAAATGACAGTATTCAAATTCATATCACATGCAAAATGAAATATGCACAACACATTATATATAAACCATACTAGATCAGAAATGGCAAATCTGTGAATGATTATTTACTTTTTAAAGCTCATCATTTCAAAACAAGAAACAGTAAAAATATAAAATTAAAAAAAAGACACAGTATTACACCTGTAATATTTTTGTGAACACTTAAGACGAAAGTACATACTTACAATCCAGTTTCTGTCGCAAGAAAAGCATTCATGGGAGCTTCAGAAGTTATTACAGAAAAATGACAACATACTGCAGGCTTCAAGTTTGCATTACTGAATACATACATTGTTAGCAGGTGACTGACTAGTTTGGATTTCATAGCAGCTATGCTCAATTCCTATTTTTAAAAGAAAATGTTCATTTCGTATGCAGTCAAGAATTTATGAACATGCATACATAAAACATTGCTACTTCTAACTTCATTTTCTCAAGGCAAACTATCTGCTGGCATGTTCATGTTCATCCTCAATTCTAGCATCAGACAAACCCATATACTCCCATGACAAAACAAAAAAGAGGCCACTTGACTGTGGATGATCTTTCAACATGTATCCACTGACTGTGGCTACCATGTGTATGACCATGACCTATCTTATAAGTGACCGTGTCCATTACATGGATGATCTGTTACCATTTTACAACTGATTGTGGTCATTATGTGTATGATCATGATCTTTCATTATTTTACAAATGACTTGTGGCTGTTACATGGATGATATTTTACCGTTTTACAAATGACTGTCGTTGTTACTTGGATGAATATGATCTTTTACTATTTCATAGGTGACTGTAGATGTTATACATGGATGATGTTGATCTTTCACTATTCTATAAATGATTGTGGTTGTTACATGGATGATATTCCACCACTTTATAAAATGACAGGTCGTTACAAAGATTGTATTTCACCATCTTATAAGTGACTGGTTGTTACAAAGATGGTATTTCACCACTTTAAAAGTGACAGATCGGAAAAGGATGAAGATGATCTTTTACTATTTTGTAGGAGACTGTGGTTGTTACATGGGCGATGATCTTTCATCATGTTACAACTGACTGGATGATGACATCTTTTATCATCTTGTAAGTGGCTGTGGTTGTTATATGGGAGATAAAGATCTGACATCATAGTCATCTGCAAAATGATTTGTCAGAGGCAGTTGTTCCATCTGTCAGTAGTCCAGACTCAACTTTTCTGTGGCATGACGTGTTTTTTTGTTGTTGTTTTTTCTAATATCTTTCTTTTCCAACTCATCTTTTCATTCCTGCAGCATTTGTCAGGATCTCCAGTACTGACAGGAACACTGGGTTTGAGCTGGTAAAGTACCACCCCTCTTCCATATCAGCAGTCTTTTGCAACTGATTGTAGTAGCAAGATGAGATTTAATTTCAAAGTCCCTGTGTGAAAATGAACCATAACCCGAGAAATCTTGTTTTCATGAGGCAATGTACTTTTCATTTTGACACAGAACAAAAATAGCACCAAAAAAGCAACCCTTTATCCATTATGATTGTGTTTTATTTTCACACTTTTCATGGCTCAGCATAAAAAAACCAACCTGGGAGGCTTACTTTAAACACAAAAATCAAAAACTTTACATCTACATACATCATGTTGCATTTTTTTAAATTTTTTTAATCAACAACAAATATTACAAAAAAACTGAATCATTTCAGATCTTTTAATTGTACATCTTCACAGACCACACATACGTTTATATACAAACGCATGGATATTCACACACACACACACACACACACACAAACACACACCTAACATTTTGAACAGATCAACTGGAAAAACTGTGAATGTTGATTTTTTTTTTTTTTTAATCTCCAGCGGTCTTGAAATACTGTTCCAGATCCCCACTACCCATATGTACAGTTCCACAGAAATCACTGCACTCTATGCCCATCAGGCGACGCTTTTCTTTCCCATGATCACCTCTTCCTGTTCCTGGTACTTTTCTAACATGTTCGCCAAGTCGCCGTTTGCATCAATGGTCTGTAAACAACAAACATTCTTTAACGATATCTGAATATAACATCAATTGTCTGATTATATCTGCAACTGTAAATAATAATAGTAAACAATTACAGCCTGTAAATAGCTACACGTATCTTTGAATAAAAACATTTGTAACTAAATAACTACAGTTGTCTCTAAATAACAAGATTTACCTGTGAATGACTACAAGTTTTTGTCTGTAAATAATAAACTGTAAATACTTGCAACTGTCCATAAATATCAACAAATGTAAATAACAGCAACTGGCAGTAAATAACTATCACTGTAAATAACTGCAGTCATCTGTAAATAGTAACAGTAAATAACAACTGTAAATAACTAAATATTTGTAGTTACATGTAAACAACAAAAACTGTTAATAACGACAACAGTATGTAAATAACAATTACTATACCTAACAGCAAATGTCTGTAAATAACAACTGCAAATAACAGCAACTGTCTATAATCAACAACTGTAAACAGCAGCTACTGTAAGTAACGGCAAATGCATGCATATAACAACTGTAAATAATGCCAGACGTCTGTAAACAACAACTGTAAATAACAGCAATTGTCTGTAAATAACAAATTTATGAAAACAACTGCAACTAACAACCGTAAATAACAACCACCCATCAACAGCAGTAAAAGTACCACAAATCATAAACTGTTTTACAGTATGCCCCACTGAATCATGTCTGTGTTACATCTTTGACACATTGTATAACTGTGTAGCACTGGCTGTGTTAGGTTAGATAGCCTATCTTTCATATTATCTTCAACATTAAGCTCAGAAAAGCAAACAGCTGAAAGACACAAATTATTACACAATTTAAGATGGAGAGAATAGCATAAACCTTTAGCAGCTGAAGTCACAATATTCCCTTACCAAAACTGGTGACTGGCAAGGCAAACGCTTGTGTTTTAACCAGTCTTCGTGCAGTGTGTGAAGTTTCTGCAACAATTCCTGCAAAAAGAAAGCAAAAAGAAACCCACATTTAAGCTCAGTTTCAAACCTGTCCTTAAGCTCCAGCTTTTATAATCTCTGTCATCATTTTTAGTCAAGAAATCATCTCTCTTAAAGTATGACCAGTCTCGGGTGCTTGAAGAACAAGACAAGCAATTAAGACTGATAATGATCAGTATCAATCTTCACCAAATGTGCAGGCCTTTGAGAGTGTGTAACCTTTTTTTTCACCTGCTCCATCAGCTACATCATTTTAGTGGTGTGACTCTGATACCACTCATCCCCAGTCACCTGTTGCAGTCCAGCACCAGCAGTCCACAGGTAAGTATTGATTAAGTTCACTTTGAGCCTCTTTAATGTCTGATCTGATTCAAATACGGATAAAGATAATCGCTATGTCACTGAGCCAGACTGATTGAGCATCCTCCTAAAGTGAGACCAACACCACATCCCTCCACAGACAATCCCCTAAGAACCTGCTGACACTGAAGACCTTGACAAGAACTCACCACAAGCATTAACGTGAAGGAGAAATTAACTGAGGTGACCATGAGAATAGGGCATAACGTTCACACGCATCCACACAACTGAAACAACTTTAATACAGACTCACTTTTGTGTACTCAGTGAATAAGTTCATAGAAAAATAAATAAATAAATAAATTAAAAAAAGGAAAGAACAAAATGAAAAATGAAAAGCAGGAAGAAAATAAAATCTACAATAAATACAATTTTAAAAAAAGTATTAACAATGTATTCATAAAATTATGTCTTGTTCATAAGAAAAATAATCAAAGCATTATACACATAAAGTAATCAAAATGCTATACGAACTGGTCATTGACATGCATGGACATGACCACTAAATAAAGAAAGAAACAAAAAGAAGAAGAATGGGGTCCATATACCAGTGGAATTCCTGTTTCTTCACTACGACATCTCCTCTTGATTCTTTCAAAGCATGTCTCTGGACTCGTGTACAGATAAACTGGAACAACAGAAAACAAACCAAAGAACATTCAGAATGATACTAAATGCAGATGCATTCTACGATCCATCTTCAGGTTTTGGGGCAACCAATGCACAGACATTGACTCAAAGAAATGCTAAATACCGTCAACATGATAAAAACTCATTTTCAATTTTTGTTCTTGTATACTCCAAGATAGGATGTTTGTTTGAGGAGAGACAAGGGGAAAGGTATTAACCAATGAAAGCCATTCATCTTTTGCCTTTGTAGTTTTGCTTATTTGTTCAAATAAATCACATCATACTAAAGCTATTAGTGATATTCAGCTTATCATATTAGACCTTTAAAACCCTTTCATAAGCTGTCACCATCATCCGCAGTGTAACAGTGCACTGCTCTAAAACATTTTTAACATTTATCTTATAATCCACAGCTTTTGTCCGAAATCCAAGCACCTGTAACAGTATGTAAATTTATCATCCACAACTAAGCACCATGATTGATAATCATCCATCTAACTTTAGTCAGATTAGTATCACTCCATGATATTTTTTTTCTTCTTAAAGCAACAAATGAATAACCATCACAAACACAACAATGTAATTCATACACTTTCAAATGCGCACACATGCACACGCGCACACGCACGCACACACACACACTCTGTTACACAAAAACAAAGGTGTCTTACCAAAAAGGTCCACATGGACATCCTGTGTGTTGAGAATCCACTTATACCACTCGTCCAAAATGACGTACTCTATGTCTGGCATGACACCACTCCTGTGCAGATTTTCCACAAAGCAGTACCGGGCGCTGTGTATCGATCTTTCCATCATACGCACCTCCTCTGTCTGTCATCACACATGCAGCAACAAACTGTAATACAAGTGAACAACATGAAACAACTATATCTTCCTGGTTCTTTCACCAGCTGATAAGATTTTTCTTTGCCAGACTTTAGGAAGCACATCATATTTTGATCAGTTTTTTTTTTTTAGCAGATCTTTTTAGAGCAGTTTATTTTTAATGCGTGCAAACAAACATGCTCAAGCAGTCACACACACATATTTATTCATGCCAAATGATTCACAGTTACTTAACAAAAAAACAAAAAACCAAAACCAAAAATTAAAAAACAACAACAGATTCCAGATAGAGGAACCTGTTAAACATTTCAGCGTGGTGCCAAAATGACTCTTCACAGAGTTAAGGGAGAAAGAGAATAAAAATAATAATAATAAACGAAATGAAACAGAAATTAAAGAAATAAACAAATAAATCAAGAAGAAAAATTGTGGAAAATGTTCCTTTCCTTTGTTCCCTCCCCTTACTGTTCACAGGATATGACATGTAACAGACAGATGACACATATAAACACATGTACTATATGAAATAAACACCCATACTACAGATTCTACACTACCTGAACAAACAAAAAAACCACCAATACATGCAGATTCTATATTACCTTAACAAAAAAATACCCAAACTAAAGATTCCACGCCACCTGAACAAAAACACCCACACTAAAGATCCCACACCACCTGAACAAAAACACCCACACTAAAGATTCTACAGCACCTGAACAAAAACATCCAGAAAAAACACCCACACTAAAGATTCCACACCACCTGAACAAAAACACCCACACTAAAGATTCTACATCACCTGAACAAAAACATCCAGAAAAAACACCCACACTAAAGATCCCACACCACCTGAACAAAAACACCCACACTAAAGATTCTACATCACCTGAACAAAAACACCAAACTATAGATCCAACACTACCTGAACAAAAAACATGCATACCACAGATTCTACACTACCTGAGGGGACGTATGTATGTCCAGCATGGTGAGCTGCACGTAGGTCTGAAGAGCCATGCTCCAACGTGCAGGGTCTTTGTACATCTCTCCCTGCTCACACAACACAACACTTTGTTGGCTCTGGGGTTTAAGCAGCACATTCCCTGTCTACAAAAAATATCAACCTCATTTTGTTTATCTCACGACAAGACCAAATAACTGAACAGATCTCCAGTGTGATACTGGTTAAGACTAATAATACAAGCCCTAAAATCAAAACTATATATGTCCCACTCCTAGCATGTGATGACATATTATGTTAATACCAGAAAAGTTTCAGACAACTGATGACTTCACTCATTCATTAGGCACTCTTGCTGCTGTTTTAAGAGTACTACCATGACACATGTTCATCTCTTACACATACGATTTTCCCCAGAAACTTACCAGAGCGTTATGGCCTCTCACATTTCGCCACAAATCTACTGGTTCTTGGATGACCTGAAAGACAGATAAACAGATCAAAATAACCACGCAATACAGGGATAGCAAAGGGAATACATAACGTATTTTGCAAACAAAATAATATCCAGTGAAAATGTGGATAGAATTTAAACAAAAGAGTTGCCACACACGCACACACACATACCAGCACACCTAAACAGATAGTCATACCTGTACACCGGGTATGTTATGGAAGTGTTCAAGCAGCGTCGTCTTTCCGCTACCAATGTTGCCCTCAACGCATACCTGTAACATTTGACATTCATCATTTTTTGTTAATTAATCCATGACAGGCATCTACCAAAACAATTAACTTCTGGTTTCTCATTTAGTTAAAAAAAAAAAAAATCTATTTCCACTGCTTTTTATTTCTGTTCCTCTGCACCTCTTTCGTGCAGTCTGAAAAACTACTGTGGTTCAGAAGTTCATGTTCTCAGCTCAGATTAAGATGACACACACGTACATGTCCACACATATACGCAGAGGCAGTTCTAATATTTACACACACACAATCAGTGTATCAATATGTTACTGTGAGCACACACAGCTACTAACATAAGAGCACATTCACATTTTCATACATGTCTATGCACACACAAACATGCACACACACACACACCAAGTCCAGAAATTATAAACAATTATCACAGTTCTTTAAGTATGACAAAAGAATAAATGAACAATTAATTCTAATAAATATCAAAGCATCAAAACCATCACTTTCTTACTGTATATTTGTGACGTGCCGTGTTACCATTGGTGGCCATGTTGTTAGGTAGCTTGACACCTGTAATGGTTTGAGAAATTATATAAAATTTTTAAAAAACAGACATGAAGAATAGTAGTTCACAACTACCCTCCAGACTGACCCATCTGACATCAACCCACTGGCTAAACTACTACTATACTATAGTCTACAGCAACAAATTACACCCAGCACTATGACACAACATGGATTGTCACATCAACATAGACTGGACACTACAAGCTTCTCTCAACATGTGACTCTCAGTGTCACTAGCCTAAGCTTTGCAAGTCCTCTAAGTGCATTATCCATAGTAGCAATTTAAACAGTGTCAAAAACACTTTATGGCTGTACTACCCAGTGGTACTACCACTGCCAAAATATATGGGGGATAATTACAACAAATTTGATATCAAAATGGGATTAATTCTTGCCTAAAACAAAAATATGAAAAGGAATAGCTCATCTCTTTGTAAGTTTGTTCCAACAATTTTCATCAGCTATCAACTCCGGGTCTTCTCATCCAGCTCAAACAGTGAATATGAAAAGACTTAATGATAAATGGTTTAATTTTGAAGAGAACTGACATCTAACAAAACAACGAACTTGTTCTCTTTCAAATGCAACGAAAACTTTACATAGTAAATAAATGCATACGTTTACACACTGTTATTCAACTTGTTGCACCACTTGTAGCAATAATGTAATCAATTACTTTATTTTGATATGCAACTTTGTTTTCACCTGCTCGGTTTCTTCTTCTTCTTCTGATTGGTTGCATAAGCAGGCATTTCTTTATACATTCTATGGGTAACATCATGCATCAGGTATAAAGGTAGGCCTAATGCATCGACTGCAGACATATGCGACAAGAATCTATTTCATTTTCTTGTAAAAGGGAAACAAACTGAAAGCAAAACAAAGACGAATGGTGCAATCGCCCGTGTCGTTGAATCATTCAAGATGACGAACCACAACCCACACGGTAACTCAAATAGCCTTCTCTATTTTTGTTTGTGAAGATTGATGCTTAAACTGAAGCTGAAAGTGCTTCGTTGGGCATACGGCAAAATCGTCGAAAACATGCGAAGTATAGGCCTAACTGCATGCATCATGTTATTTCCACATGCCTGTGTTACGAAACGTACGAAAATGTTCGTTTAAAAAGGTATCAGAGTTCACAATACTGAGAAAAGGAAATGCCTCATACCTTGATACATACCTGCATTTGTTTTTCCGTTCATGGTTTTGATTAGCAGGTTCCTTACCCCAAGCCGCTTTGACGCCAAAGCGCAGACTGTCCGTGAAAAGGATATCAGCGGCATTTTGCACCTTTCATAGAGGAACTTACGTCACAGTGTGCTTCAGCCAATAGGAACAATGCCTGCCGACAGCAATGTATGGTTACCCATAGAGCACAAAAATTGACTTGTTTCATTTTTTTCAGATCCTCTCTCAGCTCCAGTACAGATTTGCAGACAACCTTAATATGTATTTACTGTTTTGGTGTTGGTGATGATATCAAAGGCCAGCAGCGCAGTCTACTTCAGTGGCAGCATTGGGGACTGGTTCAAAATAATTGTTGGAGTTAAACAAGGCTGTCAACGATCTCTCACTCTCTTCAACATCTTCCTAGAGAGGATCAGCACTGGTGGCAGAACAATCACCAACCTGTGTTTTGCCAATGATGTTGACAGATTGGCAGAAATGAAGATGAACCTGGTGGAATGCCTTGAAAAAACAACTGCTGCTTATGGCGTGGAGATCAGTGCAGTGGAAGAAGGAAAGCTCCCAGAAGAATGGAAAGAAGCATTTGTGACTCACATGCATTCTTTGTAAAGTTCTTGAGACATTGGTAAGGGACCAGCTCATAGACCATCTCAAGACCAACAACTTGATCAGTGTAGAACAACATGGCTTTGTTCAGGGACGCTCGTGTGCTGCATAATTGTTGGACGTATTGGACAGCTGGACAAGAACCATAGATAGAGGTGGCTACATTGATGCTATTTATATGGATTATCAGAAAGCGTTTGACAGTGTCCCACATTGCAGACTTGTGTCTAAGATCCTCGTACATGGAGTGTCAGGCAGGGTATTACTCTGGATCCAGGACTTTCTGTCTCAAAGGAAGCAGAGGTAGTTGTAAATGGGACAACATCACAGCAGGCAGACATCACAAGCGGTATTCCACAAGGTAGTGTTCTAGGACCCCTGCTGTTCCTGTTGTACATTAATGACCGTCCTAGTAAAGTGAAGAGTAATGTGAAATTGTTTGCCGACGACACAAAGTTGTTCACACAGAGTGACCAAGTAGGTGCTTCACAAGTCCTCCAAGATTACCTAGACAACCTACAGCAGTGGTCTAGAGAGTGGCTCCTACACTTCCATCCAGAAAAATGCAGTGCAATGAAGCTAGGAAACTGTAAATCGGAAGCGATTTACTACATGAAAGGGAAAAACAACAACGGGGAGGAATGCAACCTGGCACTTGCTGAGAGTGACGTGGTGAAAGACCTGGGAGTGTACATTGATAACAAGCTGGACTTTAAGACGCATGTGGCAACAGTTACTGCAAAGGCTAACAAGATGGTTGGTATAATCAGGCGTTCCTTCGATTACCTATCTGAAGATCTGTTTATACAATTGTTCAAATCCCTGGTTAGACCCATTTTGGAGTATGGGCATTCGGTCTGGAACCCGCAGTCAAAAACATTGTGCAGAGTGCTGGAAGACGTCCAGCGACGGGCAACAAAACTGATTGGTCATATGAAGAACAAGCCTTATCATGAAAGACTCACTTTGCTTAAGCTACCTAGTCTAGAGCACAGGAAGCAGCAGGGAGATATGATCGATTGCTAAAAATGCATACACGGAATCTACAAGACCAACAATCCCGAACTATCGCCTGCAGTAAGTAGAGACAGAAGAGGCAACAGTTTAATGTTAAATAAATCACACTGCAGACTGAAAGTGCACAGTTCCTTCTTTACAGAGCGAGTCGTTAATAAATTAAACGGTTTGCCAGACAGTGTTGTGACTGCCCCAGCCATGTTATCTTTCAAGACTAGGTTAGACGCTTATTGGGCCAACTCTCCAAGCATTTATGATCCAGTATGCTATCATTAGGCCACACATGCTGGTATACTATATCCAGTTGAACGACGAACAGGCCTTCACAGGCCTAAAACGTCTGATTCCAGTTCAAGTTCAAGTTCAAGTTCAAGTTCAAGACCAAACTGATGATCAATACACCGATGGCATCAGTGCCGATATCAGAATCAATGGTGAAAAGCTGGAAACTCTCCAAAGCCTCAAGTATCCAGAGCAATTGTTTTGGGCAAAGGATCCAAGCCAGAAATACTCTCATAGACAGCTCAGACAACAACAGCTTTGACAAAACTGTGGCCCATCTGGAATGACAGTAACATCATGTGAAGCTCAAAGATCAGACTGATGCGCTCCCTTGTCATTTCCATATTTCTACATACCTGTATATTTCTATATTGCTGTCATCTCAGCTGTTTAATCATGTGTGTGTCTGTGTGTGTGTGTTAGTGTGAGTGTTGGAGTGTAACAGTTGTAGTATTGGTAGCATGTTACTTTGTGAGTTTTATGCATTGTGTTTTTATAATATTAATGATTCTGTTTTATGTTTAATAATAATAATAATGGATACTTATATAGCACACTATCCAGAAATCTGCTCTAGGTGCTTTACAAAAACGCTTTTGTTAACATAAAACATTATATCTATGTTACATACACACACCAAAATGTGACCACACACACACGCACGCACACACGCACGCGGCACGCATGCACGCACGCACACACACACACTGCATACATACATTTTAACATACATGTGTATCTAACAGCTACCCTAACACATACGCACACATAGGCAGGCACAAACTTACATAAACACACGCACACACAATACACATTCATATACATGCATGTAGTTATGTACACATACATATGTATACACACATAGTCAAGCACACCTAACGAAAAGGAAGTGGACCTGCCACAATTGAACTTATTGCTGAGGGAAAAGGTGAGTTTTGAGACGAGATTTAAAAGATGCGAGGGAATCAGAATGACGGAGGTTATCAGGAAGCTTGTTCCACGTCTTTGGCAATTGAAAAGAAAACGATCTGTGTCCATAGGTCTTACTTCTGACGTGAGGTATCCTGAGAAGTCGAGTATCAGAGGAAGAACGGAGCTGGCGAGACGGGGTATAGATATGGATGAGTTCAGAAAGATACTTGGGGCCAGATCCGTTGACTGCAGAAAAGGTCAGAGTGGATAGCTTATAGTCTATGTGATCAGAAACAGGCAACCAGTGGAGAGACTGAAGGAGAGGAGAAACATGGTCAAATTTAGAAGCTCTGCAAATGAGTCTGGCAGCGTTATTCTGAATTCGTTGGAGTCTGTCTAACAGATATTTGGGAAGGCCGGCCAAAAGAGAGTTGCAGTAATCCAATCTTGAGAGAACCAGAGAGCATACAAGTGTCTTGGATGCATCGGTTGAGAGATAGTGGCGGATAGAGCTGATTCTACGCAGTTCCAAATAGGCAACTTTACAGATATTCGAAATGTGGTGTTGGAAGGAAAGAGACTGGCCAGGATTACACCAAGACTGCGAACAGAGGGAGAAAGTGAAACAGGTGTGCTATTGATCAGAACAGAGTCAGGAAAGGAAGGATGTTGACGAAACTTCTTTGGACAGGTTATCATAAATTCGTCTTATCATCATTTAATTGCAGCTTGTTGAGAGTCATCCAGTCCTTTAGGCCAGCAATGCACTCCTGTGTTTGAGTCACCAGTGCATCAAATTCAGCTATGGAAGCCGACTGATAAAGTTGTGTGTCATCAGCAAAGCTCTCATGCGACATCGCATGATGACTGATGACATCCGACACAGGAGCCGCATACAGCACGAAAAGAACAGGACCTAGGACGGACCCTTGTGGGACACCATATTTCAAGGCAGATACTCTAGAGTATTTACCATTTACACACACTTTCTGTGTACGATCTGACAGGTAAGACGTGATCCATGCTAGTGCAGTGTCACGAATACCAAAGGAAGTTTTAAGTCTGTTCAGGAGGATAGAGTGGTCGATAGTGTCAAAAGCTGCTGACAAATCTAGGAGAGCGAGAACAGATATCTTATCCTCATCAAATCCCGAAAGCAAATCATTCCCTATTCTAAGGGCTGTTTCGCAACTATGACCACGTCTATAAGCTGACTGGTGGGAATTAAGTAAACCATTCTGTTCCAGATGAGCTAAGAGCTGAGACAATATGATCTTTTCTAGCAGTTTTGATAAAAATGACAAATTAGAGACAGGTCGATAATTTTTTGTTTCTACTATTTTTTATAAGCTTTCTCGTTTCACTTTAGGTACTGGATTGTAAAGCACTTAGAGCTTGCTTATGCTTGTTTTATAGCACTATATAAAAATAAAATATTATTATTATTATTACCTGTGAGACATGGACCTTGACAGCTGAATTAGTGAATAAGATATGGGACTTAGAGAAAAGATGCTTGGCATCACATACAGGGACCACATCACAAATGATGAAGTGTGTAGAAGTGTCAAGCAAGCTATTGGGTCACATGATGATTCAATGACTGCTGGAGAAAAGGAAATTGAAGTGGTATAGGCACATCTCATGTTCATCAGGACTGGCCAAGACCTTTCCACAGGGAACAATGCAGAAAGAAAGAAGTGGCAGGCAGAAGAAGAGATAGAAGGACAACATCTCAGAGTGGACAGACCTAATCCTGAGTGAGATAGTCAGGACAGACAACAATGTAGGAAGAAGGAGGCTGGTTGTCAAATGTGTGCTGCCTCCATGGTCTATATGAGATAAATAGATTGAACGATATCAACACACACACACACACATACACGCATGCAAGCACACACACACACACACACACACACACACACACACCATCATGAATGATAGCGTCCTTTTCATTAAAAAAAAAAAATCATTGTATTGATGTCTTAGGTTCCAGTTGTATTGTATCTTCAAATGTGCAGTCAGTCTTGTATTTCATATGTCAAGCACAGTGCATAGAGTGGAGGACAGAATGAGAGAGAGAGAGAGAACCCCTTTCCTGTTTATTGAACCCTGGTGAAATAAGATATCAGTTTGTCATGAATTTGAAGTGCAAGAGCTACTTTTGTGTACTTTTAGGTGTTATGACTGATTTTAATGAACACAAAAAGTAATCAAATGCCAACAGGAAGAAGTCCAAAGAACGAGTGGTGAACGTCACCCTGTCCTCTAATGTTATTCTAATCTCAGGAAAAAGCCCTTCACTGACAAGTGTACTTGTCGCCAGCAGTCAAGGGGTTAATAAGTGTTGGCCAGGGCCAGCAGAATCAGTTTCTACTAGCATCGTTATAGCCTGATCCAGATACCTGCCTACAGTGACCCTAACCCAACCCAACTCAGTGCAACACTTCCCCTGCACAATACCTCTTGCACATCCTGTCCCTCACAGCAGAACCAACTTCAGTTTTTTTTTGTATCATTCATTCCCAGCATTGCTCCTGCAGTTGGAGTGACTTTTCTTGATGCTTGATCAGTGTTGGTACCTGACCACAAGTTTTTCGCTTCTGTCCTAATAACATTATTTCACTTCCCTTCTCACCCTCCTCCACCCCCACACCCTTCCCCCACATAAATTTGACATTTCTTTTCCAATGAAGCTACAAGAACACTGGTCTGTTCATTGATCTTTTCTAGGCTTGATTATTGTAAACATCTCCTGGCTGGTTCATATAAGTACTTTCTTGGAAATCTCCGAAAGGTCCAGAACCACGTTGGAATGCAAGTCACCTAGATGGGAACATGTTACACATCTATTTCAGTCTCTTCACTGGCTACCTGTCCAGTGCAGAATCAGTTACACACTTGCATCTATCTGTTTCTCATCTATATCTGGCATTGCTCTGAGATATCTTATAGATATGATCCACATATGCATCCCATCCAGTCTGTTCTTCCAGTACTTGTCTGCTTTGCATCATCTCTATCAGACCAAAGTCCTTTGGTCAGCATTCTAGCTTTCTCTTTTCATGGCCAAACTGTCTCAAACCAGCTTCCTGTGCACATCATGAACTCTTCTTCACTTTTTTAAAGTCTTCACTGAAAACCCATTTCCTTCAACTAAATTAGAAACCATCATCCCACCCCACTGTTCTCATTGTGTACTTCTCATCTGTGTGTGTGTGTGTGTGTGTGTGTGTGTGTGTGTGTGTGTACTCATTTTTATAAAGCACTTAGAACCCTATTTACAGAATAGGTGCTATATAAATTCAGATTATCATTATTATTAAGAGAGGTGCACAGGGAAGGGATCAATGCTAGCTAGTTTGTTTGTTTGTTTCTTTATTATACCAAGCCTTTACTTTTAATGAAAATATCTGCTTTTGTTTTCACTTTTGGAATTTCAGATAAACTACAAAGTTTACAACTGTATCATAAATCAAGTATCTGCTAAAGATAATTACACAGAAAACTGAAAATAGTAATAATGATAATAATGACAATAATAACACCAAAGCATAAAACAAATGTCAGCAAAAAAAAAAAAAAGTGTTTTCTTTATTTCAAATAAAAATTACCAAATTTAAAACTGAATCCCAAAAGAAATACATGAATATATATATATATATATATATTTTTTTTTTTCTAATTAAAACAAAAGAAAATACTACAATAAAACTGAAAACAACAATAACAAAAGCAACCCCAAAAAATCAGAACCACATGAGATAGATCTTTTGACACATGTTCAAATTAATTCCAAAAAGGAATGTGTCGTTTCCTTTTTGTGCAGATTCACCATATGTCAAAGATTTATTTCAATGTTTCAAATTTTATTTGTAGCTAAAGATACCAACACATGTACAGCAGGTAAATAAACAGATCACTATAAAAAAAGAAAGAAAAAAAGAAATTATATTCATATAGTGCACATTCAGTTTTGAGTCTGTCTGAAATATTATCAGACAATAACTATTATATATAGCAATGTTAAATGGACAAACAGATAAGGAAATATAAAAATTCAGACACAATTAAAACTTGAAACAGGTCGGTACTGATAAAACACACGGACTGAGGTCCTTGTATGCATTAATAGAGGTAAGGTAACCAGTTTGTGGGGACTGACAAACTGCAGTGCCATCCCTGCACAAAACAGAAAATAAAGAAGAAGAAGAAAAAAAAACCCCACAAATCAACCAGTCTGCTGTGGGACCAATGTGGAAACCAGACTGTGCCTTTCATTAAGTAGACCATGTGTCTGTTACTTCAAACTATGAGCAAACCAGTAAGAGAAAACCAACAAGGCTAAAACTCACATACAGCAATGTCATCCCAAACTTACAAACAGCACTGCAATCATCCAAAACTCACATACACCATCACAATCATCCAAAACTCACATACACCACTACAATCATCTAAAACTCACATACTGCGCTACAATCATCTAAAACTCACAAACAGCACAGCAAATAAATAAAATGCACAACAGCACTATTATCATATAAAATGTACAACAGCACTACAATCACGTAAAATTCACGAACAGCACTACAACCATATGAAATTCACAAACAGTACTACTATCATTGAAAACTCAAAAAAAACATTACTATCATCGAAAACTCATACACAGCACAACTTTCATTTGACTCACTGATTGAACCTGAGAAGTAAACAAACCTTTAGTTACTGCACAGCAAAAGAATGAAACTTGTTTCTTCTGAAGCCAGTTTAACCCTCTCCATACGAACGGCGAAAGAGACGACGTTAACAGCGTTTCACCCCAGTTACCATCATCAAAATATTGCAAGCGGAAGGCTCTTATACTGAAGAGGTGAATGTTGACAAAGAATAGCACAATTCTGATGACGGAAGCTAAAGGTTGGGTCATTCAGACACCCACTGGACATCCGAAGGGTCTGTGTAGAGGAGAAGAGAAGACTGGCCGTACTGAGTGAGTTAAATAAAAGCATAGTGTGTGTGTGTGTGGGGGGGGGGGGGGGGGGGGGAGGGAAAGGGGATGTTGGTGTTCATGGTATCATTTGAAAGGTAACTGTTTTGTGTGTGTTAGGTGGAGCATGTAGGAAGTTAAGGTCCTGGTTATTCACATTCTGTTTGTCTCAGTTTCAGTTTCAAGGAGGTATCATTGTGTGCTTTCAAGTCCACATATGAGAACCCACATCTGCTAAAATTGTTTAAAAAAATAATGATAATATTAGAGAGAAGCATAATAATATATTGAAGGCAAAAGACACATAAAATGTGAAACAATCCTAGGCACACCAAGGTCAGACCTAACTCACTCCGATATTAAATAAAGCATCCCCTCGCCCCCTGTGCCCAGTCCTGAGCAATAACAGAAGCTCCCCTACCCCAACACGAAGACACATCATATATAGTAGTCACAATTTACATAAAACGTTTTCATAACAATAAAAAATAAACCATTTCGTTGATCTTTCGGCACTTTGCAACTGGGAACTGCTGAGAACAATAACATGCACCTTTTGTAAAAGCAAAAAAAATTCCGTTGACCACTTTTTATGGTACTCAATTTTTGTTCAATTTCTGTATGGAGTTACAAATAATGTTGAAGCAGACATGTGAAAACTGCATCTGCAGCTGAGCTGGTTTCGTTTGGAACCAATAAAATATCACACAGAAATGTCTTTTTTTTTTTGTCTTTTGATACTGTAAGCAAAATTCTATATTCATGAGTGAAAAATTACCAACACTAAACCATATGTAAAAGTACTTGCGTGAGAAATACAACATAAATATCACATTGAAAAGTTTTTGATCTGCAACATCATGTCATGGATGCAATATACAAGGCTAGTCAGTACATGATTATAAATATCATGAATATTGGTATCATGTTTTTGATCATAAATTTGTCAATAACACATTTTATAGAATGTTGAAAGTGTCATATGTGGAGTATCGTCCCAACATCTTTTCAGTACAATCAATGGAGAAAATGACTACAGATTTATGTTCACTGCTCCTGGATGTCTTTTGATACTATCATTTCTTGGCTGTACCTGACAAGTGAGTGGCAGAAGTGTGTGTCAGTAAGTGAAATCGTGTGCATCCATGCATGCATGCGTATATGCGTGAGAGAGAGAGAGAGAGAGAGAGAGTGTGTGTGTGTTTCTTTCTTAGTCTTTTCACTTTGAGTGATATCAGATGTGAAATATGAGTGTGTGTGGGTGTGATTTCAGTTTCAGTTTCAGTAGCTCAAGGATGCGTCACTGCGTTTGGACAAATCCATATACGCTACACCACATCTGCCAAGCAGATGCCTGACCAGCAGCGTAACCCAACACGCTTAGTCAGGCCTTCAGAAAAAAAAAAGAGTTAATAAATAATAGATAAATATTTTTTATTTAATACATAAAAAAACTACTACTAATAATAATAATATGTATAAGGCGCAAAAACTTGATGAAGTCAACTATAAGCGTACAAAAAAAAAAAAAAAAAAAAAAAATAAAAATAAATTTTAAAATAAATAAATAAATAAATATTAATGATAATTTTTAAAAACTAGTAATAATAATAATAATGATAATAATAAAAAATAAAATAAATAAATTAACTAATAAAATAGATAAATAAAAAAGACAACAATGATGATAAATAAGCAAATAAATGTAAAACATGCAGACACACATTCACACATACACACACATATGCATAACAGATATGCACCAAACATGCAGTTTCACAGATATGAAAGCACGGTCAAATACACATAAACGTACATGAGCCCCAACACACACACACACACACATTAACCTGCACCCCCTCTATCCCCCTCCTCCACACACTCATTTCTAGGCTACGTATTGCAGCTTCCACGGCACACACACACACACACACACACACAGAGGCACACTTACTTGTATGAGCACACACACATACGCCCATATCCCCCACCCCCAACCGCACACACATATATACAAAGATATATATATGCACACCCGCACGTTCCAATATTCCGTTGCTCCCACAGTGTAGGCATGCATACACACACATACCTCATGAAAGAACTAAAGACATCCAGAAACAACTAAACAATATTGCTCAATGGTGCAAAGACACAGGATCTTCCATCAATCCAGCGAAAGCCCAAACGTTGCTGTGCACCCTCAACAACAGAACCGCGAGCAAATCACCACCACCTGTGTCATTCGATGGGATCAGATCGAAAAAACCAAATGCCTACGCTAACTAGGAATACAGTTCGACAGGATGCTGACCTTCAGAAAACATACGGAAAATACTGTTCTCAAATGCAAAAAGGGCCTTTCAGTCTTAAAAACAACGGCTACCAAAGGTATTGAACAACGCCACCTCTTCCTGCTATACCAATCACTCGTCCTCAGTGTGATCGACTACGGACTTGGGCTAACAACACCATCTCAAAGCAACCTCCTAAAATTAAAAAGAGTTCAAAATGAAGCTATGAGGCTGATCCTTGGAACAACAAAATACACGCCCAGGGAAACCATGCGATACTTGCTTGACCTTCCTTCAGTGCAGGCCAGAAACAAGTTAGAACAAGTTAAGACCTACTTCAAAGCATTAGAAAACCCTCAAAACCCACTGCATGATGCAGTCAAAGAACCAAAAGGCAGCTGTCTAGGACGAGGAAGATCATGGATGGGGCAAACAGGAGACACAATCCAGCTAGTATGCCAACTACAAGACCTGAAAGAAACAAAAGAATGGGAGAAAAACCCCGAGAACCTCAACCATCTATTCAACACAGCCATTTCACCCACTCTAGGAAGACATTGTCGGGAATGGCCAGAAGGCAAAACTGATACAGAAGAGAAGCTACTCATAGAAGAAAACAGTAAAGAAGAGGACATCATCATATACACAGATGGCTCAGTCACCAAAGACCAATCCGGTTGGGGATTCACTGTGAAACAAAATGGAAAAACAATTAGGGAAGAGAATGCTGCCTACAAAGTCACAATCTCCAGAAGGGGTGTGTGTGTGTGTGTGGGGGGGGGGGGGGGTAGAGGATGAGGTATGTGTGTGTGTGTGTGTTTGTGTGCGTGTGTGTGTGTTTGTGTGCATGTGTGTGTGTGTGTGTGTGTGCATGTTTGTGTGTGTGTGTGTGTGTATGTGTATGCTTGCATAGGTTTGTATTCATGTTTTGAGTGATATTAGACATGTAATGTAAGTTTATGCACCTGTGCATGTGTTTGTGTATCTTCATGCTTGCATGCATGTATGTGCATGCACATGTGTGTATGAATTGTTAGTTTCCACAAAAGGTTCTCATCATATTAGGAAAGCCATTTATATGTTGAATAGTAAACATATGTCAAAAAGCTGATTTATCACCGATGTATCAACAGATGGGTTAAACAGCCACTACGAATGGGGAAACTTTGCTGATAAAATTACATCAATTGAAAAGACAAGGGAAAATGACATCTGAGCAAAAAACAGTATGTTGATTCAAAGAAAAATCATGTTCCATTAGTCTCCACCCAACGATGGTTTTGGATTTCAGTAAAAGTTTGTCACTTCTAAAACAGTCAGGCACATGTGATTTGGACAGGTTAAATGGGAGGATTCCTGTGAAAAGCTTTCTTCTCCTGTTATTTTTTATACACAAACATCTCCTTACAATGAAAACATCAAACATAAATGAACATACAATTAGGCATGGAGATGAAATTATTAACAAGTAGTAAAGAGTGGTAACTCTCTCCATTCACAAGGTACACAACTTCAAGTCAGTGCTGCTTATGCTACCAATTCAGCTAGCACACAGGTAAATAAAAGGTACATTGGAACAAACCCAGACACTTCCTCAAAAAAGGAAGTGCTGGGCCTGTCCTTACTGACCAGTTGAAAAACCACCGAGGCAACCATGTGTTTGTTCTGTATTGTCCTTGTGTTCTGTGTGGCTTGTTCAGGATTGAGGCTATGCCAATCTTGAATAAAAGCTTATTTGTGTTCACACATTTCTTCTGTCTTTGCTGCTGTGTGCACATGTCAGATGATCGGTATAAGGACAGGCCCGGCGCTTCCTCTTTTGAGGAAGTGTCTGGGTTTGTTCCAATGTACTTTTTATTTACCTGTGTGCTAGCTGAATCGGTAGCGTGAGCAGCACTGACTTGAAGTTGTGTACCTTGTGAATGGACAGAGTTAACTTCACTATTTGTTAATCAAACATAAAATGTTTTCCTTTAAGATTCAAAGCAAGTGTAAGTCATTCCACTCTGTAAATTTGGCAATATTTTCTATCCTTCTGGCTGTGGCTAATAGTGGGCTATACATTATAATACAATACATGTCTATCTAATTCAGTCCAATCCAATCCAGTACAATACAATGTATAATTATTCATCAAACCGGAAATTAATTGTGCAGTATTCTTGTTTATATGAACGTGTGTGTAATTGGGTTGATAAGGTTAATACAAACATGATATGGATATGTATGTATGTGTGTGTGTGTGTGGTAGAAGTATAACTGCACATTTCATTATTATACTATTCTGTACTTTAAAAAATATTTTATCTAGTTTCTCTTTTCTTAGTTAAAGAAAAAAAACACCATTTCTTGATTATTCAATTCTTGATAATAAAATTTTGACTTTGAATTGAATTTGACACACAATTACACACATAAACACATAACAATCTTCAAACAAATTAACTGGAAAAGGTGTCTTTTGCAATTTCTGTTGTTGTTTTTATTTTTTTTATTTTTTGCTCCAACAGTGCAATGAATGCCAGTCCCAGCTCCACCTGTGCATGGTTCCAGAGAATTCACCTGTCTTTCCTCTCCTTCAGGACCACCTGTTCTATCTCTTTGTATTTCTCAACCATGTCTGCCTGGTCACAATCTGCATCAATGGTCTGTAAAAAAATTTTTTTTTTTTTAAATACACACACAACAAAAACAGCTGTCTGTGAATGACAAATATTGTCTGTAAATAACCTCACTGATCGATAAATAACAACAAACAACCATTCGTAAAATACAGATATTGTCTGTAGATAACGCCAATGGTCTGAAAATAAGAACTAAACAACTGCATGCAAATTAAGAAATGTTGTATGCGAATAACATCAACAGTTTATAAATACCAACAAAACAACTGTCTGTTTCTGACAAATATTGTCTGGAAATAACATTAACTGTGTGTAAATAACAATAATCTGTAAATTACAATAATATGTAAATAACAACAATTGTAAAAGCTGTCATAAATAAGATGGATGAAATACAAGATAGAATATGTCTGGTTAGTGAAGTCATAGTTATCAACATTAAGTTCAGAAACATAAACAGCTTAAAGACACAAATCATAAGACAAGTAAAGATGCAAAGTATAGTATAAATCACGACTGCAAAAATCGTTGTGTTCACTTACCAAAACTGGTGCCTGGCAAGGCAAAATATTGTGTTTTAACCAGTTTTCATGAAGTGAGTGAACTTTCTGCACCAATTCCTGCAAAACAAAATGAGACAAGAGAGGCAAGGCCTTCAAGACTCACTTGTGATACACTTTAAAAAAAAACACCCAAGCTTTTTATGTACTGAGTATAATTTCAAAATGTAATGTTTAAGATGAGAAAGATCAGTTTAAAGCAAATTAAGTCCCCTAGCATTAATTACAGAGTAATTTCCCTTTTTTACTATCTGCACCCAAACGTTTGCAAAATAAGTAAAACTTCCATGCTTAGCAAAAGAAGTTCCTGTTTGAACAAAAAATGATAATAATGACTGCTCTTGTTGTTGGGTCGAATATCAGATCAAAGTGCCAAGTTTAGAGAATACAAAAAAATATAAATATAACAGTAAATGAAGTTTGCATATAATTAGGCTTCATTTTTTTTGTTTGTTTTTTGTGCCCGTCCCAGAGGTGCAATATTGTTTTAAACAAGATGACTGGAAAGAACTGAATTTTTCCTATTTTTATGCCTAATTTGGTGTCAACTGACAACGTAGTTGCAGAGAAAATGTCAATGTTAAAGTTTACCACGGACACACAGACACACAGACACAGACACACACACACACACACACACACACACACAGACAACTGAACACCGGGTTAAAACATAGACTCACTTTGTTTACACAAGTGAGTCAAAGAGGGAGACTTGTTTGATTAAACAAAAACATTTTGATAGTCTGATCAGTTATTTTCAAAAAAGACAACTACAACATTCCTTTATAGACCTGCTTCAAAACTGTGTCTTTCCTCACCAAATGAGTCATAAAGAAAATAATGAAAAAAAGGAAAAGAAAAGAGAAAGAATACGAACAAATAAGAAAAAAAAATAGAGAATTGTAATAATGATGGCATTCATAAAATACTATATTCTGTTTATATGAAAAATAACCAAAGCGCTATACATACTGATCATTCACATACATGAATGATCTGCAATACTATAATCTGTTTATATGAAAAATAACGAAAGCGCTATACATACTGATCATTCACATAAATGAATGATCTGAAATACTATATTCTGTTTATATGAAAAATAACTAAAGCACTATACATACTGATCATTCACACACATGAATGATCTGCAATACTATAATCTGTTTATATGAAAAATAACCAAAGCACTATACATACTGATCATTCACATACATGAATGATCTGAAATACTATATTCTGTTTATATGAAAAATAACCAAAGCGCTATACATACTGATCATTCACATACATGAATGATCTGCAATACTATATTCTGTTTTTTGAAAAATAATCAAAGCGCTATACATACTGATCATTCACACACATGAATGATCTGAAATACTATATTCTGTTTATATGAAAAATAACCAAAGCGCTATACATACTGATCATTCACATACATGAATGATCTGCAATACTATATTCTGTTTATATGAAAAATAACCAAAGCGCTATACATACTGATCATTCACATACATGAATGATCTGAAATACTATATTCTGTTTATATGAAAAATAACCAAAGCGCTATACATACTGATCATTCACATACATGAATGATCTGCAATACTATATTCTGTTTATATGAAAATAATCAAAGCACTCTACATACTCATCATTCACATACATGAATGATCTAAAGTGCTATATTCTATCTATATGAAAAATAATCAAAGCACTATATATACTGATCATTCAAATGCATCCATGATCTAAAATGCTACATTATGTTTATATGAAAATCAAAGCGCTATACATATTGATCGTTCACATACATGAATGATCTCCACATACCAGTGTGATTCTGGCATCTTCACTGCGGCCTCTCTTCTTGATCCTTTCCATGCATGTCTCCGGACTTGTGTACAAATAGACTGGCACAACAGAAAGCAAACCAATGAACATACAGAAAAAAATACTCATTTCAGATGCATTCTACAATCCTTCGGGTTTGGGGCAACCTTAGCACAGAGAGTGTAAAAAAAAAAAAAGAAAGAAAGAAAGAAAAATCCAAATGATATACACTACTTTTCATTTTTTGATCCAGTATAATTCATATGCATTTTATAATCCTTCAGGTTTTGGGCAACTTAAGCACAGACAGTGTAAGAAAACAATGAAAGAAAAATCCAAATGATATATACCATTTTTCATTTTTTGATCCAGTATACTTCAGTTGGGATAATTGTGACGGTTGAGAAAGGGGCAAGGGTAAAAGTGTCAACTACTGAAAATCAATATCACAAAATGTTATGGTGATGTTCATCTTATTGTTTAACTTTAATGATTCAAGTTTCATGGAGAATTATTGACTCTTTTATAAGCTGATACTCTTACCCACATCCCAAGATGCCACCATACACTGCTTTTAAACCCAAACATTTTTGACGGTTTTGTTATTTTATCATCCACAAATTTGACCCACTTTGCGCAAAATCTGCAGTGGTTGATAATCCTTCATATAACTTTAGTCAGATTATTATTATTCCATGAAAACATCCAGTTTTTTTGTTTTGTTTTGTTTTTGTGTGTTTTTTGTTTTGTTTTGTTTTGTGTGTGTGTGTGTGTGTGTGTGTGTGTGTGTGTGTGTGTGTGTGTGTGTGTGTGTGTGTGTGTGTGTGTGTGTGTGTTGTTGTTGTTGTTGTTGTTGTTGTTGTTGTTTTGTTTTGTTTTGTTTTCATTAACAGCCAACAAATGAATAATCATGTATGCAAGAGAGTAACAAAGAGACTGCAAAATGTTATAAACAGATCCACATGCCATTCATACTTGTACATATTCATACTTGTACATATTCAAACGCATGCATCACCAACCCCACACAAACAACAATGTAATTTGATACATTTTCACACACATACACACACACTCTCTCTGTGTCTCTCTTACATGAAAAGAAGGGTGTCTAACCAAAACACATACACACACTCTCTGTGTCTTTCTTACATAAAAAAAGAAAGAAAAGAAAGGCGTCTAACCGAAAAGATCCACATGGACATCTTGCTTGTTGAGAATCCACTGATACCACTCGTCCAGTATGGCATACTCCATGTCCAGCATCTGACCATTTCTGTGCAGGTTTTCCACAAAGCAGTACCTGGCACTGTGTATTGACCTCTCCATTATACGTACAGGCTCTGTCTGTCAACACAATTTACAAACATACATGCATACATGCACTGTGTATTGACCTCTCCATTATACGTACAGGCTCTGTCTGTCAACACAATTTACAAACATACATGCATACATGCACTGTGTATTGACCTCTCCATTATACGTACAGGCTCTGTCTGTCAACACAATTTACAAACATACATGCATACATGCACTGTGTATTGACCTCTCCATTATACGTACAGGCTCTGTCTGTCAACACAATTTACAAACATACATGCATACATGCACTGTGTATTGACCTCTCCATTATACGTACAGGCTCTGTCTGTCAACACAATTTACAAACATACATGCATACATGCACTGTGTATTGACCTCTCCATTATACGTACAGGCTCTGTCTGTCAACACAATTTACAAACATACATGCATACATGCACTGTGTATTGACCTCTCCATTATACGTACAGGCTCTGTCTGTCAACACAATTTACAAACATACATGCACTGTGTATTGACCTCTCCATTATACGTACAGGCTCTGTCTGTCAACACAATTTACAAACATACATGCATACATGCACTGTGTATTGACCTCTCCATTATACATACAGGCTCCGTCTGTCAACACAATTTACAAACATACATGCATACATGCACTGTGTATTGACCTCTCCATTATACGTACAGGCTCTGTCTGTCAACACAATTTACAAACATACATGCATACATGCATGCACACACCCACACATGCATGCATGCACACACACACATATACCTTCCCACATACACACACACACACACACACATACGCATTCACGCACACACACACACACACACACACACACATGCACGCACTCACACACACACACACACATGCACACACTCTCACACACACACGCACACAAACACACTGATTAACAGTATCTACAAAAAGCAAAAACAAAACAGAGAATCATTCATTATTCATCACTGTAAGTAGTATCTGTATCATTATTGCTAGTATTATTATCATTATTAGTATTATTGTAATTACTATTATTAACAAGATCATCATCATCCTCTTCTTCATCATTGTCATGATCATGATTATTATTACTCTTATTATTGGATTATCATCATTAGTAGTAGTAGTAGTAGTTCTAGTAGTAGCAGTAGTGTTAGTATTGTTATCATTATCAGTATCATCATCAGTATTACTTTCTTTTCCCCTTGGCTTCCAGTTCACAAGATGTGTGACATGATTATTATTGTAAATAACCATCCCATGGAACCTTAAAAAAAAAAAAAAAAAAAAAGAATCTGGAAAAGAAACAGGCACAAGTACACTTGTATTCATTCACATAAACCCAAGACATGCCAAAGGCATTGTACATTCCGTTAATTTTTTTGCTGTTTGATTCAAACAAAAACACACACACAAAAAACAGAAGAAACATGTAAACAAACAAAATTGTACACTTCATTTTTTTTTTTTTTTAATGTCAGTGAGTAATTCATAACAACTTGGCGCAAAAAAAAAAAGAAAAAGAAAAAGAATTAGTAGGAATGTCCATTTTTCATTTTCTTTTTTTTTTCTCTAAACTTGGTGAAGAGTCACTGGAGCACTTCACGGAAGAACTGTTCACCAGATTCCTCTCGGGTCTGTTGGCGGTGTGTCAGACTCTGGGTTTATTCAGCCCAGTTATCAAGTCAAGAAGAAAATAACAAAACAAAAAAAGTCAAGACTCTAGTAAAAAAAAAAAAAATATATATATATATTTTGTTTTTCTTCTATATATATATATGTGTGTGTGTATATGTACACACACACACACACACACACACACATATATATATATAGGTGAATGATTCAGCAAGACAAAAAAGAAGAACAGAAGAAGAGACAACAAAAAGAAAAGGAAAAAAAAACAGTAACAAAGAAAGTGTGATAGAGAAAAGGAGGAAATTTCTTGCACAGTTTCCAGGAGGTGGGGGGTACAGAAAGAGCACGCGCCCCCCCCCCCCCCACCTCCGTCCCCCCCACACCCCCACCCCCTCCATCCCCCAACCCCAACCCCTTAGAATTTCCATAGTGGGAATGGAGGGGGTTGGGGGAAACAGACACAAAAGACAAATTTTTTTTTTTTAATGTACAAAAGAACATACACACACTACACACTACAGATTCTACACTACCTGAGGGGACGTGTGTAGGTCCAACATGGTGAGCTGAATGTAGGTCTGAAGAGTCATACCCCAACGTGCAGGGTCCTTGTGCATCTCCCACTGCCCACACACCATGACACTTTTCTTATTTTCACTCCATCATTTTAGCAGCATATTCCCTAACTAAAAATTCTAAAAGAATCAATCTCAAAATTATCTATAAACGTAAGCTCAGGATTATAAATCATTCATATTGATTCTTTGATGCACATCTACCATGACCACTATTGTAAAAAAAAAAAAGAAAAAAAAAGAAAGAAAAAAAAAGGGGGGGTTGGGGGGGGGGGGGGAATTAAGATTTCCCTTGTGCCATGTGTGTGTGTGTGTGTGTGTGTGTGTGTGTGTGTGTGTGTGTGTGTGTGTGTGTGTGTGTGTGTTCATGAATCACTGTAAAAGAGTTACCAACCCACCCATTGACAAACATCTCCAAAGTAACACTTTCCTATGGAAACCTCAGTCAAATCTGATCAACATAATAGTTATAAACTTTTTTTTTCAGATTTTATTTTTTAATTTTTTAGATCAACCATGTAATTGTGTCATCATCAGCCTCACTTTGTATATCTGTCTGATAATCTACTTTTTTTTTGCAGCACGGCTGAGACTGAGTTTGGTTTCAGTTTCAGTTTCAAGAAGGTGTCAATGTATGCAGACTGATCCATATATGATATAGATCTGTTTAGAAACTGGAAAAAAAGAAAAAAAAAGGGGGGAGAGCAGATGTCTGGCTTATGCTTAAACCCAATGGACAGGTCTGGGCCTTTAAAGCCTTCCATAGAATTGCATAAAACGTAAGTCTAAAGTGAAATAAGATGAATAAAAAAAAAAGAAAAAAGAAACAGATAAGTATACCCATTAAACTTTAAAAAAAAAAAAAAAAAAAAAAGAAACACAAAAGGTAAATGATTGATATTATAAAAAAAACAAATTTTATCTACTTTATGTGACCTTGTGGACACACACATATGCATGCATACTCACACAAGTATACAATACATAAAACAGCAAATGACTGGAAGAAAAAAACAAAAGAAAAACTGTCCATGTTCGGTGAACCTGTGGACACCTACCAGAGCATTATGGCCTCTCACATTTCGCCACATATCGACTGGTTCTGCCATGATCTGAAAGATAGGTGAGAATAAATATCACACACACATGCATGAACACACGCACACATGCATGCATCCACGCATGCACACACACGCATATGCACGCACACACACACACACACACACACAGGCATGGCAAGGAATGAATGAATTAATCATGTATAAAATGTAAAATTGGGGAGATGCACACAACCTGTACATGCTACATACTGATTTACAAACTCGTTTTTACAAATCCTGAAGTGTCTTATGCATAGTCATACATATATACCTGCTCAGTCTTTGAATTTCAAACTGACTACAATCTGTAGTTTTGTATAAGCACACAGATATGCACACATCAATATAGACAGACATACATACACAAAAGAATGAACTCTTGCATGTGAGAACAGAAATACACAGACACAGTCAAATACAAATATACTACTAACACACACACACACACACACACACACACACACACACACACACACACACATTAGTGCACATGCACTCATGCACACATTCACCTGCTCAAACAATGCACACACACACACACACACACACACACACACACACACACACACACACACACTATCTACTTTTAACTGAACACATTTTTGTTATCATAAGCATGTTTTTTTTACTTTTAGATGGCTGTTTAATTCACTGTTATAATTCATGTTATAATTCACTGTTCATCAGTCCATTCCTTCGTATCTCTTCCTTTTCCACTGCCCACTTCAGTCATCAAACCACCTCTTCTCATGTACCCCACTCCCACATCTCCCATGCACACATACACACTTTTTTTTCCCCATCTGATATCGCTAAACAGTTAAAAGACATTAAACTAAAAGAAAGA
This sequence comes from Babylonia areolata, assembly GCF_041734735.1. Classification (NCBI taxonomy): domain Eukaryota; kingdom Metazoa; phylum Mollusca; class Gastropoda; order Neogastropoda; family Buccinidae; genus Babylonia; species Babylonia areolata. Next base: position 13,383,954 of record NC_134901.1, read on the forward strand.
AAGAAACACACATGTACACACAGACTGTCCTACCTGTACACTGGGTACATTATGAAAGTGTTCAAGCAGAGTTGTCTTTCCACTGCCAATGTTTCCCTCAACGCATACCTGTGATGACATTCATCAGTTTTGTTAATTAATAAATGTCAGGACTCTACTTTCTGTTTCTGTTCTACAGAAATACCACAGAGCAAAACCCAGTGAGTGATTATCTGTTTGTTTCTCTTTCAGATAAAAAAAAAAAATCTACTCTTTGTTTCTATTCCACAGAAATACCACAGAACAAAACCAAAACTACAATCATTTAGTTTTTTGTGTCTATTTCAGCAATAAAAAAAAACTTATTTCATTTTAGTATTTAAAAAAAAGATCTATATCCAATACTTTGGTGAACTAGATAAAAAAAAATATATATATATTGCCGTGCAGAAATAAGTTCATATTCCTGACTTTGATGATGTCACATACATACATGTATACACACATGCATGGATAACAGAGGCAATATTAATATTTGTCTCAAACACACACACACATGTAGCCGGGTTGGCTACGATCTTCGTTGGGCCAGCTTAGCAGACGATTTTTGTGACTCGCCGAAGGTTACCAAGGAAGTTGTAAATCGGTCACAAGTTATCTCCCTTTACAGGGAACCGTATGATGATTTTCATCAATTTGTTAAATTATAAACACTTCCTTATAGATGAGATTATAGTTTTGTGTTATGGAACTTCAGAACGATCATACTTCTCAACTGTAATGATATCATTTGGCCAGAAAGCCTATAACATTTTAAAACTAATATTTATGTGAATGAGTTTTGGCGCGATCTTCGAAATCCACTCAGTTGAAACATACAAAATACCTTCGTTTTCTATAAATCGATATAGTTACCGTGGAATTTAGAATGTGCATTAAAATGTAAATGATTAAGCCTTCTTCTCGTGTACTGCTTTCCGTGTACACCTAAGTTATAGGCATGCGATGGTACGAAATGTCTGACGGCATTTCGGCGCCACAAAACTATCTCTTCTTCAAGCCATTGGAATTCGTCAGTGCCGATTTGAGCAAAATACGTTTTTACAATACCTACACATTTTTATATCGTGTCTTGCAGATGTTTGCATTTCTGTTATCAATCTGATTAGTATCGTGCATGTATAATTGTGTTGTAGTTGGTTTAAACGAAGTATTTCATTGTCGATCACAAGTGCCAAAAGCACCGCCAAGCGGTGCCGACACGGGAGCTATCCGCTGAGTTTTCTCTTGAATTTTTACATAAAAAATCTTTACTCTAGAAGCAGATTTTATAGATGATTTTTATATAGTTGGAAATTCAGGATGTTCAGTTACTTAATTGTTACAATTATATTACATATCGCGACGTATTAATTGTTGTAATGTACAAAAATGATACATGAACTCGTTAAAAGCTCGTTCATTCAGTGACTCTTTTTATTTACAGTTTTTAACTACATTATTTTTGTAGAAAATGGTTTAGCTTAAGAAAATGCTCGTCTCTTGTAGTTTTGTGTGATATATAATATGTCTATGTTAGTTCCCCGAGCCGAAAGTCAGAAGCCGCTAAAATTGGTCAAACAAACACAAGCTTGGCCCCTCAAGGCTCGCGGAGGGCCGGTTTCGTGAGTTGCTTCGCGGCGCTGGCTTTGCGGTTCGGCGGAACAGAATATAAGGAGTGAGCGAGTGCCAGACAAAAGAGAACTCTCCTGGCCTGGAAGAATGAAAGAATAAATAAAAGAAGAAAACCAGCGCACTGCCTTCCCGAGTCTACCTTGCCTGGCTGCAGCTCTCTTCTGCTAACACCTTCTACCTGTCTTCACCTTCTCCAACACCACCTTACCACCCTGTCACAACTGGCGCTGCGAGCAGGATTAGGAGAAGACAGAGAGAGAGTGCAGCAGGTACTTCAAGTCCACGCAGAAGTAACGTCGCCCATCAACATGGCCCAATCCGACTTCCTGCCCAAACTCCCGACGTTCTCCGGTGAGGAAAGTGGCAGGGAAGTTGATGACTTCATCTGGGAGGCCCGACTGATCCTCCATCTGCAGCCCCTGGATGACGCGACAGCCTCTCTCTGGCTGATCTCAGCCCTTGCAGGCAGAGCTCGCCAGCAGATTGTCAGGCTGCCGGCGACAGAAGTGGACACGCCAGCCAAAATCCTAACACTACTCGAGGAGAACTGGGGAGAGCAGCGTGACACCACAGACCTTGCCACTGCCTTCTTCACTAGGCAGCAGCAGTCCAAGGAGACGATTGCAGTGTACGCGTCCCATCTTCGGTACCTCTGGACCAAGGTCAACAAGGCTGAAGATGGGATGATGCAGGTGCCAGCGACCATTCTCCGCGACGCCTTCGCCAGAGGTCTTCAGCCAGCTGCACTCAGGCGCGATGTCAGGCGCTTCATCAGAGACCACCCTGACACCACCTTCGAGGCGGCGAAGAAGGAGGCCCAGCGATGGCTGAGGGAGGACAGCGACGCTGACGACAGTCACAACGCCACTGTTGCCTGCCTACAGGCCCAGCTGGCTACATTGACGGCTGAAGTCAACAGTTTGCGACAACAGCAGCAGCAGTTCCCCATGCCAGCACACCGCCCACATCCTCCAGGACCAGCACATCATCCTCGCCGCTGTGCTGCTGACCGGGCCCCAGACCCTCCACACTGTGTCTGGTGTCAGCGGTCTGGCCACACTGAAGACCAGTGTCGGCACAAGCAGCGCTATATGAAGAATGCCAGGCGACAGAAAGCTGACCACCAGACTCCAATGGCAGTCAACAACCAGTGTGCTGTCACCAAACACACTGGGCAATCTGGGTCATTGCCAGCTGCTCCAGCTCCAAACCAGCGACGCAGGAGACGCCGACGCAGACGGAAGCGCCACAGCACCACACCTGATGCTGTGATCCCACAGGTGTCACCTTCACCTGTACTCAACCTCACACAGCTGAGAGGCAGCCAACGACCACCACCTGCTGTCACGCCGACTGACCTGTCCCAACGGTCCTGCCATGTCAACAAAGTGTCAGACTCTGATACTGACACTGACACTGACAGTGGGGTGTGCCTGTTCAGTCCCATGCCAGGGCCCAGGACATCAGCCCTGCAGGCAGCACCAGAGCCGCCTCCACTACCACCAGCTCCCACCCCTAGGCGATCTCTACGCCTGACGACGAAGCCAGTAACATGGTACACATCTGGTGTTCCTTACGTTGGTCAGTGACTTTGCTTAGTTGCTGTCTCACTTGAAATTTGAGGAGACAAGATAGGTTAATGATGGACAATGTGTGGGACTGATTGTTCTCTTGTTTTTTTTTTGTTGTTTTTTTTGTCATTGAGCAGTTGAAATTTTTCAAAGATTGACTTTTCCCCCCAAGCAAAGCTGTTGAATGCTCACTCATTTTGTTTGATCAAAGATTGATTTTTCCCCCAAGCAAAGCTGTTGAATGCTCACTCATTTTTGGTTGATAATTGCATCAAATTGTATTGTTGAAATTGTCCACTGAATTGCAAATATGTTTTATTGGTGCTAATGAGTTGGTCAAAAAGAAGAGAGAGACAGAGAAAAAATGACTCAGAGGAAACGTTTGTTAAAAAATGACAACTCCTTTCTAGTCTTCGTTGGGCCCGCGCTTCAGGTACTTCATCTTGAGGAATTTTGTTTCAGGTTCTCTCTAAGTCAATACGGATGTGAAGCTGATGAAAAGGAATTATGTGTTTATACAACTATTTTCCCACAGTCAGTGTATAACATGCCGATATACATTTCAGCCAATTAACATTGTTGGGGCTTATTTTGTTATATTGGGAACACTGTTAATACAACAGCTCCCCTTATAACCTGTACTGGTTTTGGCTTTGGGGGTTTGCATTTTAAATAACGCCCCTCAAGAGCATTTGACTAGAGTCTACCCACTGGATTGCCGTGTGCATTTTAAGTATATACTGAACTTTAAGGGCTACATTTAAAATGATGCCCCTTTAAGAATTCAGCGTGGGCAAACCGTTTTGCCCTGACGTGGGCTATACATTTTGTGAAAATCTTACTCTGAGGGTTCGCGCTCAAAATAACGTTCCTCGAGGGTTACTGATTATTGTTTGAGATTTTAATGGATTTTGCATTTTTCCGATTTTTGGAACTCAGTGTCTTGGGATTTGCACTTAAGATAATGTTTTGTGTGTTCGTTGGTTTGAATGGATGTATTAGTGCATGATTTAGGCCCCCTTTTATGTAGTCATGAAAAGTGCCAGCGAGGACGCTGGTTGTAACTGAGTAGGGGGGGATGTAGCCGGGTTGGCTACGATCTTCGTTGGGCCAGCTTAGCAGACGATTTTTGTGACTCGCCGAAGGTTACCAAGGAAGTTGTAAATCGGTCACAAGTTATCTCCCTTTACAGGGAACCGTATGATGATTTTCATCAATTTGTTAAATTATAAACACTTCCTTATAGATGAGATTATAGTTTTGTGTTATGGAACTTCAGAACGATCATACTTCTCAACTGTAATGATATCATTTGGCCAGAAAGCCTATAACATTTTAAAACTAATATTTATGTGAATGAGTTTTGGCGCGATCTTCGAAATCCACTCAGTTGAAACATACAAAATACCCCGTCACACACACACACACACACACACACACACACGCATGATATAATGTATATGCAAGCATATGAACAACTTATTTCATAAATAACTAAATGGCAAAACAATCCCCACTTTCTTACTGTGTATTTGTGACGTGCATTGCTGTTATCAATGGCCATGCTGTTCAGTTTCTGGACACCTGTCAAAGATATATTGCAAAACATGGACATGGATGTGTACATAGTATTTCATAGCGTCCATGTTGAAATGTAAAATTATTCCGATCACTTATCATGTCACCTAAATTCCTGTCCTCTGCACACTTAAAAAAAAAAAAAAAATAATCTCACATACAATCAGTCTTTTACATGAGGTTGAAGATTTTCAGTTGATTCTGTAACCCCTTCTGGGACATGGAGGACATAAATCAAATGTAAAACACAAGGAAACTACAGAAGAAAAGTACATTCGTGTGGTTGCTAACTCAAAGAGAGAGAGAGCTGAAATTAACTTGTGAATCTAAATCGATGGGTAAACATATTAATGGTTGACGTTCACCCATATTAAACTATTTTACTCAGTTTGATGAATAACTGTTTAGTTTCAAACTCTGATTCAATGGTAAATATACCAAACAGCCTTATTCAATTTGATACATTTTTTTCTATACTTAAGTCTAATAATGATAATAATGATAAGAAACCCAACCTGAAAGAAATCTGTAAACGTTAACAGACTGAACACTTGTATATGTTTGTGGAACAAACTCATCTCACAATTCTGAATATCTTGTGCATTCCATAACAAAATAGGAGTCATTTCTTAATTATCTTCTATAACAATTTCTCCTTCCACATTAAAATATCGTGAAATATATACATGAATCAGTGAATGTCAAAAGAATACAGACCTGAATGTCGTTTGTTTGTTTGTTTTTTAACCCACTGTGTCAAATCAGTTGTTTCTTTGCAGCCACACCTTGTGAATGCACATCACATGCATACCAAATGAAACAAGCAATTTTACTGGACTTCAACTTTCTTTTTGTATTTCTTCTGCGAATCAGCCTATATATTTCCACTTAACCGAAACAAGCAATATTACTAGAATTCAACTTAGTTTTTGTGCTTCTTCGGGGGAATTAATCTATATTGCTCTACTTAACCAATTGTCTTTCTCTGATAAGATTTTCTTTAACAAATGAAACAAACACTAGCACTACCTGGAATTCTACTTTCTCTTTGTAATTTTGGGTCGATGTTGATCTGGCAACAATGAATCATCAGGTCTGCCTCTGTGGGTTTCTAAACATTTCCTGACGTTTAAGCTTAATTGTAGTGTTTGAAGAGAGAGAGAGAGAGAGAGAGAGAGAGAGAGAGAGAGAGAGAGAGAGATTAAAAGCCACTAGCTGTTGAGTCAAGGAATGTAGGCTACCTCCCGAATTGAAACAACCAGGAATGTAAAAGAATATACTCATGAAAATGGGTACACGTAAATCGTGATGTTTAAATCTTCTTGTTGATTCAAACCAGAAATGCACAATCAATTTGTGCCTTTTTAAACTCACCTGTGTGCACAAATTCAGTCCATGGCACTGGGCGTCGATGTGCGGGGAACCTCTTCTGGCACCATATGCATGGGTGGTGTGCCGTGGAAACATGCAAACAGCCTGGTATAATAACGCCTTCATACCAACCCCCAGCCCCTCCCCCCACCTTTCTTTTGTTCCTTTTCAATCGTCTGCCGTCGGCGTTACAGCATGTGTTGAAGTGGGCTACTTATACCGATTTGGAAAAAAAAAAAAAAAAAAAATCTGGATGAATGCAAACTGCCACGAAAGACGGGAAGACGCAAGAAAACGTCATCCTCAGTCGGACGGTGAAAGCTCGATCCATGTGAGCTTACATGACACATCCTGAAATTATAATTGTATGGTTCACCCTAGACCTGGTCTATGTATTCGCGGTAAACTTTAAAACTCAAACTGCTGCAAGATAGAAAAACCAAACAAGACTCAAGACACAGGGTGGGTCCGGTCAGCCCGATACTCCCCCGTGTCGATATTCCCCCGATACTCCCCCGTGTCGATACTCCCCCGTGTCGCTATTCCATCTCACACAGATCCAAAAATAGGCAAATACACATGTATGTATACAGTTGTGACTGACAATGCTTTCTGTTTGATCAAAGATGTGTTGTGGAATGATGAATGTGTTGTGTGTTCTCTTTTTACAACCGCCCGCCTTCAGCGTTGAACAGCAGTGCGCGACTTGTGAGTTTGGGCCCGCGGCGATATCTCATGTGGTGCACAATTTATTCGGCTGTTGTGTGGGCTCGCTGCCTTGTACTTGTAGTCACATGGGCCGTATTTCACGGACTTTGACGCTCCCATCACGACTCAGGGAAACGCTCTCTGTCTCCGTCCCCAAGAGATTCTGTCTCCACCCCCACCCCCTCTCTCTCTCATTTTCTCAGTCCCTTTCTATAATTTTTTTTCTGTCTCTCCCCATGTGTGTGTGTGTGTGTGTGTGAGTTGTCGAAGTTGTTGTTGTTCTTTTTTCTTTTTTTAATTAGTTTTTTAATCGTATTTTTCCGCCTCTGTTATGCATTTCTACTAACACCTTGCTTTATTTTTTATTTAGTATTGTATATGATAGCAAACCACTGCGTTTTTATCGTCTATTATCTTCGAAATAAAAGATTTTTGTCTTGTATTGTCCGTAACTTGTGTCTTGTAACTCTCTGTCTCCGTCTCCATCTCTTATTTTCTTTCTCTGTCTCCCCCCCTCTCTGTCAGACTCTCTCTCTCTCTCTCTTCTGTCTTTCTGTCTCTCTCATTTTCTGCCACGTTTCTCTGTCCGAGCGACTCCAAGTCAACTAAGAACAATACTGAACAAAAAGAACACTGAGGTACAAGGCCATCACACCTGATCGATCGCCTCAAAGAAAATAAAGGTAGCCGAGGGAGCGGCCGTAAGTGTAGCATGTTTTTTCGGTCGTTCAGGTTCGTCTCCAATGAGGTTTGGACAGTACATTGACGGAGAAACGAAGTACATAATTATATATAAATCAATGAATACATATTTACACATCACTGTAGTGTAATATCGACACACATCGTATCAATATAAACGGCCGGCACACTTAAAGTACGTATAAATCATGAAATAATAGCTATTTGTGACAGAACATCAAAACCCGGTATCATATCAATACGGACACATCATATATAATTACACATTGTCGAGATCGAGTCACCATCCAACTGTAACCCTACCTTTTTATCAATGCTTTTTTCCTCATATAAGCCAAATTAAATTTTAATTGATTAATGAAGAGTATTTAGACCGATGATGGACGTTTTCCGTATATTTATTGCCTCGGATACATATTAAATTAATATTGCAAGTGAAAGTCTCATATCTTCATTTTCTGTCATTAGTATGCCAAACAAATCTTTTCTCTGCGCAGTGGAGCTGTATTGAAAAGGGTACAGATTTTTCTCAATTCATCGTATCTTTTGCAGTTAAAGTATGAAATGATTTTCATCTTCTGCCGGGGCTTTCGCCACACATAGGGCAAGAAGATGTTGCTACGTCTGAATCAAACTATCTTCTGATGACGTTCAGTCTTCGTGCTCTCAATCTGACCTTCGCAAAACAGATTTTATGCCATTTATTTGTGATGATCTTAATGTAGCCTACTTCTCTGTTTGAAAAATTGATTTAAATGAATAGAACCATTTATACCAATCATTGCTCTATACTTCTCCGTGCCAGTTTTGTTTGTACAGTAACATGCTATGAGCCTATCTTTAAATTCCGATACAAAATCGCTCTCGTGCCCTACGTACTCCTTCATCAGTGGGGATTACCGCTCTCGTGCCCTACGTACTCCTTCATCAGCCGGTGGGATTACCGCTCTCGTGCCCTACGTACTCCTTCATCAGTGGGGATTACCGCTCTCGTGCCCTACGTACTCCTTCATCAGTGGGGATTACCGCTCTCGTGCCCTACGTACTCCTTCATCAGTCGGTGGGATTACCGCTCTCGTACCCTACGTACTCCTTCATCAGTGGGGATTACCGCTCTCGTGCCCTACGCACTCCTTCATCAGTGGGGATTACCGCTCTTGTGCCCTACGTACTCCTTCATCAGCCGGTGGGATTACCGCTCTCGTGCCGTACGTACTCCTTCATCAGTGGGGATTACCGCTCTCGTGCCCTACGTACTCCATCACGAGTATCAACTCTCATGGTTTATTATTTTAAACTGTGAATTCCGACTGATTTTGTTGATATTTTTATGGCAGTTTGGGGCATAATCCAGTCTCTGAATAAATATTTAACAGTCTCCTTCTCCAACTTTCCACCACATGTTATCGTGTATTGTCCATTGAATATAGGATTGAACTGGCAGGCCAACAACTTGAAACAAAATGGCGTCCTTCACGTTTGCAAGGAATATGAGCACGCGCTTTGAATATGTATAAATATGTGTAGGCAATTGATTTTTGCCTATGACCTTCAGGGTTCAGCCAATAGATCTATAAAGTCCACTCGTCGTATTGATTTTAGTATTTTCTGAAAAAGACCACTTGGGCGAATGAACATAGTGAAAGCCCTGTACACTGAGAGTAAAACACACAAGCTTTTCATGTATTGAGTATAATTTCAAAATGTAATGTTTAAGATGAGCAAGTTCAGTTTAAAGCAAATTAAGCCCCCTAGCATTAATTACAGATTAATTTCCCTTTTTTACTATCTGCAGCAAAGACATGCACCAGAAATATAACTTCCATGCTTAGCAAAATAAGTTTCTGTTTGAACAAAAAATGATAAAAATGACTGCTCTTGTTGTTGTGTCAGAATATCAGATCAAAGTGCCAAGTCTACAGAATAAAAAAAAATATATATAACAATAAATTCAGTTTGCATATAATTTGGCTTCTTTTTAAAAAAAAAATTTTGGGCCCATCTCAGAGGTGCAATATTGTTTTAAACAAGATGACTGGAAAGAACGGAGTTTTTCCTATTTTTATGCCAAATTTGGTGTCAACTGACAGCATTTGCAGAGAAAATGGCAATGTTAAAGTTTACCATACACACACACACACAGACAACCGAACACCGGGTTAAAACATACTCACTTTGTTTACACAAGTGAGTCAAAAAAACAACACACACACAAAAACAACAAACAAACCCACGAGTAATATGACTGAATGGAAAGATTTGTGCTAGTTTCTGTTTCCCCTCTGTTCGACCTGCAATTTTTGTCTGAGATTGGGGTAACACCAGCTGATAGTGCCAAGTAACCTCTGGCCATGTTGCTTATGTTACATGTTACATGATCTCTGTATGCTCGGATTAGCATTACTACCAGACCACCCTTCACATATACACAGACGTGTGAAAGGGCAGGGAACATACCATAACCAGCTTTGGGTCAGCGCTTTTCTGCAGCATCTTTACAGTCAATGTTTCAAGTTCTTCTTCTTCTTTGTTTGTGGGCTGCAACTCCCACGTTCACTCGTATATACACGAGTGGGCTTTTACGTGTATGACCGTTTTTACCCTGCCATGTAGGCAGCCATACTCCGCTTTCGGGGGTGTGCATGCTGGGTATGTACTTGTTTCCATAACCCACCGAACGCTGACATGGATTACAGGATCTTTAACGTGCGTATTTTATCTTTTGCTTGCATATACACACGAAGGAGGTTCAGGCACTAGCAGGTCTGCACATGTTGACCTGGGAGATCGGAAAAATCTCCACCCTTTACCCACCAGGCGCTGTCACCGAGATTCGAACCCGGGACCCTCAGATTGAAAAGTCCAATGCTATTCGGCTATTGCGCCCATCGTTTCAAGTTCAAACCTGTTATTGTAAGATCAGATCATGTAAAGGTGAGTTGTTGTTTCTACTTTGCATGAGCTTCACACTGGGTGGGTCTGTAGATGACTATTAAGTCCAATAAGGGCTTCTAAGTGTCAGTGGCACTGTGGCAAAGGGTGTAGCTGGTGCTGTCCAGTTGTGGGTGGATCCAGTGCCTTCTTGGGATGCTGGTGTTGCCAATCCTCTGCTCTTCATAGAAGCGATTACTGAGCAGACCCACGCTATCATGTTGAGCGATTGAAAGCAAGAGCTTCCCAAGTGTTTGGGTCAATGCTGCAGTGCTTGAGGGAGGTCATTAAGGAGTCTTTGATATCCAGGTAGACATACATTCAGGTGGAATAATGAAAAACTGAAGTTCTTTGTCCTTTTTGCAGAACCTGGCACTGTGGATTTGATGATTACTGTAACTAGACTTGTGCAGTTAAAGTTATTTCAGTGTTGAAGGTTACTTGTAATCACAGCAAGAATGATTTATTGTTGTATTTTAGATCAGTCTAATCATCCATTAACTTCACAGTTCTCTAAAACAAACTTGGTACACCCACCACACCTCCCCCTGCAAGCTAGCACACACAAGTCACTCTCTCACATCACAAAAATTGTCACTGTCATTATGGTTCTATCGCAATTTATTGTACAGGCTGACACTCAAACTAATAACATATTTTCTTATAACTGTTTCATCATTATAAAAAAAAAAAGAGAAAAAAAAAAGAGAAGAAAATAGTGAGATATCTCAGCATGATTACAACAGAAAATCCACATACACATGTCAATCAGTTACCAGTACAGAAAGTTACAATCACTATGGACAATCTCTTTAGACGAATTCTCTTTTTACATTTCTTTATTCAGGAAACTTATAGCACTCGAGTTAATTTCAAGGGAAGAACAATTTTTTTTTCCCCTGATGTTATATATATACATTTATATATATATCTTCTTCTCTTTTCTTTTTTTTTCTTTAATAAGAAAGTTCTTTAGAGAGAGAGAGAGAAAGAGAGAGAGTGTGTGTGTGTGTGTGTGTGTTACAATGGCAACCATTTTTTGTCCCCACATGAACATCTGGGAAGGCTTCACATTCTTCTTCACAATTATTACTGACATCACAATATTTTCTTTTATTCAAGTTTGAATCTTTTCCGTTTCTGTTGGAGAGAAATCAGACATTTCACACATTTGCCTTTTGGTGATGAACTGGAACATAGGCTGGCAGCTCAGTGAATTTCCACATGTTAGATGGTGATGTTGTGCCTGAACTTTCTAGTCTGCTGGTGTCTGGGGACTGGTCTGTTTGTTGAACACCTCACCTTTGATCTTTCTTCTGTTTGTGTCTTTTCTTTCTTTTAATAAATTGTTGGTGTATATGATATAGCACAGGAATAAAATGAATAATCCATGTAAATGAAATAGGCAACATGATTTTTGAAATTGTAATGAAAAATAATATCCCAACCCTTTTTTTTTTTTTATCTCTTTTGTTTAACTGCAAGTATACATGTATACACACATGTACAAATATGTATATTTCAAAACACTAAAAACACAATTAAAAGCAAAGTTAAAAAGGTCCATTAATAATCTATTCTGAGTACAGTGATCGTCATTTAACCTTTTCCTTTGCTGAAGAGGAGAATGGTGATGGTGAGTATGATAATGATGATGAAAAGAAAATAACAGAGAGAAAGAAAGAGTAACATTTTCTCTATAGGCCAAGTGAGAATCACTAGAAATATTCAAGCAGGCAGCAATATTGCCTGAAAATTACATTATTATTGGAAACCCAAAATTATGAACATTTTCCCCCACTGATGACTGAAATTCAGTCAGTGACAAAAGTCTCCACTGGCAAAGTACACTGTACAAATCCTAAGGGCACCTGATCTGTTCAGATTTTTCTGGCCTTTCAGGTCAGTGTACCTGCGTATGTAGATACAGAACAGAAAGTTAACTCAACAATCATAACACAAAGATGCCTCAGTCTTGTGCTTCACAACAGGCAGTTTTTAGCTCTTCAAATTTTCCTGTTCCAAACGATGTCACTGATATGGACTCTGACAAACTGACATGACAGAAATTAGGACAGTAAATTCAGCTTTCTTAGTCAAGTGAAAGAAGAAGAAAAAAAAATCCTACCTGGACATTACACAAAAATCACTCAAAAGGGTGTCTGGACAAATGTGTCAGCACCACACTTGCCATCACATATTTTACTATTAGAGGCAGAAAGAAATCTGATTTAAAAAGTCAGAAAATATATTGAACAATAGGAAAACATTTAAGTACTGAAACCAGTGTTTTTCAAACATGTTTTCCTTTTAATGAATAAAAAAACAACCACCCCACATCAAATACAAATTTGTCAAAATCTTAAAATGGGAAACCATTGGAAGAATACACACTGGTAGAGAAAAAGGTACTGCAAATATACTGATCATTCATAAAAAAAAAAGGACTCCCACAATAACACCACTTTTTTTTTAAACAAGTATGAACATAATTCTAACAACTCTATAAATAGTAAATAAAAAGACAGAAGGAGGACATCCTTAAACATGAGTCAATCTGAAATGTTACAAGATAATAATTATTGTGTCATTATTTTCAGATAGTATCAATGCAACAGCAGATAAATATTCTTTAACAGACATCTAACACAGTCCCATCCAAAGATGCTTTTCTTGTCACCACCCCTCATTTACTTAGCCCTGCCCTCTGAAGTCCTTAGTAATTATTCCAGCATCTTTGCAAAGGGATTTTCGAAATGACAGGAGGGTGTTTACCTGTGCACACTTGTTTTCCAGCATCTTTGCAAAGGGATTTTCGAAATGACAGGAGGGTGTTTACCTGTGCACACTTGTTTTCCTACACTAGTCAGTGGGGCATTATGAAAATATTTGACTGTCCATCTACAGGGAGCATCTTTTGCTTAACAAATACCTATCCTACTGGCTGGAGGTATTGAATTCATTGTCTTCTGCTGTCTCTGACTTTTCTCATCCTTTCACTCATCTCTCTCTCTCTCTCTCCCTCTCTCTCTCACGAGCACTCACACACATACATATACACTCACATGCATGCACACAAATTCATGTATTTCCATATACAAGCCACACAAACACAATCTCCACCCAGTCAAACTCACACACATGCATATACACTCACATGCACACACACAAATTCATGTATTTCCACACACAAGCCACACAAACACAATCTACAGCCAGTCAACTCAGTCAGACACAAATGAGGTCTTTGTGCTGGACCAGCAGTTTATACAGTTCCAAGCATCAAGATCATAATTTCTGCTGTTGGAGAAAATTATAATGCTTGTCCTTGGGAAAACAACAAAGAAAAGCACCCAACAATAATTAATTTCCAACACGCATCACTGATACTACATACTGCAGTTGCAAAAAATATCTGTGATAAAACAAACATGCTGGTGATAGATTGGGCAGCTTCTCAAGATACTTCAACACACAGACCGTTTATTCTGTACAAAATGAAAATGAACATCACAACTTTGCCGAAATCAGATGTTGCCATTCTTAACCCCCACCCCTTCTCAAAAAAAAAAAAAAAAAAAAAAAAAAAGCACATGCACAATGAAGTATTGAAAGTGTCAATACAAAATCAGACAAAATCAAGCATTCCCACTAACCAGAGCACAAAACTTAGTCATATATTACAACAAAGCATCTTACTCTCTTGCACACACACACACACATCCGCTCACACACTATATCCATTGCTAAAAGAAGGCTGGCTGGACAGAGACTGTACATAACAACTGTCTTCAAAAAGCACAAACCACCAGAGGCAGGGTGATGACAGGCTGTGGGCACGCCGCTGACTGCTGCTCTCCTTATGACTGTACAAGGACCATCTTTTGAAGCACGGTCTACCACAGCAGAAAAACAGCAGATCTCAAGTATGTCACTGACCATGCTGTCTTTAATTCCTCAGGGCTTGCAACCTGTAGACAAGGAAAAAACAAAAGGACTTTTGACTATAGCTTCAAATCACATCAATGACAGAACATGAAACAGAGAGACTATTCTTCTTCCGCGATCGTGCACCGCAACTCTTACATTCACTTGTATGTCTGAGTGGGCTTTTATATGCATGAGCTTTTAACCTGCCATGCATGCAATCATGTTCCATTTTGGGGGGCGTGCATGCTAGGCATGCTCTTGTTTCCATAACCCATCCAACGCTGATATAAACCTGGAACATGTCAAGACCTGACTGGACTACTTTAAGCTCTATATACAGTTCAAGTCTTAAACTCTTGGTTCAAAACAAATCCTGGAATTCTCACTTCAGTTACACTGGAATGAAGGGCTCTGAAAAAAAAAACACCCAAAAAACTCAACATTGATGGAAAATGGATCTAGGTTTGTTTGGCAGACCGATCTTTAGATTTTCAAGGTCAGAACTCAACAGTTCAATACAGCACTTTAGACATCTTGTTGCAACTTTCCATCCCTTGCTCGTCCTTCCCTCCCACAAACCCTACCTTCTGGACAGGTCGTCTTCTCTGGTCTGGTCGGCAGTCTTGGAGGAGGAGGCCACAGAGGCAGAGGGGGCGTGCAGGTCCTTCAGCTGGTCGATCACTTCCAGCCCATTCTCCTCCGCCACCTGAGAGATGAGTGCCTCCACCTGGTCTGTGGGCGTTGACAAGGTCATGGCCGATCCCATCGCCTGGTCCATTGTCTGTACCCGACAATCACATTGCACCATGTCACACCTCTGCACTTAAATGTTTACACAATACCACAAAAAATGACAAAAATCATATATATATATAGAGAGAGAGAGAGAGAGACAGACAGACAGACAGAGAGAGAGAGATACCACAAAAAAGAAGAAAATTATACTATTATATATGAACAACAACAATCATATTTCTGCACAGCAGACCACATACACACACACACACACACACACACACACAAACACATACATACACACACACACTGCAACTGATTAAGAAAAAAATAAACAACAGGACTTGGGCTAACACTGGCAGTGATCTGTTTTTCTGCTTTTTTGAAGATCTTGAGATAAGATACTTTACTCATGTTCTCAGGGGTACAATTCATACTGCTACTCACAGAGGTTCTGACATCCAAATCTTCAAACTGCTTCTCAAACTTGGCCATGATCTGCTCCACCTGCACAGTCCAACATCACACATATGCAATACACAGGCACCATGGGTCATCCTCACTGATCCTACCTGAAGGCACTGTAGCCATACTCAATTCATAACACACCTGGACTGGCCAGTAACTGTATTCTAAACTTTACTTAATACATTTTTTTTTCAAAACTGCGCCAGCTAAATCACTGTTTTCAGAAGTTGTAAACAATGCATCAGCTGTGATGTATACATGTCTTAGCTCTGTTTTTTTCTTCCTCCACTATTATTCCTTGAATTAGGAGGCTTAATGACAGAGAATGAGAAAATAGGAGGGGGGGGGGGGGGGGAGAGAGAGAGAAAGAGAGAGAGTGTGTATGTGAGAGGAGTGTTAGAGAAACAAAGGGTGTGTTTAAGTGTGTATGTTTACATGCATGTGTGTGTGTGGAATCAGAATAATATTTTTCATCTAACAAGCCAGCAGGTTTTCAAGACAGTCACAAAGAGTCAATCATCTCAATGTTTCTTCTTAAAACAGTTATGAATGAAGAAAACTGGACTGAATAAAGTTTCATACATTCTCATGGCATTTGAGCATGAATACACTTTTCTGATCAATCCAGTTCTCTCATTTTCATATAATTTGAACTGGTCAAGAAAATGAATTTTATCTTCCAACATATCACAAACCTTGCATGTTTGTTTCTTGGCTTGTGTTTTTGTGCCTTCCCTTACATAATCAATCATGAACACTTCTTCACTGTTTTGTCATTTCTCTTCTGTATAAATCTACATAGGTTACATTGCTAGAGATAGATTCTAATCTATGACTGGATGATATTTCAATGTAAGCGTGCGTGCGTGCGTATGCGTGTGTGTGTGTGAGTATATGTGTGTGTCTGTGTGTGCGCTCGCAAGCGCACATGTGCATAAGAGGAAATTTTAATTAAAATTGATTTTAGTCATTTAATAATGGTACTAATTGTGTCTGTTTGTGGGTGTCTGTGGACATGCATGTTTTCAAACATTTATGAATGTTACACTTTTGCACATGCTTTTCTGTGTATGCAATCATTATGTGTTTTATTATTAAACAAGCAACAGAAAAACAACAGTATGTGCTTGCATGCATTATATATATGCATGTATATGTGCCACATATCTGTACATGTTTGTTACATTGATAGTGTTATCAGTTGAGAACACTGCAGCACTTTCAAAACCAACAATGCTGTTACCTTCTGCAAGTCCATGGAAGACATGGCTTTGTCCAGAGATTTGCACACACTCTGAATGTCTTTGGCAACCTGCAAGACAGAAAAAAATGACACAATCAAACATCCTGTCCAAATCATATGCGCACGATTTATACAATTTTACACTTAAACTACGCACGAAATGTGGGCAAGTCGAAAAGTATGTATCAAATTCACTCAAGTCATCTGAATCTCCCCACTACCCCTTATCATTGTACTATTATTTATGAATGACCAGGGCTTTTAGTTTTAATTGAGAGACCTTCCAAATGGGGCAAGCAGACAGAAGACAGCCCAGGGAAACATGACCGCTTTTTGTGATTCAAAAGAAGGCAAGAGAAACTAATGGTCAATAAAGGAATAATCAATATCATTCAGTTTTATCATATCTGGTGCAGAATGCAAACACAATCAAATGGATCAGAAGGAACACACAAAGATATCATTGCTAACCTGCAACCGAAATTCACCACTGTACATAGTGTCAGTTTATTTATGGTATATCCACTACACACTTCAAGTCCCCAGTGACCTACACATAAAGTGACTTCATCAGCCTTCAAAGCTCTCAAGCATATTTCTAACAGAATCATGAGAAACAACAAAAGTTCTATTCAACTTACATGCAAATTGAGAGAGTGTGTGTCTGTGTGTTTTCATGTATGTAAAGGAGTGTATGTGTATGTGGGAGATGTTTGTGCTGCTGTAAAATTGCTTTTGTGGAATAGTACCATGAGGTTAGTACACATCCCATTTGAGTAAGTAAGTGAGAAAGAGAAAGAGAAAGAGAGAGAGAGAGTGAGATTTTGTGTGTGTATGTGTGTGTGTATGTACGTGTGCATATGTGAGTGTGTACGAGAGAGATCATCCCAAACATCTCCCACATCCTCCACTTCACCTACATGTTTCATGGTGACAGCAGTCTGAACTTTAGCAGCAACTGCGTCCACTCGGGCAGCAAAGCGTAGATAGTTAAGACCCTCATTCTTTTTCCGTATGGCGTTCTCAGCATAAATCTTGGCTCCCTCAACGTTCTTTTGCTGCAGGGCCTTTAACACAACAAAGTCCACATTGACCGACTATAATAATGCATAATGCTTTGTAAACATCTGGTGTGTACATAATAACATCAATCCAAATGCCTGCAGTGTTTCTGGAAATTTTAACAGGCCACAAGAAATAGCGCTTACACACCACAAAAAATAACATTTAGCCATGTGAATTTCTCGAATATGTTCACATGAGCTGCACACATATTCTCTATAATCATATGAGATGAATCTTCAAGTAGTGAAAAACCTTTTGTGCCAACCTTTTTCACTTTGGCCTGTTGCTGTTTCTGTTCTTTCTCTGACTTTGCAGCCAAACGCTCCAGCTGACGAGTCGTGAACTTCAGTTGAAACAGTGTATCTAGAAAAGACACCAGAAACAAACACTGAATAAAAATAATAGGTGGTTTTATTTCATACTGGTGATGTTCCTTACAAGCCAAATTATCACAAATATTCAATACTAGACATGTATGCACACACAATCATGACAGCACATGCACACAAAGGCATTATATACTAACATGTATAAAAAGTGATGTCTTTATTAATGCTTATAGACAAGCTGACAAAGGCCATATCTGTAAAAGGTTAAATAGACAGCAAGAAAAGTGTTGCTCAAACAGTGGCTTGGAGTTGCAATTTAATTTAAAGACTTTCAAATCTGTCAGTAAGAAAAACAAAAAAAATCTTCAGAAGATTCAGATCTCTTTGTTTACAAAACCCTGGTGACAGTTCAGTGCCAGAGAATTTTTTAAAAAGTGCTCTCCCCTTGCTTGGGAATTATGAGGTTTCAGGTGTGTTTTTTTGTTTTGTTTTTTAAATCTAGTACCAAATATATGGACGATACAGGAAGAAAGTAAATGTTTCTGTAAAGGAAAATAAATGTAGAATCTGAATCTGGGCTTTTTACACAACTAGGTTGATTGAAGATAACTTTCAAGCATTTTAAGTGAAAATAATATTTTTTGTGCGACAAAAAAGTCTATTTCGATCTCCACAGAATGGCATCAATTAGAAACAAACACAATACAGCTGGAAATAGCATGTCTATTGTCAGATTACACCTGTGTAAGAAATAAAAACAGGCTATAAGGTTATAAATGCAAATCATAACTCCTGTAGACTTGTGAGTGAATAACCTTCCCAACAATGACAGACGTGTATACAGTCAACATAAAAAGCCAATCATGTTCTCAGAAACTGAGCAGGCAAGCTTTTTGTCAGCTAAGAGCTTTCTCCAGTTAGAGGGTAAGTTCTCTGATGACACTCCTTCCTTCCAAGTTGCGCACGGGCTGATTAAAGCGTATGCTGTACATCCGGCTTGCTTCCTCTTCACACAAGTAAACCATCTGGTTCAGTGTCAAAAAGCATTTAAACTAAAAGCATGTGTTTCACGTTCAGTGCACTTTCAACCCAGTGTTTCATGAAAATTGTGAAGCATTGGTGGCTGCCTATTTCAGGCAGTGTGCACTGAAATGACAGTTCACTGATGTCCAACTGCCATGCCCACTTCAACACCCTCTGGCTGGCATTCGACCTATCATCTTACATCACTCCTCCCCCTCTTCCAATGCTCTCTGCATGTATTCTGTCAGTCATAGACACCTGCTCAAAAACTGTCTGACTGGATAGGCGGACTGAATTTGCACCAAATGAGCTGTCAATTTCATCACTGTTGTTGTCAATCACCTTCTCCATTGTTATAAATATCCATAATTGTAATAAACACAGCTTGCAAAATTATGTAAATCTACTGACTGTGATAACTTTCTTTTCTGGACAAAATTTTCAGTGCCTTTTCTTGCATATGATGCTACCCCCTTTCCATGCCTGTTCCACATGGTCCAGTTAGTAAATCATTATCTAAAAGGCAGAAATGCCAACCCCTGGTCAGGTGTTTGAAGGAACAATCATAAATTTGGTAGGAACATTTTGAATTTGGTAGGAACACTCAAACTCTGAGCCACATCAGCAAACATACATTTTATCTACAAGCTTAATCCACCAGGCACAGACGTTGTTTGACCGAAACACAACTTGATTCAGCAAAGTTCTGTCTTATTCTGGCAAACGATTAAGCCGATTGGTCCACTCAATGCCGTTTCAATGTTAACACACATGCAATTAGCTGAGCATCATCACATGAGACCAAGGATAGTAGTGGCTGCCCTGGCCTTGTGATCGATAGGTCTAGAGCATCTGGGTAATGTTACAACAGGAAAGCATGTGACCATGCTATATAGTCAAAAATGAACTTGTGGAACAATTTTGACGTTGGCATAAAGTCAGAACAAACTGTGATCGAGCGCAGTTGGGACCTCTGAGAAAGGAGTCTTCTACCTGACAAAGTGACATATGTTCATTCAAAAGGAAATTTCATAATCCAGACACAAACTAACCATTCAGTCTGTTTATGTCCACTGAACCAAGCCCCAATAAAGGAAAAATTAAACATACGCAGGATGTCAGTGGGCATCTTATACTATAAGTTATAGGCGCTATGGCAACAATTTTTGCAGGACCAGCATCAGCTGATGTCTTACAGGCACTTAACTGGTTAAACACACACACACACACACACACACACACACACAAATATCCTGCAATCGATTCAAACTGAAGATTGAAGATGAAAGAAATGATGTGAAAATAGCTTGAACTGTCACACATGATAAATGTTCTTCTGTCTCTTCCAGCAGAACATGATCAACAGTGATAAACACACTGATATAAATAGGAACAGCAGAGGTTCCAACATGCAATGACAATTCCACCAAAACTGAGATGATATTGAAAATGGTCAGCTATGCTTCATTCTTTCCTTTGATCTTATGCATTCATATACATATGAAGAGTGTTCTGGCACTAGCAGGTGTGCATATAAGTTGTCCTGGGATTAATACAATTAATACAATTCTAAAACAAAATCAATAAATTAGTTGAATTACTGAATTTGTCTAATTATTCATCCAATGGCTGCTCTGATCTATTTCTTATGTCTATATTTCTGAAAGAATGGATAATATTCTGGTTCATTATACTATGATTATGACAAAAAATCTATTCACAATATTCAAAGTCAAAGTAGTCAAATTGGTACTTCCCATAAATCATACACTGATAGTGTGTGATACAGGAATTTTTTTTTCTCCATTTATTATCAATGGACATAGCTGGGTTGTTAGTTTTCAAGGAATTCGGAACGTACAACAATATTAACCCCTCAAACAGAAGGGACAATGTCTATCATGTAGGAATTGTAGACGAAGACTCCTTATGATGCCCGCAACATGTCCAGGTAACCAAAAAAACTAACTTCCCTGTATTGGTTTCGTTACTTTCCTGTGGAGAAGAATGATCATCGTGACACACTCACAGCCAACATATCTTTAATAGTCCATCTACGAAACAGGCTACAAGGCAAAATATAATGGATAATCTTACCATCCATGTTTTCGTCTCTGAGTTCTCCCGAAGTGGATGTGTCAGTTCCGTGTCCCAGTCACGTAGTGTTTTGATTCTTGTGATTGTGAAATTCTATTGATGAGCAACCATCATAGGATCTGACGTCATAATGAAGGGAGATGATCGTGTTGATGCATTACCTCCCTTCTACTTCTTGGCAGAGGCGCGTTGGATTCAATCCGGACACACACACACACACACACACACACACACAAATATAAATATATATATATACACACACACACATATACACACACATGTACATATATATACACATATGTGATAGACTTTAACATGTCATCAAATCGTTAGGTAAATGAATGAATGATAGATTAATTAACATCACAGACTCATAAACAAAATTTCCTATTGTTATTTGCATATATATATATATATATATATATATATATATATATATATATATATCATCTGTTAACATCACTTTCCTGGGAATATTTACTGTGCTGTTTGAATTTTGAATATCTTGAATGAAATTGTTAAATCTCTCAAGGCCCGGCTTTGTATTCGACACAATGATCAAGAAGATGGATTTTGTCTCGAGTCGAATACTGATGTTGCAACTGCCACATAATCTGGTTGCCAAAGAGCTAGCCCGCCACAATATGGACATAGCAGCTTTTTGCGAAACGCGCCTAGCAGACAACCGGGGGCCAGCCGTTTCCGAGCCAGCATGGTCAGTGGGGGATACACTGACGTTCTTCTGGAGTCAGTGGTCACGGCAGCGGCGCTAAACGACGAGAAGCAGGCGTTGGATTTGCCATCAAATCTTACCTCGCCTGTAAACTCATCAAGCTTCCAGAGGGTATTAACGACTGCCTGATGACACTTCAGCCCCCACTCTCAAACCCAGCACTGGAAGAGTGCAACGCTGCCGGACTAGTGCCTTCGCTCCCACCATGGCCAACCCAGATGACATAAAGACAAGTTCTATGAAGAACTCGACACCCTCATTTCAGCAGTCCCACAGTCAGAGAAGCTCACTGTTCTCAGGGACTTCAAAGCCAGAGTGGGGACAGACTACCAAACCTGGGAAGGGATCACTGGAAGACATGGCACTGGCACTGAGTGTAACAGCAACGGCCTTCTGTTCCTCAAGACGTGTGCAGGCCACACATGACCTTAACTCATTACCAACACCCTGTTCCGCCTACCCACCCGTAAGAAAACGCCATGGATGCACCATCACTCGAGGCACTGGCATCTTATGGATTACGTCATCACCAGGAAGACGGACAGCCTGCTGGACGTTAGGGTGACGAGAGCCATGTGTGGTGCCGACTGCTGGACCGACCACCTCATTATAATTGTGTCCAAGTTCAGGCTTTGCATTATGCCAATGAGAAGATCCCAAGGTCAGAAGACTGCAAAGAGGTTGAATGTCATCAAACTGAAAAGCAGCAATGTTGCAGAAGAGGACCTCGACACCCTCCCCACAGAAGATGAAGTCCGGAAGACCTCGACACCCTCCCCACAGAAGATGAAGTCCGGAAGGCAGTGAAGCAACTCTCCTGTGGCAAAGCACCAGGATCCGATGCATTCCCTGCTGAGGTATAAAAAGCAGCAGGCCCTGCCATGATGCAAAAGCTGACCGAACTCTTCCAGTCCATGTGGAACAAGGGACAGATCCCGCAACAGCTGAAATATGCCAGCATAGTCCACATCTACAAGAGAAAAGGCAACCATCAGTCTTGCAACAACCACTGAGGCATCTCCCTCTTGTCTATTGGCGGGAAGATTCTGGCCGGTGTCCTGCTCAACTGCTTTCTCCAACATCTCGAGCAAGGTCTCCTCCCAGAAAGCCAGTGTGGCTTCCGAGCTGAACATGGGACTGTGGACATGATTTTTGCTGCACACCAACTCAAGGAAAAATGCCAGGAGCAACACAGTGACCTTTTCATGACATTTGCCGATCTGACTAAGGCTTTTGATACAATCAGCAGAGAAGGCTTGTGGAAGATCATAGAGAAGTTTGGCTGCCCCAGTAAGTTCATCACAATCGTCTGGCAGTTCCATGACAGCATGATGGTGAACGTTCTGGATGATGGAGACGAGTCTGAGGCCTTCCCAATGACAAACGTCAGACAAAGCAGTGTTCTCGCCCCGACTCTCTGCCATTTTGACAAATGACTTCCTTGACTGCAAAGAAGGAATCCGTGTCAGGTACAGGGTTGATGGGAGATTGTTCAACCTCAGGCGCCTGCAGGCTGTTACAAAAGTGAAAGAGACTGTCATCAAAAGAGACTTCTTGTTTGCTGATGACTGCGCACTCAACACCAGCACAGAGCAGAAGATGCAGTGTGAAAAGGACTGCTTCTTCACAAGCCTGCGACAACTTCAGTCTCACCACCAGCACCAAAAAGACTGAAGTTATGTACCAGCCTGCCCCAGGAAAGTCATACCAGGAGCTGCGCATCACAGTGAAGGGGCAGAACCTTCAGGCAGTCGACAACTTCACCTACCTGGGCAGCATGCTCTCTCGCGCAGTGAACAAAGATGCCGAGGTCAACAACAGGATTGCCAAAGCCAGCACCGCCTTTGGGAGACTCCCATGAGAATGCTTGGGATCGGAGAGGACTCGGCGCTACCACCAAAGCTGGTCTACTATGCAGTGGTCCTTACCACCTTCCTTTATGCCAGCGAGACCTGGACTGTCTACAGCAGACACACCAAACAGTTCAATTGCTTCCAATTGCTGAGCTGTCTCCGCGTGACGGACGCAATAGCTGAGTGGTTAAATCGTTGGACTTTCAATCTGAGGGTCCCAGGTTCGAATCTCGGTAACGGCGCCTGGTGGAGATTTTTCCGATCTCCCAGGTCAACATATGTGCAGACCTGCTAGTGCCTGAACCCCCTTCGTGTGTATACGCAAGCAGAAGATCAAATACGCACGTTAAAAGATCCTGTAATCCATGTCAGCGTTCGGTGGGTTATGGAAACAAGAACATACCCAGCATGCACACTCCCGAAAACGGAGTATGGCTGCCTACATGGTGAGGTAAAAACGGTCATACACGTAAAAGCCCACTCGTGTACATACAAGTGAATGTGGGAGTTGCAGCCCATGAACGCAGAAGAAGAAGAACAAGAGCTGTCTCTGCACTCTTCCACATCAGGTGGCAGGACAAAATTCCCGACATGGAAGTCCTGGAACAAGCTGTCCTCTGCAGCATCTATACCCTCCTGTAGAAAGCCTAAGCCAGGTGGACTGGACATGTGGTCAGAATGCCAGACAGTCGACTGCCTAAGCAGCTGCTGTACAGAGAACTGTGCCAGGGTAAGCGCTCAGTTGGAGGGCAGAAAAAACAAAAGCTGCCTCAAAGCGTCCTTCAAAGACCTGGGCATCGACATCAACACGTTAGAGACGGTTGCTCTGGACCGTACGGCTTGGCTCAGCAAGATCACCGCAGGAGCCCTAGCAGCTGAAGCCAGGTGCATCACCAAGGCGTAACAAAAGCGTGCAGTGTGTAAGGCCCGAGCAGTATCCACTGCCACGACAGCACCCACTCACTTGTGTCCCACATGTGGGTGAGCCTTCAGGGGCTGGATTGGCCTCATGGCACCTCTGGACCCACAGCCACCTTCTGAAATTTGAAGCTGCGGTAATCTTTGAATTCAAAGGACGAACTTCATCATGAGTGGCAGTGCTGTGCCTGACAAAAAGAAATATATACATATATGAAGTGATGTGCAATATGCAGGATGAATGTACAATGGAATATGTCTAATGCTAACGTCCATATTCTAAATATATTTCTGTTTAATAATTACGATGTAATAATTAATTGCAATGTTTTTAAAAGCGAATATGTGAAATGCTTTTATTTGAGAACATATGTTTATTACTCTTGTTTAATCAAGTTATCCATGTGTGGGTGGGTGGGTGGGGGTGGGGGTGGGGGTGCGGGTGTGTGCTGATTATCTGGTTGTGGTTTTCCGCAATTCATCTGTATTCTTACCATATCTATTATAATCAATGCGCAGTATACTAGTCTATGTTTATAATTATATTCAAATAATGTTTCTTAATTCTGTTTTTACATCAAGAATACTAGTTATTAGCTGCAGTGTGTGGATGTATGTATGAAACGATGTATGTGATATTTTTTACATTTGTATCTTCATAATATTTGTAGGGGCTGTTGGCTTTTACAGTTATGGTCCCCATGTTGTTTACTTGTCTATGTTGTGATAATGCACCTGACCAAATTTCTCCAGTTGGAGATAATAAAGTTATTCTTATCTTATCTTATACTAAAATGGCAAAGAAGGAAAAAAGGGGTGGATGCGGGTTGAAGGGAGTATTGAAGCAGTCTTCACTTGAAGTGTCTTGGGTTGGTGGGAATTGGATTTTACTTTACGTTTATGATTTGCCTTATCAGTTTAAAAAACTAGTTGAAAAAAAAGAGGGGGGGGGGGGGGACATCTGGTTCACAATGCAGTGTTGATATCACATCCGTTATTGTCAGAGAACGCACAACAGACTTGACACTCTACCTTAGAACAATTCAGGTGAGAGACAGAATCTCCTGACTTGAAAAAAAAAAAAGTGGCTGGCCCAGAAAGGCTGAGGATATGACAGAAAAACAAGGAAAGAAGCAGAAAAAATAAGGTGAAAAGTGTGAGGACATTTTTAAAACTGGTTTCCCAGAAGGTGGTGATACTTCAGTGTTTGGGGGCTGCAACTAAATACTCAATGAGGATGATTTTATGCACATTCATCTTTTACCAAACCACTTTGGCAGCCAGTCTTTTTTTCAGAGTGCATGCTGAGTGTCATGTTTCCATTATAAACCTAACATTGGTACAGTTTTTTTTGCCAATTATTCTTGATCTTGTGCTTGAAGATACATACAAGATAGGGCATTTTCAATACCAGCAGATCTGCATGGTTAATATGAGAGATTTGAAAAAAAAAATCACTTTTAAACCCATGAGGTGCAGCCTCAAATTTGCACAATGGACCGAACAGATACAGGTCTGACTGGTCAGAAGTCCAGCACTCAGATATCATTCCCGTTGGCAGATGTACTGCAGTCTACAGGTTTATTTATGATGTAAACTTGCTGCTATCTCAAAGGGAGAATTACTGAACTGAAGCTGCATTTGTTGTCAAGAGGAAGTGAAGATTGCATTGCACTGATGATGTGCAGTCTGTTCTGGTGTTTCTCACCAGCCATCAGTTCGTCTCAATATTTTCAGCCAGCTTGGAGCAAGATCAGAAGTGAAGACGAAAGGTACTGTAAAAAAACAACCAAAAACAAAACCCTGATTTGATCTGAAATTAACTAAAGCATTTGAGTGGAACCACTGAATCAAAGGAACTGAATGAGAATAGAGAAAAACAAATTATAACTCCAGGGTGCTCTATCTCTTTCAAAATGCTTTAAAGTAAATTAAATTCAAATGTAGAATAGTTCGGAAGATTCTGGGTTATATGGGGGTTAGATCTAGTAGTCTGTGTCCTGGTGATAATTACCAACTTTTGAAAAATCATTTCCATCTCGTGTGCATATTTATGCATAGGTATAATTATAGGTATACACGTGTAGGTGTTTCTGACAAACAGTGGACGAAAAAGGTTCAGCACAGGCCTACTGAAACAAAACCTGGTCTTATTCACAGTTATCAATGTGAGACTTGCACTCTGGCCATGGGGAACAGTGATCATGATTCAAACCTTAGAACTTTTACTTTCTCAATGTTTTAAATTTATACCCATTCAAGGCTATCAAGTATCATTCCATGAAGACTTGGTTTGAAAAAGAAAAGAAAAGAAAAGAAAAAAAAAGATTGCTTGAAAGCTTCAGGCAATAATGCTTCCATTAACATTCTGTAAACCAAGCAGCAAATGTGTTGATATGGCAATCACCATAAAAGTGACAAGGGAGTCAAAGCTGAGAGAGAAGTGACAAACAGAAACAGCACAGTTTTCCAGACACACCAATCCAAACTGCTTGAGACAATATTTTTTAAGAACAGATTTTTATTCTCCTGCCACTGGTAACAGTGGAGTGCCTTTTCGCTGAACACACAGCAAACTACTATAAATAACAACACTCCCCAATAGTCACTTCATGTTCCTCCTGGATTCCACTCACTCCCAACATTCATTTCACGTGCTGTCAACATTCACGCAACTCACACTGGTGATCCTCAATCACAAACAGGTGCAAATTAGTCAGAAATACATAATCAATGTCAAATAACTGCACAAAGTGATCAAGAATACAGTTCATTCAAGAGAAAAATGGAATACACAGTTGGGACCTTTGTTAGCATTCATCAAAAAACAGAGCATTGCAGTCTAACATTGATTTAATGGTTCACCACCATTCAATCTTGATTTTATTTTGAATATCATCCAGTTCAGAGACATACTAAACTGCACAAGAGAAAAAAAGCATGTGAACTTTGTGGCTAGAAATCCTTACCCTTGTAATCATGTTAAGACAGATGGATGATATCTTATTCTGCCATCTTGAACCCCTACATCTTGTAGACAAATATGCCTCAGTAAACCAAGTACAGTGACTTGAATAAAATAGTGCAGAATTAGTTATTTTCAAATGCATATTATAACAGATTAAACAGTTCTAAAATAACTAATTTTCAGTGTGAAGCATCTACTCAGAAGCTGCTGTTAAAAGATATTTAAACTTTGATTCAAGCATACAGTTCCCACTTTAAAATATTCTTTTGGTTACTTTTGGGTTTTATTTGCTGGTGTACTACTAATGCAAGAGAGAGAGAGAGAGAGAGAAACACACACAAACCCAACATATATTATTCATAAAAAGATACTAGTTTTTTTTATGTAAAAAACAAAACGAAACAAAAAAAAAAAACCCAAACAAAACAAAACAAAAAAAACCCCAAAAAACCAACACCCCCTCCACCCCCTGCAAGAAAAGAGTGGAAAGCTGAATTAAAAAAAAAAAAAAAATCTTATTTTCATTTATTTATTCATCTTAACATCAACATAAAGGTGATGTGGGGGTGAAGAACTTTATGTACAAGGTTTTAGTTCATTGGAAAACACACTTTTACTGAAGTAAATAAATCACAACTAAAGATGTCTCACGCTCATAAATTCACAATTCACACACAGCATGCTATGACACAGTTGATTCCTGACACTGTCAATGAACATGTAAATTTGGTCCAAACAAGGTCAACGAAACCCTATCTTTTCTCATGAAGGATGTTGTCTGTTCTAAAAATGTCTCAGTTTAATTAGCGACAAAAAGAAATGTATATTTGATAGGAATGTGTTCCAATATATACATTTCAATGTAAACATGAGATTATAAATAAAAACAAAGTAAAACCCACAAACATGAAATTATACAAACAAAACCATATTTGATAAGATTATCTAGACTTGACACCTCACTACTGAACAGAGGAAATCATTTCTAAGTCATTTCATTTTTTTTCTTTAAAAGGAACACAACACATACATGAGACGGAAAGCAAGGGCACAATTCTGTACGAGTCAAATTACCTCTCAAAAACAGTACCACCAGACAAAACCAAAATCTGAACACTGAACATAAACAACTGAAGCTAAAATTAAATAGCTTTTGTTTTTAATACAATATTTTCCATTTCCTAACATTTGACTTAGTAATAGGAATTTTTCATCTACATCGCTTTGTGTGCCAAAAGCAACAACAAAACCCCCCCATGATTATTACCCAATATTCAATTTTTCATTTATTATCAAGATATATCCTCAGTGTGTTTAAAAAAAAAGAAAAAAGTATATTCTTGTCGCAAATCACTCTTCAAAAGCAAGGGTGCCATGGATTAACTTTACATATCTTACCTCTTGCAAATTATAAACATTATTTTTTCAGTCATGGAACAGAAGTATCTTTCTTTTGAGTGACTGGGGCATATTTAATCTTAACCAATATGATTTAAATGAAGTCCAAAAAGATGCATCTCTGATGATGAAAACTAGAGTCAATAATTGTAATAATAATAATAATAAACATTTATGGTGCTTTATCTTACCAAAGCCTTAAGTACTTACAAAAACAAGAATACATATAGGACAAGTATACTGGGACAAAACAGCACAGGGACAGTCACCACTTCCACCATGATTTTGCCACTCTTATCACGCACACAACACACACACACATGAAGAAGACAGACGAGCACCAATTTGGTTCATTTTTTCAATTTATAACATGTTGTGTGAATTGTCCTTTCCTGTTTCAAAAGCACAATTTTTTGATGGGCACAATAGCTGAATGGTTAAAGTGGTGGACTTTCAATCTGAGGGTCTTGGGTTCGAATCTCGATAACAGCCCCTGGTGGGTAAAGGGTGGGGATTCTTCCGATCTCCTCAGTCAACATATGTGCAGACCTGCTAGTGCCTGAACCCCCTTCGTGTGTATATGCGAACAGAAGATTAAATATGCATGTTTAAGATCCTGTAATCTATGTCAATGTTTGGTGGGTTATGAAAACAAGAACATACCCAGCAACGGAGTATGGCTGCCTGCATGGCGAGGTAAAAACGGTCAAACGCGTAAAAGCCCACTTGTATACATATGAGTGAACGTGGGAGTTGCAGCCAATGAATGCAGAAGAGGAAAAACACAACTCTGTTGATTCAAAAAGGTTGTTTAATCAAAAGTAACAAAAAGACGTGCACACTAAAGACAACTGATCAACACAATACAAAATGAGTGAAAGGACTTTACATAAACACATAGGTGGTAATACAATCTAAACAAAACTAAACCAAAAAAGTCAATGTAAACAACCAAAAAGACTTGCTAGAAACGATATCAGACCAAGCATGAACTTGCAAAAGAGTTAAACAATATTTCCCAGTAAGTAATAATAAAACACAAGAAAACAAAATAAAAATTTTATATATATATATATATATATATATATATATATATATATATATATATACACACACACATACAAAAAATAGCTAATGAAAATGAAGTACAATTACTATCTAACTTTCTAGCCTTTTTTGCACTATTTCATATTTAGGTGAGCACATGCACACTCATCCAAGTTTCTAAGCATAAGTCTATCCACATCTTTCTTTGCACCTAATACCCCACTCCATGCAAAGAGAATGTATTCTAAATTCACTGAATGGGATTGTTGGCTTGCTTGCTGACTTACTTTTGCAAGCTGCATAAACCACATTTTTGTTAACATTGCCTTTCTTTGCACCTGAGTACATGCAAAGAGAATGTCTTCTAAATTCAAGGAACAGATTGTTGGCGTGCTTGCAATTTACACAAATAGCTGGGTTTTTTTTGGTTGTTCCTCTTTCATCATCTGTGCCAGCTCAGAAGCATTACCCCCAAACAGTTCCAAGTAAATCCCACACACCACTATATTGCTGCTGTCTAAATTGTCCATAGGCAGTTATCAGTGCTAAAATACAATGCTGAAGTATATTTGTATATCTCTTACGATGTATACCAACCAGAGCAAATTTCATTGTGAATATGATCCAATTAATATTGCTACTGCATAAACACAAAACTGTCACATCTATGAAAAAATAAAAGAAAAAGAAAAGCAAGTCAAAAACACCGAGACACACCCATAAAACACAGTTCATTGCAAATTATCTGAAC
Source organism: Babylonia areolata (assembly GCF_041734735.1). Taxonomy (NCBI): domain Eukaryota; kingdom Metazoa; phylum Mollusca; class Gastropoda; order Neogastropoda; family Buccinidae; genus Babylonia; species Babylonia areolata. The sequence goes on from NC_134901.1 coordinate 13,415,026, forward strand.
CATTTAGCTCCATAGGGCAAATAAGACCAGGGTGTGCTGATGATGCCACCCTCCAATTCAAAGTGATATTTACATTGTTCACTTATGTTGCTCATGATCTAAACAGTAAGGAATTTTGGAACTGGACAGAGATTTAGACAAATATTCAAGATATCCAAGTTTATGATACAATGCTACCAATCACCAGACCATGGTAGTATAACTTATAAGTAAACATGAATAATTAAGGCAGTAGTTTTAAGTTTGATCATCAGTCCAATTTGGTATATGATTGAGGCACACTGATTAAGACGGCCAGGATTTAAGTTAAAACACAAAGTTTGAAAGGCACAAAACGGTTTGTCAGCAAAAGTAACACAGGGAAGCAATGATAACTGATATATCCAAGTAACACATTTATTTGAGCTTTTCTGGTGCTGTAAATTTCCTTTACACTGATTACAAGCTTTTGTCAACCGACAGGAACCCCAGATTATACTTTGCATGGTTACACACCATTACCATATTGGTAAATGCTATCACCATCAGATACATCCAAGGAGATATGTTGAAATGTCAGTTTGGCATGTTTTGTTGTTTTCAACTGGCATGAAAGCCAGAATGCAACAGTCAACAGTGCATGGCTTGTTCTCAGGTCTTTCCATCTGAAAGTACAGGAACTTTTATATTTCTTCACTGGAGTTTCACATGTGCACACTTCAGGGGCAAGTTTATCAAATTTTAACCCTTGCTATTTTGGCAGCCATACACCATGTTCATTAAGTGAAGAATGCTTGCCTCTTTTTTATTTCCAAAACCACTGAAGGTGAAAACTATCAACAATATTCACTAAATCAGGAGACTTCTACAAAACTGAGGAAATATTAGAGTCCCAAGGTACACTACTGATAAATATGACCACAGCACCTTTTTAATTCTCATACTATAAAGCTTCAGCTGCCCATCAGACTGGGCAAGCTGCACAACTAACACAACATCAGCTGTCATAATTTATTGCTGGTCAGATGCCCACAACACAAACAGAAAACTCTACATTAGTCACACTAAACCCCATACATCTGTACCTGATATACTATCATATTGGCTGAATGAATATTTTCAAATGGTATTTCAATTTAAGTGCTATTCAATATTCCGGAGTTTCATGACGGCATAAAAACACACATTCCAAACAGTCACCCGATCCCTTCACATGAATAATACATATTTTGTGTACACATATGAACCATGTCATATAACTCAACCAAGACTTAATATCTTTCTGGAGTTTCACCACAGTATGAAGAGAGTGAACACAGGTAAACACAAAAGCATTGCCCAAGGCAGACACCATTAGATGTGAAGACTAGAAAATGGCCCCATACTTTGTTCACTCAAAAACAAATGGAACAGTATCTTGGACTGCTCAATCACTGTAACAATAGCTTATAACCAAACTTCTTTCAATACACCAAAAATTGTTGTCACTGTAAAAAGCATTTGAATACATTTCAAAACAGAGTTAACTTTTTCAACTGAACACTAAGTGGTTATATTTTGCAAATATCAGCTCACAACTTTTCTTTTAGCACAAAACCCAATTCTTTACAAGAACTCCCAACTTGATGAGGAAACTGATTCAAGCCAGCTTGGGATCAGACTGAAAAGCCAGCTCAGACACAAAAGTTTCATGTCTCTTCCATGATGGCTGCTTCCACAAATCTGCTCTTGTGGACACTTTTTTCTGACAAAATCACCATGTATATTTCTTTGTCAGAAAGCTCGTTTCCTCTTCAGCCTTCCAATTACAGACAGTTCACATATGGTGAAGTATAAAACTGCTTGCACACAAATCCACACAAGATCCTGTTCCCCTATGGAACATAATCCATTCTACAAAACACAAACACCTCATACCATAAAGACTACTACAAACAGTTGATATTGCTTATTCTTGTTTGTTTTACAAACAGTAATGCTACCTGTAACAAAATTAAACATTTAATGACCCTAGATCTATACATGACTAGCAGACATCATGTAGGGGAAGCTAAACAAAAACATCAGGTCTTGTTTTGTTTTTTGTTGTTGTTTTTTTAGTGTGCTAGTCAGCAACAAATCCCTATTTCTTTCCCAACCAAAAAATTGAAATGATTTTTGGAGTAAAAAGAAACAAAAAAACAAAACAAAACAAAAAAAAAAAGGGCCAAGACCACATCATTCCATGAACCACAATTTTGATAAACCTTCATGTTAAAAAAAAAAAAAAAAAAGAAAAAAAAGAAAGAAAAAAAAAAAAAGAAAAAAAAAAAAGAAGAAAAAGTATGGGAATAAATTCTGAATCATAAATGACTGTTTCTTTCCCCCTCAGACTGAATGTGCAACTAAAATTGTGAAATCAGCACAAATGCTTTGATGGATTGTTTTCTTTGTCATTTTCTGAAATGCCTTGACGGAATGTTGTAGTTTATGTTCATGCTTATCTGATGAATGTCCGTGTCCTTTTTACAAAAAAAATCATAAAACCAAACAGATCTTCCCCCCACCATTCTGCAACAGGTACAGCAAAGCTAAACAATGGCAGTTATGCCAATGATAAATGACACAGCACAGTTTACTGTCTACCCCTCCCTGCCCCTGACTAACTTTTCCAACATCACCTCTTTCTTTCAACTGCACCAAATGTACATGACAGTGAAACCGTTTATTTCATGTCCTCATGATTTCATTTTCCAAAAGGCACAGATTCTGTTTCAATCATCGGTGTAGTGTGAAGCTAGCCAGACTTATTTAAAAACACATTTACTGATTTTTAATTTAAAATCACACACATGTACACGAACAGGAATATAAATACATCACATTACTGATGAATAAATAGTGAAAATGAAGAAATAGGGTCTGAAAGACCAAATGTATTTTTGAAGACCAAACACACTGAAAAAGACATGTATTAAGTTCTTTTTGGTTTTTACTTTTTGCCTTTTTTTTCTCTCTCTCTCTCATTTTTGTTGCTGTAAGCACACCCAGTACATATGAATACAAAGGAAAGCATACTGCAGCTGTCCCTTTCAGTCTCAGTGACACAAATAAAACCATCCTCACTTTGGTCATTGAAATAAAACTTAAAAGCATTTCCACTTTTGTCACTGAAATAAAAAATAATTCACTTCAGACATAGATGAAGACTGCTTTCCATTGCAAGTGACCATGTAAAGAATTGAGCAGAGCAGGTGGTCGGAGCCTTCCAGAGGGAGAACACAAATGAAGATCCAGAAACAGCACAGCACTGGAAAACCCAACACTACATGCCATGTGAAACACACAGTGGTCTTTACAAACCCATATCTCTGGGCACCATAAATAAAAGTCTGCTTGTGCAATATTTGTTGAACACATGTGGGTGTAAGTAAACAGATCCACCTTGTTCTGAACACATCTTGGACCCACTGATCTACACATCGTTTTATCATATCAGTTTGTAGCACAGTGAAATGCCAACATCTTGGACCCACTGATCTACACATCGTTTTATCATATCAGTTTGTAGCACAGTGAAATGCCACAACTGTGAGGGCTGTGTGGTTGAGTGATGAAACAGGGGGCCGCTGTTATGACTGTCGACTTGTTGGTTGATGGAGGAGTGTGGGGGGTGGGGGGTGGAGGGTGGATGGGAGGCTGATGGGAGGTACCAAAGCCAGGATTAGAGGGAGGCTTTTTTCGTGCTGCGGGGTGGGGTGATGAAGGCGGAGTGAGGATGAGGACTGTTGCACCTTTGTCTTTCTTGTTCACAAGTGTTGACCAGCAGTTGTAGATTGGCTCCATTTTTGCACATATATTCTGTAGTACTGGTGGCCTCTTCCTGCAAAGGAACAATTTTTCAGAGTTTACAATGTATTCTGCATTCTGATGTGCCCTATAAAACCTTTGACAATTCACTGCACACCCCCACCCCTTGTGAAGAAAATTTTCCACATCAATTCCAAGTTGACCGATCTTTTTCTTTCTGATATTTGCACATTTACATAGTTAAAAAAAAAAAAAAAATTTTAAAAAACAAACAAACATAAACTGTTTATGCAGTTTACTACCTATTTGGCCATAAATACCATGTATTGGAACTATGGTTCTTCTGTGTTTTTTTCCCTTCCCTTTTCTTTTTAAGAAGAAAAGTTAGATCAAATCATATCTGTACTGCTATCAAAAGTTTATTCAAATGAATCAACTCCAGAATATATTTGCTCTTTGTGTCATAAATCATTGCTCTGCACAAAATGAGAACATGTATAATGCTCATAGGCTTTTGAAAAGCTACGCATCAGTTAGTTTATTACATCTGCATGGACAATTAAAGATTACTGCTGAAAATTACGGTGAACAAACATCATCATATTTTGACCAGGCCGGCAAAACTCAACTTTTCGTAATAAATATATCATGCAACACTGTTAAAGGGATTTCCAGCCAATGGCAAGTCAAATCAAATGAAATGATGTTTATAGCCCAGCCAACCACTAAGGCCATACCAGGGCTGAGCCAATGGCAAAAGGCAGTCGAAGGATGTCCCACCAAATAGCAAGACAATTTGAAGATGTCCCAACAAACAGCAAACAAAGGCAGTATAGTGTCCAAACAGATAGCCAAAGACAGTCTGACTTACCCACATCTCCTTGGTGAAGGTGGGGTACTGAATCAGGTGAGCGGCACTCTCCGGGACACTTTCAAATAGTTTCATTGTGACTGGCATGGAGTCATGTCTGAGGATTGTTTCATGGTGGATCTTCATGAAGTTCAGGCACCCCTGCACTTGTCCCCACTCTAAACCTGCAAAACAACAATAACAAAAAAAAGAGTAAAAATCAATCTTCGGCCAATAAACTGTTTCATTTCATCAGCAATTATCATTCAAGAATGGGTGATACCATGTGATATCTTACAAGCAAGGACCACTGATTCAGTGGTTTTCATGAGAAGTCTAAGTATGCTAGTAAACAGATACATAGAACAAGGCCTCACCTGTGAATTCAGAGATATTCTTCACGTTTTTAGTCAGGGACAGGGCAGCAGCGGCTAAGACTTTGGGTCTATATAAAATGCTGAACTTGTCCAAAATAACTGAATCCAGCAGCTGGAAACAAAGCAAAACAGACTTCATACACAACACAGCAACTGTAAGAAGTACCTTTTCTTTTCAATACCTAACCCAGTAATATCTGCTACTGTAATGTTGACGACTTCACAATTAATACTTTTTACAGACCATTATAATGAACATCTATCTTCATATACTTGGTCTAGTGCTGGTGGTAGTGATATATATTTCTAGTGCTTGTAAGACTTTTTTTTTCCTATTCTCTTCTCAATTACACAATCAACATGATTTCAAATAATTCAAGCACACACAAGCACACAAACCCAGTGCTCAGCCACAGTTGGGGAATCCCAATCACATGATCAAAAGCACTTTTCACTCTCTGGCAATAAATTAAGAGAAAGCTTTACTAACAGTTCTCCCCAAACTGTGTGAGCATTAACATGAACTCTGTACTCATCTGGGATTTGGCATTCACTCAATCTGAAAATCAAAGGGTTGAATGAATTCTGTAAACCTGGCAGATACATTACTGTTGACGTTACCTCAGTGGTACTACTCTTTTTTTTATTATTTATTTAGTCTTGCTATGCATATTATTTTTCAACACTAGGTGTTCACATGAATTAATTAGTTTTAACAAGACAAGCAAGAGGTATGTCAAACATGAAGACAGCGAAGAGGGTTAACACACATACCCGAGACGCCTGCATGAATTCATGTTCCGAGTACAAGGGATACAGAATGTTGAACTCTCGATTTATCTCCTCCTCTTCCATTTTCCTGTCTTCTTCAGCAATATACTCATCCAGCATGTCATCATTCTCCGTATCACTGTCGTGCAATGAACTTTCGCTGCCCTGTTCCTCAACAATCGATTCCTCTTCCTCAACAAACGATTCCTCTTCCTCAACAATAGATTCCTCTTCCTCAACAATTGATTCCTCCTCAACAATCGATTCCTCTTCCTCAACAATTGATTCCACAGAAACATTGACACTGCTGTTCAACTCTGTGATGACACTGTCTGTGCAGGGACTGTCTGCATAGGGGCTACTGTCTGCGCTGGGAATACTGTCTACGGTGACGGAAGCCAAGTCCGTCAGAGCACTGTCAGATTGGTAACTGGGATCGGGGGATAGTATGTGCTGACTGTGGTTGCGCAAGTCCTCAGCCTCCTCCTCCCTCAGTTTTTTCACTTTGGCCAGGTGGTTCTCCTGTATGCACTGCACCTGGAGGAAGATCTGGATCCACATGCTGGGCGTCAGAGGGGTCAGGTTCCACTCCAGAACCTGAACACACAAATGAGGATGCCATGTGCTGTGAAACTTTGGCCAAGACGAGCAAAACGAAAGGCCTGGTTTGCATCAGACTGACATGGTACACTATGACACCAAATGTATGTTTTTAGCATATCTACACTGAAAGGGCTTGAATCAATACCATGGATGAAAAACTTTGGGTTTATGTCTTCACAAGGACATAAAAGACTGTGATGTGTTTTTGGATGGTTGGCAAATCTTAATCTTACAGTCTCATAGTTTTATAAAATGTGTTTAAATCCGGTTATTCTAGTGGAAATTATACATTTGCACGAATATATTTCTCACTGAAAGAGGCTATTTTAGTACATTTTCTTGTGAAACTTAAAATCAACATTATGAATAGTGTACAACTGTCAAAGCATAATTTCAGTTTCACGGTTAACTGGAATAAAACTTATTCCTTATTTCAAACTCCATGAGTTGTGACTTGACACATGAACAAAGTGGTTCAATTTCATGCAAGTATCTTACCTTGATTAATTTTTTTTCAAATTCCACAATTGTTTGGTCGTCATAGGCTCCATCACAAACATAGGTAAAATCATGCAGCTTTGGTGGGTAAATCTCCTGCAAAACCATAAGACAGTGTCTCAAACTCACAATTTTAAACTAGAATAAATAATTTACATGTCTAGCAGTGCTCATAGTGCAATACATACAGACTGACTTAAAAGAAAATCATTATAACAATTACTTATTGTAGATTACCTTTTCAAGTGGGTGCCACAATTTAAATGTTATTCTTTGGTAAACTGATCTGCTTTGGATTTATTTTTTCTCTTGCTTTTATAATTTGTTCCACTGTTGGTAATTGCTAGTTCATGCAAATTTAAGTAATAACTGGGGGGTGCCAGCTGTCTTGATTACTACAAGTGTTTGCTGTTGTGTGGCAGTTCTGAAATGCTCTTGAGATGGAAAGCACAAAGTATTCAGCCATTTGTACTGTCAAAAACAAAAATGTATACAAAGACTAAAGCATCTGAACTGGATTACAAAATAAGAAAAGAAAAAAAAAAAGGGTTTCTTGTTATTAGTGTTCTCCTAACGAGGGCAATCTAGGCCTGATCTTACCCTGATCGCCCAAAAGAGCAAGGTAGTCCTGTGTCCTATTAGAAAACATGATTATATGCAATGCAAAAATGTCAAAAGAAAGGATGGACAGTAAGAAAATGCAATGAAGACTTTGCTACTTGGATGCACAGATCAGGGATTGAAGATGGCTGCCAGAAGAAGAGGGTGCTCTACAGGAACACACAGTGGAGGTGATATACTTGGGGGAGGTAACTATCCACATCTACTTTGGTTTTCTCCCCCTCAGCTGGAGTCTACACCAGTGTAGTATGGGTAATAAAAAAAAAAAAAAAAAAAAAAAAAAGCACTTATGCACTCCATGCATATTTTATAGTTTAGCATGAACAAGTCTCAACTTTTTCTACATCAATCAGAGGAACGTATAGAGATGGGGAGGATGGTGTGATGATCAGGAGGGGTGATCATCTGCCAGAACTGACCTCTGCCTTGGAGGCCACAAAGAGGGCGGTGACGCCAACAAGCTGAAGTTGACCAGACTGAATGCTATCGCTTAACAACAGGTAGCGGTCAGTGAACTCAATGGAAAGGTGGTATGTTTCCTTGTGTAGACGGTACATCTCACAAACCTGCACACAAACACACACAGTCCCTGGGTTCACAAACATATCATCAAACTGAACTCTGTACTTTTCCTCACAAACCTGGATATACATTCAGAGTTCTCAGGATTCACACACACAAACAAAATTCCACACTTTTTCCCCAGACCAGTCTGAAAAAATTCCATACAAAGTACAAAGCCAAACTGAATAGAAAAAAATGTGTCTGCTGCGCCGCTAACTGAAGAGATTGGTGGTTATCATGGTACTGATCTTTGTTCATGGGCTGCAACTCCCATGTTCACTCATATGTACAGGAGTGGGCTTTTATGTGTAAGACTGTTTTTACCCTGCCATGTAGGCAGCCATACTCTGTTTTGGGGGTGAGCATGGTGGGTATATTCTTGTTTCCGTAACCCATCAAACACTGACATGGATTTCAGGATCTTAATGTGTGTATTTGATGCTCTGCTTGCGTATGCACAAAAAGGTTGTTCAGGCATAAGCAGGTCTGCATATATGTTGGACCTGGGAGATCGGAAAAATCTCTACCCTTTACCTGTCAGGCGCCGTTACCGAGATTTAAACCCAGGACCCTCTGATTGAAAGTCCAATGCTGTAACCACTTGGCTATTGCGCCCGTCACTGATGTTCAATTTTCATAACTTTTTCCTTTTTGTTTTTCAGTTGTGTGGTTTTTTTGTTTTTGTTTTTTTTGTTGTAAATGCACAAAGTTCTATTTAAACAGTAGTGATCAAGGGTGTTAATATCTTATTTAAATTCAAACACTTTTTCTGACCCTGAAGGGAAAAACATTTTTCCACAACTTTCCCAGCCCTGGAAATGATTCCCTCATGTTTACAAGGCACCCAGACTTCCATCACTGTACGCCTGTAGGCTGTACTGTAAGAACAGTACTCCATTCTCTCTGGCTCTTCAATGGAGTTCATTTCATTTATTTTTCATAAGGTCCAGTTCATTCATGTTGTCGACACACCAACAAAATTCTTCAGCCACAGGTTGTCTTCATAGTTCAAATTGAGGATGGAAGGAAAAAAAGGAGATGAGAAAAAAAAAGGGAGATGAGATTACATTTATCACATTCCTGTGTCTGAAACTATCAACTTAACTATAAGAGGCATATTGTCATTATAAATAAAATGTGTGAAAAGAACTCAATCATATTGTCTATTTCTAAGCCACATTTGGTGTCAACAAAGTATTTCCAAAAAGCATACACACGCACACACAAAAAGTATATTCAAAGATAAAAGGTTTACCATACACACAAACCAACAACTGAAACAGGGTCATTACATAGACTTTGTCTACACATGTAAGCAAAAGTTTTATTTATGAAAAAAAAAAAAAACAACAACAAAAAAACCAAATAAAATCAAAACTTTTGAATTTTATGCACACAAAACAACAGTGGTGTCTGAGTTGTTTCCAAAGGTGTATTCAAAAAGAAAAAGAAAATATTGAGACATGAACTATGGTCACACATCACTCACCCCTTGACAGACCCTAAGTAGTAAGGGTCTTCAATTTTACAGGAATAGGATAGGGGTGGGGGAGGGGTTCAAGGGGGGTGGGATAAGATGTGACTGTGTGTGTGAGTGTGGTGTCTGCATGTGCACATGCATTTGTCTGTGCATGCGAGTATTCCCGTGTGCGTGTTTGTGCTTATCAATATGAGTTTGTGTATGTGTGTGTGTCTAAGACAGGAAGTGCTTACCTCAGACATCCAGGAGAAAAGGACGGACCTCATGTGAGGTCTGAGGTTGGGTTGCTTTTCCCACATCGAAAGTGAGCGGGGGTACCTCTCATTTTTCTTGTCCAACACCTTCCACAGGTCTTGGGGGTCTGTCCAGTCAAGGCACGGCAACATCGGTTTCAAACCATCCAATTTCCTCATGAAGCTGTTCTAAAATGTGGGGAAAAAAAGAAGAAAAGAATGTATTACACTAATTTTCTGACTGAAAATCATATTGGTCCACTGTAAACAAATCTGATTTACTTAAAAAATATCCAGTTTCACACCAGCAATTCATGAACACCCACGACTCTGAATCAAAATGATAAAACCGTGTTAAGGAATATAAATAGACAGGCAGAGAGAAGGCAGATACCACTTACTTGGAAACGAAACACCTGGTGAGGTGAAGATTCTGCAGGACTAGCGGAGATGTGTATAACGTCTTCCTCATCTGGACCCGCACTATTGTCACCTGAGCTAACTGGCTGGAGCTCAGGCAGTGATTGGAGCTCAGGCAGTGATTCTTGACACAGTAGCGAGCCTCTGCCTTCAGCAGCAGCGATCAATGCAACTATCGACGAGTTTGACCTGATAATACTTGAAGACATCACGGCGTGTGTCGGAGAAATAGGCAAAACTTTATTCTGCAACACATTACAATAGTGTGATCTGGATTAATAAAAACTTGCCTGAGGTAACATATAACTGACATTTCCAATTTAAAATATCTGCACATGCTCATTCAGGAACCACTATACAGGGAGAAGATTTAAAACAATTTTTTAAATCTCAGTTACATACAGATCATGGAGCATCATTTTTTGGTTGCTATTTTTTGTTTTGGTGCTTCTACAGTCTACTTGAGTTTTCCATTTGTTCTTCTTTCCAGTTCCCATACTTCTTGTTTAACAAAAAATCAGCCCCACAATTCTTTGTGTCCTAATGATCAGACAAAAGCAAGTGTTTCTTTGATATTCAACCACTGCTTACAAATGCTTTGGTTTTTTGTTGCTCTTGTGCAAGCTGCTTTCTGTTCCTCTCCTGTGCTGTGTGTGTGTGAGAATGTGCAAGGTCAATCTGTGTGGATATGAACCGCACATTTAAAAAATAACTAAATAACAAAAACATCACTTGACCAGAACTTCATTTTCACAATTTCTTTGTGTTAAAAACAAACATAACAAAAATATCACTTGACCACAAAGGAAATTTCACATATTCTTCGTTTCTTTCTTGCTATTGGGAATAACTGGATCACCACAAGAAAATGGTTGTGTGCCACCACCCTGACAAAGACTGGTGCCAATGTGCTTGCATAAACACTTGAACATCCTGATGGATGAAGCTAAAGTAACCACCCGAACTCCTGAAGCTGACACAGTGAAGAAGGGAGCAGCAACAGCAGCCAGACTTGAAAAAAAACCCCCAACTCTGACTCTCTAGCAGTCGCACACTGTCAAGTGAAAGACAAGTGGCCTTGCTGCACTGCAGCCTGGAATCACAAGATAATCCTGCCCTAGGAAAAATTGTTAACACTGACCTAAGCTAAACAACAAAATGATGAACCAAGTCCTGGGCAGAAGCTGTTATTATAAAGATAATACATCTGGTATGCAAACCGTATGTGGCAATGGAGGTCAAACAACAAAGATGAGTCCAGAGTAAGCCTAGCTGCTGACCGATTTATCTGTGGTGCTGTCTCACATGGAATCCATGGAAAGTGAGAAGGGCAATGAGCTGAAGGCCTTGAAGTGATATTAAAAATCTTCTGAACTTAACCTCAACTCAATACCTCTGCTGCGAAGCTGCAAACATAAAGAAATCAAGACTGACAGATCAGGAAAATATTTCTGATGTTTTGGTAACGGGAATGACTACAAACTTGTATTGTTGTCCTTTGGGATGCTGTATTTCAACAACGGAAATACTGAGCACTACTGGATGCCTCATTTATATTCTAGGTGTATTTTTCTTTTCTTCAGAGAATTATGATTATCAAACTACAAATAATAAAACAAAAACCAACTATACAATGGATGTTTTTGTGCACATTTTAAATGAAGGAAAAAGGAAATTTTCTATCTAAAATTATGTTTAAATAACATACATACCGTGACCCAACTAGTGCAGACTCCGGCAGGGGTCTGACATTCCTGTCCTGTGCAAACTACTATCTGCCTATGCGGAGAAAACAAAAGTACTACGGCCGATAACCTCCCGGAAGTAGGTTACGTCCCCTTTGCCCCCTGGCTAGCGCCCTCTTTTTCCGGCAGCCAAAATTTCAAACAATACCTAGTTACTCTAAATTCAAAACCACTCATTATACACATCCACCTTTAAAGGATACTAAGTTATTCTAAATCTGTATCACTCATTATACATAACCACCCAAACAACAGTTTAGAACTACACTACACAAAGACTAATCTTTCTCAAGGAGAAGACCTTTACATACCCATCCACCATTCCAGATTTCCATGTTGGAACATGAACACCCAAATACATTACAGCATGAGCATCAATAACCTCTCCCAGCTCTGTTCAATTCAGCTTATCTAATTAATGGTAACTCATTAGTTTGCAGTGAGTTACTGAATCAGTAGACTGAACAAGGAAAACACCAATTTAACACTCTTTGTCTGTCTCTGGCAGTGTCCTCTGCTGACATTTGTCTTTGATAATCAACATTTCCAGATTCAACTGAACTATAATTGATACATATCACAAAGTGACTAAGTACATATCACTTGAAATTCATAACTGCTTACTAGTGAGTAGCATTGGACTACTGTTAATTAAGCAGTATACAGACTTGTAATACCAAAGGTCACAGTAAATCAATTTCTACCTGGAATATTGAAAAGGGCTTTGACAAGGATACTCAAAACAGGCTACATCTGAAACTTTTGTAAACCTAATAAAATCAGAAATTTATTATCTAAATTGGCAGTCCTATATCATATCTATGCTCCTAGTCAGAATAAAGGCATATATATATCATGGGAGTGGGGGCTGGGGGTGGAGGGAAGAAGCCTTCATACTTCATTGCTCATATGATTCCTGCCAATTCAAAAATGAGATCAGAAGCCAGAAACACAGGAGAGATGGAGTGGGTGATACCAGTGCTTACTTATATAATATCAATCAAAATTATTCTTGTTTGCTATATAAAATAAGTGTTAGCTGAACTAAATGGTTATGAACACAGCAGGGGGAGGAGGGGGTATTATCTGGAATCATTGAAAGTTACCAATTCTGGGGAACAACTCATGATAATAATAGTTATGGTATTTATAAACCACAAAATCTTGATGAAATCAACTGAAGCGCACAAAAAAAAAAAAAAAAAAAAAAAGAAAAAAGAAAAAAAGATCTGCACACACACTGTGGGCCATATGGCTCTGAACACAACAAATTCAAAAAGAATCATTATGTACAAATATTGCTGTATGCACCCACCCACACACACATGCATGTCCTGTGTTAGAAGCATTTTTTCAGCTCTTACAATACAGAATATATTCTATTATAGACAAGATTTTTTTTTTAAATAAAAAGAGAGAGAAAAACAACTAATTCAAATGGTTATTTTTGTGTATGCACACATAACTTATGTAAATATTTTTTTCATCAGTAAACACATTACCAATAATAATGCTTGATACATAACCTGTAAACACTACACACTAAATTTCAGCTGTGGATGGATGAAACGAAGCTGGTTGCAATCAATTATATTTTTGCATCAGTTTAAAATAATTATGTTCTGGTGGTAGTGGTTTCTTTCATTACTGCGCATTACCCAGTTTAATCTCCTGGACAATTTGTGAAAAAACTGGAAAAGCACAGCAACATTTTTGGTGGATGGGGTGGGGTGGGGTTTTGCATATTTCAGTGTCAGTTGATGTGGAATAATTATTGAAAAAAACAGCATCTTATGGGTCCAGTCAATGTTATCTAATTTTGCAAAAAGGCCTAACATAAAAAATTCACTGTTTTGAAAATGCAAAAACTAAATATTACTGTAAGAGTAGGAATGTTTGACAGGATTGATACTTTGTCAGAATGAAACAGGGCACTACATAATTTTCCTCATCTCTTGGGATTTACACTGTAAAATACAAGTTTTAACTTCTCGAATTACGGTATTGTCAATTGATATCGTTTAAAGTTAACCTTTGTTATCGTGTTCAGTTTTGGCGGAAAAAAATCCGCTGATTGGTCAAAACGTTTACCGGCCTCATGCATATTCAACGTCACAATGGCCGACACACACAAGAGAATGAATGATCGAAGCGAAAAAAAAATCTGGAAAAATATATGCAAAGCACTACAACAACAAATATGCATGCACAACCATTTAAATGTTGTAAATGTATGTGTCTATGCACTCAATCCCAAATAAGAATGTGTAAAACAACCCACGCTCAAACAAAATTTACGCGGGGCTTTGCACCTGGGTCATGGCGCGAAGTTTCAGAAAACATCGATTGCAAAGAAAGCAAAAAATCCATTCCAAAACTCACCTCAATCCTGAAATGTTGATTGCCACTGACAGATAATATTCTTTGGTTTATCTGCAATATCAACAAAAATACTGAAGAGCATACTTTAGCAAGAGTGTCATAACATTTTTCGAGCGAGACCGTGGCATCGAACGAAACTGTCCGAAAAGACATCGAATGCAAATATCAACATATCAACTGAAATAAACTTGTTAACTTACTTCTATTTTCTGTCGTTTGCTCGGAATGAAGTCAGAATCCTCACTCTGCGATCTTGGTTTCGACTTAGACTGGAGCCGAGCACTGCAAAACACGAGACAAAAGTTTGAGTCAGGGTTCCGAACAGTCAGATGGCTGCATATTTTATCAACAATAAAAAAAGTACTGGATTTTCGAGTTCAGCAAATATTTAACAACTCGGTGCAAAAATATTGACAATATAATGCTAACCTACCTTTTACGAGACATTGTTCTCTGCGCCTGGACAGGTTTTTCTGCAAAATGAACACAATAAACACAAAGTTAAAAACATCCGATCCACCATGGCCTCGCAACTGAGTGCATCATGCACAACCGACGTGATTTCACATCATAGCCAATCTAAAGATGCAATAAAAATTCAGATCAACAATTTCTCGCCAGAATTCCTGTAATTTTAACACGAGTAAAACATTGCCTGAAAACTGATTTGTTTGTGGATGGCACCCTACACTCGAAGTTGAACACAAAGCCGTACTTATAGGCCAGCCATTCCACTGCCAACACTGCAGATTTTCTCCAGGGCAAATAAAAATCTCGATGGGAAAAAGTAGCTCCTTGTCACAACATCCAAAAAAGTTGTTATCGAAATAATAACCTTGCAGGCTGGTAAAATGGTGGAAAATCATTCCTTATCCCAGGTAAAGTCGTTCTCAGTCGACACACTTCGCGCCTCTGCAATGACTCGTCGAACTGCACACAACGCTGAGCACCTCCCGCCAACTTCCCTGGCCGAGGAACAGCTGTGTCGCGACTCGGAAGATCATAAACTGATTTCAGCTACTGGAAAGTTTTTACATATTCCTTTCATCATATTGTCTAAAATCAACCTTTCAAAGCAAAATCTTAACAAAACGGTTAAAAAAAAATCAGATGCGTAAAAAAACCATATCCTTCGCGAAACTTGATGAAAACACTTCCCAATGGACTTCACGGCGCGAAACACAAATTCATTCAATATGCAGTTGTAAGCTGATGCACAAGTACACTTAGTTGTTCTGAAAATAATCCTTCTCAGCCTTGAAATGCCCGTTTTGCCAAGTCTTCAAAGCTTGTAAGAGTCTAGGCACATCCGAGTCTTCCATCGTAGAATCCATGCCAGTCAATATAAACACAACTGAACTCACCATGTTTCACATACTTTGTCAATGAAAAGTTTAATAAATTGTGGCATACTAGATCTTGTTTGAAAGCTTAAACATCATAGAAGTGATTAAAACAAGTCTCCTATATAAGCGGTATAACAATATTCAATTAATCAAGCAAAAACAAGTTGTAAACAAATCCCGACTAACTTGCTTAGCCCGCTGCCATTTTCATTTCAAATGCGCATGCCTCAATCCAACATGCCTTTTCATTGGCTGGATTTTGTCACCGCCTCTAGAGGTCAAAGGTTGTATTCATTTTCATGCACAAACTTCTAAGTGCACAGCACAAAGTTCCTTGATCACAGGTCTCCGCAGTTCTTTTTAAATTAAAAAAAAGTTAATGCTAATATATCTATCTATCTATCTATCTATATATATATATATATATATACACACACACACACTCTTACATGCACCTTTTGGCCTACCGTCTCAGTACGCTCTTCTAGAAGTCCGTCTCAGTGGCGAGTGAATTATTGTGTGGCATGTCAGATGTTAGAACTAATTAATAAGAGTTCTGTTTAGGAGGGAGGGAGGGAGGGAGAGAGAGAGAGAGAGAGAAGAAGAAGAAGTTATGGTACTTTAATCGAATGAAAATGAAAAAAAAAAAGAGTAGATTTTCAGAATATGCGGTCTATCAGAAAAACCGTTTCGGTTCTCTTTTAAACTCATCCTCATCCAGTACACAACAACAAAACGCGCAGACAACAGAATCATCATCAGTCTGCCTACAATTTCTTCGTAACTCAGTTCATTGTCAGTGACTGAAGAACGCTCTGTGTGTGTGTGTGTGTGTGTGTGTGTACTCCAATAGGAGTGAAAGGATTAAAACTTGAAACGTGTGTGTGTGTGTACTCCAATAGGAGTGAAAGGATTAAAACTTGAAACGTGTGTGTGTGTGTGTGTGTGTGTGTGTGTGTACTCCAATAGGAGTGAAAGGATTAAAACTTGAAACGTGTGTGTGTGTGTACTCCAATAGGAGTGAAAGGATTAAAACTTGAAACGTGTGTGTGTGTGTGTGTGTGTGTGTGACACATTACATTAACCTAACAGTTAACTAACGGGGTTGGAACAGCAGCCTTTCGAATCGAAATTCCGTGTTGTGACTATCTATGGGGAAAGAACTTTGGCGAAGTGTTAAGTACTTTCAGGGGAAATAACCCGTTGTCTCTCAACACCAAACGCTTTCAGTGATAGGCTCCCTTGTCATGTTGCGCCTGTTGATCCACTTTCACAGTTGGGTGGGGATGGGAGAAAGGTTGTGGGCGGTTGGAGGGGGCATTGCGGCTTTATTATTATTATTATTATTTTAATTTTTAATCTTTAAAAAATTCATTTAATTTTAAAAAACTTATTGTTGCTGCTGTTTGTTTAGAAAATCGTTCGAAAAGCGTATGAACTGTTATTCGTTTGGTCTGCGCACACCGGCACTTTTTGTGTATGAAATTCTGGCTGATCTTCCCATGGACTGTGTCTTATCATTGTTCAGTAATGTATTTTTGACTCACTTGTGTAAACAAAGTGAGTCTATGTTTTAAACCGGTGTTCGGTTGTCTGTGTGTGTGTGTCTGTGTGTCTGTGGTAAACTTTAACATTGACATTTTCTCTGCAAATACTTTGTCAGTTGACACCAAATTAGGCATAAAAATAGGAAAAATTCAGTTCTTTCCAGTCATCTTGTTTAAAACAATATTGCACATCTGGGATGGGCAAAAAAAATAAAAATAAAAAAGAAGCCTAATTGTATGCAAACTGCATTTACTGTTATATTTATATATTTTGTATTCTCTAAACTTGGCACTTTGACCTCTTATTCTGACACAACAACAAGAGTCATTATTATCATTTTTTGTTCAAACAGGAACTTCTTTTGCTACGCATGGAATTTTTATTTATTTTGCAAACGTTTTGGTGCAGATGGTAAAAAAGGGAAATTACTCTGTAATTAATGCTAGGGGACTTAATTCGAATCTGGTTAGGACTTTTCTTTTTCTTTTCTTTTTTTGTTTTTCTGTCATCTCTCTCTCTCTTTTCTTTGTTGTTGTCTACGTTTTATGTCAGTACTTGGAGGAGTAGGAATTTTGTTTAATGTCCCGTCACACATATCAGTGATTGAAGACATTTTGTTAAAGTAGTTATGATACGTTTGAGTATTATCGGTTAGAAGGGTTGGGAGATGTGAATGAATGGAGGGTTGGGGGAAACTGGGCAAATGAGGGTGAAATGGGGGTGAAATTTGAAAAAAAAAAAAAAAAAAAAAAATCTAAATACAAATTACTTAAAGGACTTCGAAAAAGAGAAGTCGTTAACTGACAAGCGAAACAACTGATAATGAATGCAAAAAGTCAGAAACAAAAACGTTCTCAGTCACTTGTGAAGACACACTTTCGATTACATAAGGCTGCGTCAAGCTACAGTCAAAAATTGTATGCTGAATTGTCAGGTTACTAAAGCATATGCACTAGACAATCAGTTAAAACAATACTTGGTCCGTCATGAATTTCATAAGTCTGAGAGCTAAACTCAGAATTGGTCTGCGAATCAGACCAAAGTCTGAGAGAGTCAACTAACGAGGTTTTAGACTTGAATTCAAGCACCTATAAAAAGTATCTTTCTAGTATATTTCTTATTTCCTTGTATGACAATGGGCAATATACTCATATTGTCTGTCTGTATGATTCTTAGCTCCCCTTTTTGCTGCCCTGTCTGCTTGGTCGTTATTAAGGAATCCAGTATGGGATGGTAACCAACAAAAATCAACGTTTGTACCCTTCGCAAATAGGGAGTGCAATAAATACCTAATTTCAAACAATAAATCTTCTCTTTTATTATTCTCAAATTTCAGTTATTGTTGCCGTGAGCTTTCTTAGTGGAAAAGGCGTTGTACTATCCTCTCCCAGCCGCTCCATCCCCCACGCCCAAACACATGAACAAGTGAACACACACACACACACACACACACACACACACACACACACACACACACACTGAGCCGGCTGTGCGTTTCGACTGCATTGCATGATGCCACATTAAACTGGGGAAAAAAAAAAAATCATGCGATAGCAGCTGGTAAACCGACAGTCCGCCGCCACTGCTATGTGCACACATCCCGAACCAAATCATACACTATTAGTATGCGCTAACGCGTGAAATAAACAGGTAAGAAAGACAGTGAATGAATGAATGAATGTTAAGTGCATTTCGACCATGGGCGTAAAATTACCATGAAAGTGTAGGGGTTCAAAACCACCAGTGTAGTCAAGCTAAACTCCTCACACACACACATCGGAAATTCACCGAAAGAATTGATAGAAGAATCGTTTGATAGTCTGGCTGTTTCATCAAGGGGATGAGTAACACATTCACTGACATCGCTCTCATTCACATCATGTATGTCGTTGATTGGGTCAATATTTCTAGAATTCATATTCGCTGGTGTTTTTTGTTGTTTTTTTTCCTTCTTTTTCTCAAGGCCTGACTAAGCGCGTTGGGTTACGCTGCTGGTCTGCTTGGTAGATGTGGTGTAGTGTATATGGATTTGTCCGAACGCAGTAACGCCTCCTTGAGCTACTGAAACTGAAACTGTTCTGGAATTAAGATGACCAAAAATGATCCTTGGAAGGTCTCCACATTCTCAGTCTGACTGCCTCCAACAGAGTGTCTTTCGGCAAGAAAACGCCATTATCTATATCAGTCTCCTCATAAAAGGGGAATTTTCTGGAGGCAAATATGCTCAGAGAGAGAGAGAGAGAGAGAGAGTCTGGGAGAATTATACCAATGAAACAACTTATCTATCTATAGATATGTATCAGACTATTCACACAAAGAGAGGTACATGGAGAAGAACTATGGAACAGGAGATGAAAACAGCAGGTAAAACCACTGGAACATAATCAGCTGGCCCGGCCAAGACCGAAATGACGAGAGATTTGTTGGTGCCTTTTTCTCCAAACGAAGCAAGCATGCCAGCAAGTAAGGGAACTATTCACACGCATTTTGAGCCCGGGTGGTGGAGTGATGGCCTAGAGGTAACGCGTCCGCCTAGGAAGCGAGAGAATCTGAGCGCGCTGGTTCGAATCACGGCTCAGCCGCCGATATTATCTCCCCCTCCACTAGACCGAGTGGTGATCTGGACTCTAGTCATTCGGATGAGAAGATAAACCGAGGTCCCATGTGCAGCATGCTCTTAGCGCACGAAAAAGAACCCACGGCAACAAAAGGGTTGTTCCTGGCAAAATGTAGAAAAAACCCACTTGGATAGGAAAAAAATTAAAATGCATGCAGGAAATTTTTTTTTAAAAGGGTGGCGCCGTAGTGTAGCGGTGCGCTCTCCCTGGCAGCCTGAATTTCACACAGAGAAATCGGTTATGGTAAAAAGAAATACAAATACAAAAACGTGCGTTTCCCCGCGTTTCTCAGATTCCCCCCCCCCCCCCCCCCCCCCCCATTTTTTCCAGCCATCTTTTCTCTTCTGACCGTTCTCAGATTTCACCTCTAGCGCTCTGTTCACAAAATATTTTACTTACATTCTTCGTGGGATAAATGTGTCATCATCGTCAATTAACAATTATAACTTGAAGACAAGAAAATATATCTCGCTGAGTCTGTTGAATTCAAGACTGTCAACCTCAGTCTAAAGCTTACTTAGGAGAAGGGAAATCACTTTCAGAAAATCATACTGACCACGTGTTGATTCTTTGTGACAATACGGAAGACTGTCCATTTTTTGGGGTTGTTTTTTTTTCCCCCCCCTTCTTTTCTTCTTTTTTTCCCCCTTCGTCGTCACCACTCTTTTGGTGCATATTTTTCACGGGGTTTTTCTTGAGTTAATATAATTTTGTCACTTAAGTTGTTGCCATTCACTAGACGCTGCTTTGTACACCGCCGGAATACTTCTACATGGCACCTGGAGTCAGCAAATACGAGGAAGGCTATTTGGGCAACAAACCATCTTAAGTGAACTTAAACTGTGGTAATAATGGTTTGCACATGTAATGGTGGTAATACAACCAGCAATACTACCGAAAATTGGCAAAATGTTACTATGAAATAATAGGGCATCCGACTCAACATACATGCTTAATTAATAAATAATAATAATAATAATGCACATTTGTTGAGCGCTTTCCTCCCTTAGAGCCCAGAGCGCTTTAAAATAAACATCACACACACACATGCGCGCGTGCAATAACTCTGTCACAACTTGTGACGACAGTTAGGGCGTGTGGCCCGTCTTCGTTTTTCTCCCCCCTCTTCTTTCACTTTCCCTCCTTCTCCCATCCTTCAGTTCGGGTAGAAGTCTTGATTTGCGCACGAACCACGTGCATGCATATTACTCGCTCACCTGAGCGAATATGAAATATTGTTGGGCAGCAACAATATTCGGGGCTTTTGCAGCCCGACTGCCGTAGTGTACGGGTCGTTCCTGTTGTTGGTGGGGTAGCTACCCCGACATCTAGGCACCATACGAAGTGAGGACCGGCTGTCCTCCATGGGAGCCACTTCGGTGTTTCTTCGTCTGTCTTCGTCGTCGTCGTGTCTTTGTGGTGGTCGTTAGTGTACGCCACCTGTGGCAGCTCTCGCTGTGTGCTGTGTGTCCCGGGCCTTTCGTCTGGTGACCCAGATCTTCGCCCCTTCCTGCCCTGGGACTGGTGTCCTGGGTGTTCGTCCTCTCCTGCCCTGTGACTGCTGTCCTGGGTCTTCGCCCCTTTCTGCCCTGTGACTGGTGTCCTGGGTGTTCGTCCCCTCCTGCCCTGTGACTGCTGTCCTGGGTCTTCGCCCCTTCCTGCCCTGTGACTGCTGTCCTGTGTTCCGGGCCTTTTGACTTGCAGCCTGGTCCATTGCTTGGCATTGTATGCCGAGTCCTGGCACCTAGGCCTTTTGACCGGGGGCTTGTGCCTTGGGTCGAACCCGCCGAAGTTTGTCTGGGCCGTGTGTCAGTTTTTTTTGTTTTTGTTGTTGTTTTCCTCTTAAGAGGAAAACTTCCTGAACCCGCCAAAGACTAAAGCATCTGTGTACCAGTCCTGGTTTTTGGGGTGATTTGCTTCTCCTTGAGTGTGTGTGTGGAAAATTGCTTTCGATTACATTTGGGAGAATCCGTAGTTTTGTATACGACTTCTGTTCGTTTTTTGTTGTTGAAGTTATAGTATATGGTTGTTTTGTTGTTGTTTTATTGCAAGTATAGGCTGTGTGAGTAAGGTTGCGTGAGTGGGATAGACAGAGCGGAAGAGAATAAATTTTGTGTGGACGAGAAATATCTGTATTCTGTGTTTGTGTTGTCGGGTGAATTGGGTTGGGCGTTAGGTTTTAAAATAGTTCTCGACCTCTTCCCTAGGGGGGTCGTGACAATGGTGGAGATGCGGGGTAACAAGTTCTAGGGAATGTAACACGGGTTGGGGGGTAGGGTGTGATCGTCTTGTTCGTCTACGTTTTATGTTGCAGGCATTTCGTTTTGGTTAGCTTTTGTGGGGGTGATTAAGGTTGTTAGATTGTTAGGTTCTTACTGTTGGACGGTTGAGTGAAGTGGGGACCTAGAGTTAGTGACTTAGAGACTTAATCTTAATTCAAGTTTCGTGTAGTTGTTGCACATTGTGAATTAAGAAAACATGCCTGTAACACGAAAAACTTCTGCGGCCTCTACTCCTAGTTCGGGGTCACGGGGGGTCAGGGCAGAAGGCAGTACACCTTCTCTGAGTGCTGAAAAAAAGACTGAATTGTCCGGATGGATTCAGGGCCACCTGAAGGAGGCTAATCCTGAAGGTGCTTTCGATGAAGGCTTGAAGAATGAGTCTAATTCCGTACCTTCTCGGGACATGTACTCAAAGTTCAGGGTGTTGGGCACTGACTTAGGTTTGTCTGGAGAGGCGTTGGCCCGGTTTGTGGTTGATGCAGTAGCCAGGGAGGAAGAGCGTCAGGCTAGGGAGGAAGAGCGTCAGGCTAGGGATGAAGAGAGAAAGTACAGACAATGGAAGGATAGAAAAGAAGAAGAGTATAGGAAGAAAAAAGATGAGGAGGAAAGACGTAGATTCGAGAGGAAAATGGAACTGCGCCAGGAAGAGCTAGAAGCTCACACGGCTCATCAGTTTCCGCTTGTGCCGTATGATGAGAAAGACGATTTCGATAGCTTCCTTAACCACTTTGAGAGAGTGGCGGGATTAAATAAGTGGAAGCGTAGCTCCTGGGCAGCCCGCCTGGTGGCCCTTTTGCAGGGTCGGGCGAGAGATGCCTGCCTACGGTTACAACCAGAACAACTACACGATTATGACATCTTAAAAGCAGCTCTGCTTCATGAATTCCGCCTGGATGCAGATTCCTACCGCAAACGGTTCCGTTCAATGCGGAAATTAGCGGAAGAGACGTTTGATCAGTTTCTGGGCAGGCTGAAGGTTTGTTTCTCCCGGTGGTGTGTGGCCGCTGGACGGGATGAATCTGATGCAGAGGACATTAAAGATCTGGTCCTTCAGGAGCAGTTCTTGACCACACTCAATCCCGATCTCGTCACTGAAGTTCGGCGTGAGGAACCCAATAGAGTTGAGGACGTTGCCCATATCACTACTAAAATTGTCAATGCTCGGAGAGCAGGTCGCATGGCGGAAGCTGAATTTCGAGTTTCCAAAAAAAGTAGTAGGGTTTCCGACCGCAGTTTCAATCTGGGCGCGGAGAAAAAAGGACCTCCACATGGGTCAGGGGATTCAGCTCCAAACAACGAAAAGGGAAGAGACTTTACAAGAATACCTGCCTGCTTCAACTGCGGGAAGCCAGGTCACTTGGCCAAAGAGTGCCGGCAACCCAAGAGGGTCTCACTCATTGCTCATGTCTCACCTGCACAGGGTGTTAATGCAATGACCCCGACGCTTTGCACGTCTTGTGCTTCTAAACAGTACTCGCCTCGCTGCGAGGTTTCTGTCAATGGCCACACAGTGCAAGCTTTACGCGACACGGGAGCCCAGTTGATTGTTGTAGCCAGGCGACTCGTAAGACCCGACTGTTTTACTGGGGCCACAGTTCGTGTGGTGTTGGCAGAGTCAAGGTGCTCCTCAGTTCTGCCCATCGCCAGGGTGGACTTTCAGTCCCCGTTCATACAGGGTGTTTTGGACGTGGCTGTCATGGAGTCTCCTGTTGAAGTTCTCATTGGGAATTGTGCCTGGAGAGGGGACGGCTCTTCAATGGTCGTGCCCGTCTATGCTGATCCCAGCCTTGTGGGCGCCGTTCAAACAAGAGCCCAGGCTGCAGCAAATACCAAACCCTTGCCTCCCCTGCCCGTCAAGGATATTCAGATCCATGTGTCACGGGAAGACTTACAGCACCAGCAAAATGACGATCCTGATTTTCGTCAGGCACGTGATAGGGCTGGTTCAGGCCTTTTACAGAAGACCCCTTCAGGCGAGGTCTCTTATTTTAAAAAGCATGGGGTGTTGATGCGGCAGTTTAAAGATCACAGAGGCCAGGCGACCCAGATCTGTGTACCGAGGCCTTTGCGTTCCACAGTGCTACGCCTGGGCCATGAGGCTCCAATGTCTGGTCATTTGGGGTTTAGGCGGACGCAACAGAGAATATTTCCTCATTTCTATTGGCCAGGTATGTGCGGGGACATCAAACGTTTCGTTCTTTCCTGCGACAGGTGCCAAAAAACTGTACCAAAAGGGCGGGTTCCCAGAGTGCCTTTGGTTAAAATGCCTCTGATGACTGAACCCTTCAGCCGAGTGGCAGTAGACATTGTTGGTCCAATAGCTCCTGCTTCCGAGTCTGGTTGCAGATACATTCTGACCATGGTCGATTATGCGACCAGATACCCAGAGGCTGTTCCGCTCAAAGATATTACATCTGAGTCTGTGGCAGAGGCTCTCTTCAACATGTGGACTCGCACGGGTATTCCTTCCGAGGTCCTTACTGACCGAGGGACACAGTTCACCAGTCAGGTGATGCAAGAAGTCTATCGCCTTCTGTCTGTCCGAGGCCTGACCACCACTCCTTACCATGCCCAGTGTAATGGCCTTGTCGAGCGCTTCAACGCGACATTGAAAACCATGTTGCGCAGACTGTCACACGAAAGGCCGCGAGCCTGGGATAGATGGATCCCGGCTTTATTATTCGCATACAGGGAAGTCCCACAGGAGAGCACGGGCTACTCTCCCTTTGAGCTGCTCTATGGCAGGACTGTTCGCGGTCCCATGCAAATCCTCAGGGAACACTGGCTTCATCCCGAGAGGTCGGAGGTTCAGACAGCAGCTGAATACGTGGTCGATCTGCGTAACAAGATAGCTGAGTCATGCACTCTGGCGCAGCAGAATCTCGAAAAGGCTGCCAGAAGATACAAGAGGCACTTTGATGCCAAGGCCAAGCGACGAGAGTTCGCTGAGGGTAGCAGGGTTCTGCTCCTCCGTCCTTCCAAACACAACAAACTAGAGTTGGAATGGCAAGGTCCATACACTGTCCTGCGACGTGTAGGACTGGCTGACTACTGTGTTCGGGTTGGTACCAAAGAAAAACTGTATCATGCCAACCTACTAAAACAGTATGTTGAACGCATTCCCCAGATGTCTCTAGCTATAGCAGTGGTCGATGACGGTGAGATCTGGGAGGAGACTCGTACTGTGGAGCGAGATATCCCTCTTATACCCCTCGAGGCGTCCGAGGGGCCTGAGGATGTTGTGGTTGACCCAACCAATCCTTCACTGAAAGAGGCTGTCCTCAAGCTTGTGAGAGAGTTTGGAGACGTACTCACCGATCTGCCAGGTCGTACAAACTTGGAGACTTGTTCACTCCAACTGAATTCTGACACACCCCTCAGAACCAAACAGTACCCACTGCCATACTCTCAGCGTGAGGTGATCCAAGGGGAAGTCGATCAGATGTTGAAGATGGGAGTGATCGAACCTTCCTCATCTCCTTACTCTTCCCCAATTGTACTCGTAAAGAAAAGGGATGGCAAAGTGAGGTTTTGTGTTGACTTCCGTCGTGTCAACAAGGTGACCACGTTTGACGCGGAACCCATGCCAGACGTGGAGGCATTGTTCGCCAAGTTAGCCGGGAAAAGGGTATTTTCCAAATTGGACTTATCCAAAGGCTATTGGCAAATCCCAATGGAGGAAGCCGACCGTCCGAAGACCGCATTCTCAACCCCACAAGGTCACTTCCAGTGGCGCGTGATGCCATTTGGGCTGAAAACAGCGGGTGCAGTGTTTTCCCGCATGATGAGGAAGTTGATTCTACCTCTGGGCCTGCCAGAGGTGGACAACTTCATGGATGACATGATCATCGCCTCTGTCGACGAGGCCAGTCACTTGCCACTCCTGCGTGCAGTGTTTCACCGCCTGCGTGAGTGCAGCCTCACTGCTCGGCCAGCCAAGTGCTATCTCGGACACAAGGAACTGGACTATCTTGGTCACCACGTTGGCGACAGCAAGATATGGCCGGACGATGAAAAAATGGAGAAAATTCATAACGCTCCACGTCCACAAACTAAGCGTCAGCTCAGAGGCTTCCTTGGCCTGGTGGGCTACTATAGACGATTTGTCCCACAATTCGCAGAGATTGCCCTGCCGTTAACGGACAGAACGAAGGGCAAGGAGCCTGCCCACGTGAAGTGGGATGAGAGCTGTGAGAGGGCTTTTCTGCAGCTAAAACAAGTTCTCTGTAGTCGGCCCGTCTGTCTCCTACCAGACCTGTCCAAGCCCTTTGTGCTGAGAACAGATGCCTCAGCAGTGGGACTGGGGGCCCTACTGCTCCAAGATCACGGGATGGGCCCACAGCCAGTGGCGTGTGCCAGCAAAAAGCTTAATGCTGCCGAGAGGAACTATCCCACGATCGAGAGAGAATGCTTGGCGCTCGTGTGGGGCATACAAAAGTTCGAGCCATACCTGTACGGCAAACCATTCGTCGTCCAGACCGATCATGCCCCTCTGCAATACCTGGATAGAGCAAGAACGGTCAGCGGCAGACTGACACGGTGGGCGCTGCAGCTCCAGCCTTTCTCTTTCACAGTGCAAGCTATCCCTGGAAAAGAAAATGTTGGAGCCGACTATCTCAGTCGTCTGCCGGAGCAAGAATCGGCATTTCCCGAAAAGTGATTTCGGCAGTGTTAATCAAAGGAGTATGCGCAGTCCCATTTGACTTCTGCACATACCTCTATATTCTACTCTTAAATTAGGAAGCACACGCTTCCGCGTATCCTTACTAGCTGTAAAGTTAAGATAGCTTTCGTATAAATTTCTCTTTTGTTTCGTTGGTCTGGACAAACTGTTTTGTTTTGGTAACTGTCCTTGACCACTAATAGACGTTCGGGAATGCGGAAGGGCAGGGCGAGAGTTGTCACGTGTGTCTGTCTGTCCGTCAGTCGTTGTGACGGTGTGTTTAAGTTCCAAACGTGAAGTTTGAACTTGAATGGGGGGTATTGTCACAACTTGTGACGACAGTTAGGGCGTGTGGCCCGTCTTCGTTTTTCTCCCCCCTCTTCTTTCACTTTCCCTCCTTCTCCCATCCTTCAGTTCGGGTAGAAGTCTTGATTTGCGCACGAACCACGTGCATGCATATTACTCGCTCACCTGAGCGAATATGAAATATTGTTGGGCAGCAACAATATTCGGGGCTTTTGCAGCCCGACTGCCGTAGTGTACGGGTCGTTCCTGTTGTTGGTGGGGTAGCTACCCCGACATCTAGGCACCATACGAAGTGAGGACCGGCTGTCCTCCATGGGAGCCACTTCGGTGTTTCTTCGTCTGTCTTCGTCGTCGTCGTCGTGTCTTTGTGGTGGTCGTTAGTGTACGCCACCTGTGGCAGCTCTCGCTGTGTGCTGTGTGTCCCGGGCCTTTCGTCTGGTGACCCAGATCTTCGCCCCTTCCTGCCCTGGGACTGGTGTCCTGGGTGTTCGTCCTCTCCTGCCCTGTGACTGCTGTCCTGGGTCTTCGCCCCTTTCTGCCCTGTGACTGGTGTCCTGGGTGTTCGTCCCCTCCTGCCCTGTGACTGCTGTCCTGGGTCTTCGCCCCTTCCTGCCCTGTGACTGCTGTCCTGTGTTCCGGGCCTTTTGACTTGCAGCCTGGTCCATTGCTTGGCATTGTATGCCGAGTCCTGGCACCTAGGCCTTTTGACCGGGGGCTTGTGCCTTGGGTCGAACCCGCCGAAGTTTGTCTGGGCCGTGTGTCAGTTTTTTTTGTTTTTGTTGTTGTTTTCCTCTTAAGAGGAAAACTTCCTGAACCCGCCAAAGACTAAAGCATCTGTGTACCAGTCCTGGTTTTTGGGGTGATTTGCTTCTCCTTGAGTGTGTGTGTGGAAAATTGCTTTCGATTACATTTGGGAGAATCCGTAGTTTTGTATACGACTTCTGTTCGTTTTTTGTTGTTGAAGTTATAGTATATGGTTGTTTTGTTGTTGTTTTATTGCAAGTATAGGCTGTGTGAGTAAGGTTGCGTGAGTGGGATAGACAGAGCGGAAGAGAATAAATTTTGTGTGGACGAGAAATATCTGTATTCTGTGTTTGTGTTGTCGGGTGAATTGGGTTGGGCGTTAGGTTTTAAAATAGTTCTCGACCTCTTCCCTAGGGGGGTCGTGACAAACTCACAAAAGAAAGAAGAAGAAAAATAATGATTTAGCACACAATAATATAAAACAGATTCGGAGACTACGCGTATTACATAATTACACACACCCACACACACAAAAACACACACACACACACACACACACACACAAACGAAAGAGAGAGTTTGCATGGCTTATAACTGAAAAGGTATGAAAGGTCTATGGATAGACGTTTTCAAAAAGATGTGTTTTTAGACCCGTTTTGAAAGATTGAAATGAAGGAGAGTGGCGAAGATCGTGAGGTAAACTGTTCCAGACATACGGAGCTGAATAAGAAATGGAAGAATCACCAAAGGATTGGGTTTTAACACGGGGAGCAAGTAGCCGCCGTGAATCGGAAGATGATCCGAGTTGTCGATGGGGTGTGTAGGTTTGAATCAATTCTCTCATACTGTGTTTGGAGCAGCACCCAAAATGGAGTTGAAGGTGAGAATTGCAACTTTGTACTGAATGCGGGCAGAAATTGGTAACCAGTGTATAGAACGCAGAAGATGAGTCATATTGTCAGTCTTTTTGGTTCTAAAGATTAATCTTGCTCCTGCGTTTTGAACTTTCTGGAGTTTTTGTATTAAGTATCTAGGACAACCAGTGAGGAGTGAGTTACAGTAATCTAGTCTGGACAAGACAAGAGAGCACACCAGAGTTTGTGTTGCTTGAGTAAGGAGTTGTTGGATGGAACTGATCTTTCGAATTTGAAAGTATGCAGTCTTGCAGGGACTGTTTACGTGTTTCTTCATTGTGAGGTTTGAATCAAACGTTACACCCAGATTTTTTCACTGAAGATACAAAGTCTACATCTGAATCTCCAATTTTAAGAGAGGAAGGCAAGATAGATATTTTTATCAGTCGAAGTCATCTCTTTCAATATCTCTTTGCTTAAATGTATACGAAATAAATTGACTGATGAATTCTCAGTCGATGAAAAATGATTATGGAAATGAACTGACTACACAACAATTTGGAACAGACTTAAAACAACGATTAGGATTCTTACCTTGCCATTTTGATTGTTGATGAAGTTGATGCAGTAAATTTTCAACCTCAGTACTCGCACAGACAGATCAGCAAACAGTACACTGACTCGAACTGGTTGTGAGAGTTCTATTGGAGTGATGGTCACGTTGATGAAGTTGATGCAGTAAATTTTCAACCTACTCGCACAGAGACAGCAGCAAACAGTACACTGACTCGAACTGGTTGTGAGAGTTCTATTGGACTGATGGTCACGTTGATGAAGCTGATGCAGTAAATGTTCCGCGGGAACCTACTCGGGCAGACAGAGCAGCTAACAGTTCACTGACTGAAAGTCAAACTGGTTGTGAGAGCTGGTAGAACTGAGTTTTATAGGACCCTGTGTCTGGTCACGTGACCGGCACTGTTATGCCATTGCGAAAACAGAGACCCTAGCCGTCGGCTGTGTAGAGACAGAGAGAGAATGAGACAGAAAGAGAGCACCCAGTAGAGAGGGTTTGTGACTGGTCGCGTTTAACTGTTACAGCATTGTAAAGTCAAGACGAGCCCCCGCCTCAGGCGGTAACACCATTGTGAAGTCAAGACGGGCCCCCGCCACAGGCGGTAACACCATTGTCAAGACGACCCTTCACTCCTATTCCTTCTCCCTTGCGTCATCCCCCCCCCCTACTCCACCCGGCCTGTAGTGGGTGGGTGCGATGAAGTAGCAATCAGAGAAGGAAGTGGGCCGTGAAAAAGAGGGGTCATTCATGATGGCCACTAACGCGAACTAAGCGGTGTAAACATAATTAACAAGCACCTGCAAACAGCTGCAAGGAAACTAGGCCGTTTTGTTGCCTCGCAGACTGTTGATAGTGGACACCAGACTTTCCGTCTCGTTTCGAAGCCCTGTTCACACCCTGGCCGTGGACCACCCTCATTTGAACGCTCCCACAGTGGAGCACTCTCATGGCCTGCGGGTAGCCCGGTACCCGTTACCCGTCAATGTAAAAACGAGAGATGTTCCAGTTGTGCTTGTCAGCTTCGCATACCATGTCGGAATCATTTCAGTAACTCCAAGAACTTTGTCAAAATAGATTGTTTTTCAGTCACAAGTGATGAAAGTCAAGTACCATATATATCGTTTCTTTTTAAACCTGGCACTGACTACATATAGACTTACCATCACAGACGAAAGCAATTATACACATTCTAGGATTTTTAAAAGCATTTGTTTAATGCGGTCGAATTCTTCATAACTCATTTCTTTAATCCGTCTTTATTTTGTAGGTTTGGATCTGCTGAAGTGGAGAAACAAGAAAGGAATCTTACTTCTTTCTGAATAGTCTGAAATTATTGATTTCCTCTCGTTACCTGAAGTCATCGGGATCCTATGGTCTGTGAATGGATCATTGTGGCTTCAAGCTTTGGTCGTTAAAGTGTCAGTACATTGGAGACTTCCCTCACCCTTTCTTTGTATGTCTTTGTTTCATTGTGTATATCCTTTCCATTTATAACCCGTTTTTGTATAGCGCGCGCGTGTATATGTGTGTAGATAGATGGATATGGTTTTAGTCATATATACCTATATATGCGGTTGTATACAGAGTTGTATATTATTCTCTTTTTTCTTTCTTTTTTTTCTCTTAGCTTTCTGGATTGTCTCTGGCAGCCACAAACGATCAGTGATCATAGGATTTCAGCAGATATCATTGGCGTGACTGTCAGTTACCTGACAGACATGTAGTTCATGACACCGACGGTTTCCCTCAATCGACACAACACTACCACACCTCGGTGCCTCCACAACACATTACACACGCGTGTCATCCTGATTCGACTAACATTTTATTGGCTATCCCAATCTGCTCCTTCCCAGTTCGCCGATGTGCTCATTTGCTCTGTGTGTGTGTGTGTGTGTGTGTGACACACAGAGAGAGAGAGAGAGAGAGAGAGAGAGAGATGAACAGAGAGAGAGAGAGAGAGAAGCTTCGCGGGCTGAATAAGCGAAACGGAAGGAGGGTATAGGCGAAACCGGGCACAGATTTCAATCTCTCGCGACGGCTGTGGCATTGAAGGTGGTGACACGAACATAGAGTAGGCGAAACGAAAATAGGAGAAAAGGGCCTGCTCTTCCACGCACATCCTTCTCACGCTGATGACAATAATGCCTCAAACCTTGCCTCTCTCGCCCCTCCCCACCCCCCAACCCCACAACCCACCCCTCCCACTGTTGACGTGGACCCGCTGTGACATTCATTGGGATGTGTGCCATTCAATACGCCAACAAGTGGTCTCAGGTGTGAAGAAAATGTCCGAAGAGCGAGGAACAAGTCATTCATGGCCCCAGGCTCTCACCCCATGCCCCCCACCGGCACAGGCTTCTCCATCTCCCACACCGCTCCCCCCTCCAAACACACACACAGCTCACTGTCAAGTCTCAGCAGCTTGGCATTAACAGTGTGCTTTGGTTTCCCAAGGACTTGTGAAGTACTTAGTATGTCTCTTGTTTGTTACCATGGACACTCTCTGGGACAGTGAGAGAGTTACACTAATCCCCTTGCCTTCAATGGGCCAATCTAGCTCCATCCCCCCCACCCCTCCCCGCAATGTCTTCACGAACGACTTCATTCTTCGCACAGATTTCTTCCAGGGAAACAGAGACGGAAAGGTGTAATGAGGGAGGTGTGTGTGTGTGTGTGTGTGTGTGTGTGTGTGTGTGTACAGAGACCGTAACACTGTTCAAAAGCTGAGCCATTCTATTTTATCACAGACCCAAGTCAAGTCCAGCTGTCTCTCTCCGTTTTCTGTTTCGTCTCTTTCTTTTCGAACACTGGCAAGGTAGTGGGAATTACCGCCTTAGGTTGTGTACACCAAGTGGCAATGTGTTTGCTGTTCCAATTCGTACTGGGAATTTTTTTTAATGAGAATGCCCCCCTCTTTCTCCCCTGGGCGTTCCCCCAGTTACTCCGTCCTGCTTTTCATCCCAAATGCTTTCTGTCCGTCTCTGTTTCCACAGTCTGAACCGAAGATATGTCGGTATCGACGAGTTGTTGAGAACACACAGCTGTATCACCACTCCAGTTCAGCTGGTTAGTGGTAGTACTGGCAAACAGCTGAAGATTACTGGGATTCTCTCTCTCTCTTTCTGTGTGTGTGTGTGTGTGTGTGTGTGTGTTCGTGTGTGTATGTGTGTGTTCGTGTGTGTGTGTGTGTGTGTGTGAAAAATACCCACAGACAAAGAGGGTTATGAGATAACACGTGACATCATGCTGCAATGAGCAAAAGAACTGGTATCATGTGCAAACATATGAGATGTATGATATGAAAGGAGAAAATAATTCTTCCCGGTGAAGACTTTTTAAAACTAGACTCAGAACAGAAGTACGAGTGGAGAGTGCTGTATGCAGAGAATTACTTGTCTGCACATTTCAGCTGAGCATATTTTGATTATTATTTTCCTCTCATTTGGAAAACAAAGACATTAAGGTCTGGATTTATTCTAATTTCTCTTTCTGCATATCCTGCATCACCCACAGAAACGTTCAGGCTTGTGATGTGGGACACTGGCTTGATTTTGTTGTTTATGAAGAATACATATTTCTAATGATTTAACTGTGCAAATTGTATCTTTTGGAGAACGGACTGAAATTACGGATTTAAAGTATTTCATATTTATGACCAATTGTACATTATAAAGTAAATTAGTACCTAGATACACAACTAAGTCAGATGATAGTGGTGTACGCGACTCGGAGATGAAGCAAATTTAAAATGTGTTTGCCCAAGAAAACGGAGTATGGCTGCCTACATGGTGGGGCGGGTGTGTGTGTGTGTGTGGGGGGGGGGGGGGTAAAAACAGTCATACACTCGTGTACATACGAGTGAACGTGGGAGTTGCAGCCCACGAACAAAGAAGAAGAAGAAAATGCGTTTATTCGTTGAGTGGAGTTTGTGGCTGTATTATTAAATTCATGCACTAAAAAGAATTAATTGACGATCCCAAAACGTGTATAAATGTGAGAAAGAACTTTTAAACACAGCTAAGCACCGCTGTGCGTTACTGTCTCTTCTTCGTCATCAGGATCGTTCTAGATGTTATTGCACAGCTGGTTTCGATTACTCAGCTATCTGAAGACAAACACCTTGTGCTGCTCTGTTTATGTGGAGACAATTAGACAGCAGTGCTCTGTTTATCAAAGCATCAGCCAAGTGTTGATTATTTACAGACTCAGCTGTGGTTTGATTCCCCCCCGCCCTCGCCCCCCTAACCTGATAGCAGAAGATAAATCTCTTAAACCGTCGAGTCAGCCCTCACAAAGCTGGTAACCTGTTAGTGTTGCAGATGTTGTCGATAGTTTTCCCCCTGTTCCTTTTCGAGTTTGACTGTTCCATTTCAAAGGTTGTATTGATCTGAGTGTCTCGGGAAGCATGCATCCTTTGTTATCAACTATATGCCCGGAGTTATCCAAGGCACTTTACATGGCACTCAGCCATATCGTTTCTTGTTTGCAAACTACAACTCGCACTTTGCCCGCATGTCCCAGTTTGGGTCAAAGCACTCATCGACTAGCCTGGAAAGATGACACTGTCAAAATGCTTTTTGCACTTGTGATGAAACAAACTCATGTTGTGAAAAACAATGAACTCAGCGCGCATAAAATAATCCTCGGCAGCAAGAAAGTTGTGTATACTTTGCAAAAATCTACAGAACAGAAATCCATTATTACAGGCAAACAAAATCACATACATTGGCAGAATAACATAGTTGGTCCTACTGACAACAACAAAACCGCAAAGCAGTTGTTCATGGTTAAGGTAACACTCAGACACAGAATTGCACACGAGTGAGAGAGAGAAAAAAGGAGAGTTGAAATAGTTTAGAAACTTTCTTTTTGACCAATTAAACAATGGGGCAAGGGGAGGGGAGAGGGAGATGAAAAAAAAGTTGGCCCTACTCAGTGGTGATGACCGCTTCTTGGGAAAATGTGTCCTAATAATGTGAAATGACAGAAAAGTGGTACCCTACTACAATAGTGCAGGTCAGTGGAAGGCAAGGTTTTCTTTTACTCAAGAACTACTCCATATCTTCATTGTATGTTAACACCTTCAAACCTCATATCACTGTAAAAAAACGAACAAACAAATCACCCCACAAAAACACACTAAATAGTCTAGCCTGTAAACTTACACATTTCACATCAGTCTTCATCTTCCACTAACTCGTTTTAATAAAAAGTTTTCTCCCTCCTCTACAGACCGTTCATATAGATATTTTGTGAGGTATTGTCCTTGTAGCTACACACCAGAAGGTGAAATGGTGACCGGCTCAATTTTGAAGAATCTTTGCACATATGGTGATCGAAATTCTCTTAACTTACATCACTTAGTGATGTATATATAACAGCAGATAGACTACAGTTTACAAGTCAGAGATTCTCAAATTCTCAATGAAGATGCTTCATCATGCTTAGAGGCACTGGGCCTACATACATGGCGATGATATATATTCTTCTTTTAAAATCCCAAATTCCGGAGGCTAATTCAGCGACAGTTGTCCGTACATTGCAGGAAACTGGAATGAAATTCTCCGAACTCAAGTACGGAAAGAAAGTTATAAAGTCATTTCCATCAAGTTGGTAGATGTCAAATAAAATATGAAAATCTGAATGCTGTGGTCTGAATGGAATGAACAGGTCCCGGGACTTAGAATCACTAACGCACACATACGACAACTCTACTCACCGACTCACTTGCTTCCCGCGGAGAGGAATGTTTCGGACACGATGAACCTGGCGAGCTCAGTGGAGACCATTAGCAGAATAGAATGGGGAGCCCCGATCAATTGGCTTTAAACTGTCTGTCTGTCCTCAGGGTGACGCTTCACGATTGGACGGATTGCACGCGAACCACGTCAAGTCAGAGATTCTCAAATTCTCAATGAAAATGCTTCATCATGCTTACAGAGACACTGGGCCTACATACATGGCGATGATATATATTCTTCTTTTAAAATCCCAAATTCCGGAGGCTAATTCAGCGACAGTTGTCCGTACATTGCAGGAAACTGGAATGAAATTCTCCAAACTCAAGTACGGAAAGAAAGTTATAAAGTCATTTCCATCAAGTTGGTAGATGTCAAATAAAATATGAAAATCTGAATGCTGTGGTCTGAATGGAATGAACAGGTCCCGGGACTTAGAATCACTAACGCACACATACGACAACTCTGCTCACCAACTCACTTGCTTCCCGCGGAGAGGAATGTTTCGGACTCGATGAACCGGGCGAGCTCAGTGGAGACCATTAGCGGAATAGAATGGGGAGCCCCGATCAACTGGCTTTAAACTGTCTGTCTGTCCTCTGGGTGACGCTTCACGATTGGACGGATTGCACGCGAACCACGTCATCCCTTCATACCTGAAACTTCCGAGCAAGCTCCTGCGACATGACGTGAAGGGGGAGTGGGGAGGGGGTGAGGGCGTGGAGTAACTTGTCCAGCTGGCAGATGATTGTTGACCATTATCCACGAACAAACAATAGTCCATTCGTGTGTTGGTTTTCATGGGAGGGAATACTGCAATGTGTGTGTGTGTGTGTGTGTGTGTGTGTGTGTGTGTGTCTGTGTCTGTGTGCATTGAATGGTTTGCATTGTGGTCCTTTCTTACCGACGCGAGAGGAGAAGCCTGAGTTCAAGTCTTGACATGTTTAGCTTGGACATTGTTCAGAAACAGCGTCAACAATAACAACAAAGATAAGAGGACAGCTGTGTCACGTGCAGTTATCAGACTTGATAGAACGACGACACTTATCTCGGATTAAATAAGAGCGGCGCTAAGAAGATTGTGTGTGTGTGTGTGTGTGTGTGTGTGTGTGTGTAGTGAGAGAGAGAGCGAGAGAGAGAGAGAGAGAGATATCTTCAATATTACGTCAATACCCTTGAAGTGATTTCAGAACTGGGAACAGAAAGAGAACGAGGGGAGAGAGTGGGGGTGGGGATGGTGTGTGTGTGTGTGTGTGTGTGTGTGCTGAGGAGACGATATACACGAACATACAGATATTTGTGTGTGTGTGTGTGTGTGTGTGTGTGTGCGTGCGTGCATTGCGTGAGTTTGTAGTGTGTGTGTGTGTTAATATTAACATGCGTGTATGCACTCACGGCAATGTAAGTGTGTGTGAGAGAGAATAATGACAAGAACAAGCCCCTAAAAATAAATCAACGTACAGAATCAGGAGAGAGAGAGAGAGAGAGAGAGACAGCCCTTACATAAGCGATCGAGAAGCCACGCAGTCCTGTTTGGGAGTCACTTACAGTTTTCTATCTCGATCCCTCCACTTCATTGCTTGTGGTTCCCACATTGCTTCTATTCTGCCTGACAGTATATCAAGTGCAACGTTGCACAGGACACCGTGACCTAATTTCTACAAGCTGTAAAAAGGGCAATGTATAGTATACTATAGTATAGTATACTACTGTCTTCTACTCGGGCAAATCGTTTCCACTTCGTTCTTTCACGAAAATCCGGTATCTCCATCCCCGCGCACAGGCACACACCCCGTCCCCCACAAACATACACACGCACGCACACGCGCGCGCGCGCGCACACACACACACACACACACATACACTGCCCTGCACTCAACAGTTAATTTTTATGGCGATGCTCATCGTAAAATGTAAGCCGCGCCCTCATACAAAACGCACATACACACACACATACATGTACACACGCCGAACAGAATGCATAATGCATAAACG
The DNA here is from genome assembly GCF_041734735.1 of Babylonia areolata. Lineage (NCBI taxonomy): Eukaryota > Metazoa > Mollusca > Gastropoda > Neogastropoda > Buccinidae > Babylonia > Babylonia areolata. The sequence continues at coordinate 13,452,009 of NC_134901.1, forward strand.
CTTTACACCAACTCCATCAAACATCCATATATATATATATATATGTAAACATGCATGTATCGGTTGTCCCCCAAAAAGTGAACCGCTTTTTGACAAGTATTTTCTCAGTGATAGAGAAACCGAATTCATTGGAAATTTTCACACAATAACCTCAGGGTATCATCAACAAGTCTGCAAACTATAGAAAAGTTCGGACGCAAATAATGCGAGTATTGTCAAATTCAAAACAGCATGTAAAAAAATCCAGTATCAGAGGAAACCTCTATTTCTCCTTGAAACAGTTTTCAATGGTAACCTTATCACTTTCACTCAAACACATGGTTGATCCTTCCAGACTGAAACTTTGAACAGAACTGATTTTGGATACAGACGACAATAAAACAATCAACAGACTTGACACCCAGTCAGGCTATTTTTAGACTGACACTGATTGACAGATGCCAACACCTGACAGCTGGCATGAACATGATGAAGATCACATTGCACAGCTCTGATACTGGATTTTTTGACATGCTGTTTTGAATTTGACAATACTCGCTTAATTTGCGTTCGAATGTTTAGATAGTTTGCAGACTTGTTGGTGATACCCTAAGGTTACTGTGTGAAAATGTTCAATGAATTCGGTTTCTCTGTTACTGAGAAAATACTTGTCAAAAAGCGGTTCACTTTTTTGGTGACACCCGATATATACACACCCGTTTTTTTCCTCTTTTCATTATCCAGTGACAAATCAGACATGTGAAAATAGGTCAACATAAAGGCATAGTGAGAAGACCAGGAACATAAATACACAAACAGTAAATTGAAACAAACAATAACAAACACATATACATTTGATCAAAAACTGTTTATTGTCAAGATAATTTTTAGCTGTAATCTCTCTCTCTCCCCCCCACCCCCGCACGCACACACACACACACCCACATGCACGAACGCACACACACACATATAATGATACTGTAATTATCAACACATAAACTATTTTCCGCATTTTCTTTTTCATGCAGGATAAAAATCGCCTTCCACATTTTGCGTTACTCAATGAAAACATTAAAACACTGGGACACACTGACCATGTACACAACTCTTGCTCATTAGAGTGGAAAGGCTGTATCCAGCAAGGAGCATTTGGCTGGTGGTTACTACCTGACACCTGTAGTCAGTGCGAGTCACACTGATGACGATCATGATGTTATGGATACCTATATAAAGCGCCTATCCTCGGTCACAGGCCATGCTCCTAGTGCTTTACGAAAACGGAGTCATTTGAACAATGGGCTGTCTACCTGGGTAGAGTGCACTGAGAGCCCTTAGTTCGTTTCTTGCGTCATTCTATCGGATTTCACACACACACACACACACGCGCGCGCGCGCACACACACACACACACACAGTCTACCTGGGTAGAGTGGACTGAGAGCCCTTAGTTCTTTTCTTGCGTCATTCTATCGGATTTCACACACACACACACACACACACACACACAGAGTCTACCTGGGTAGAGTGGACTGAGAGCCCTTAGTTCTTTTCTTGCGTCATTCTATCGGATTTCACACACACACACACACGCAAACACACACACTCTCTCTCTCTCTCATGTAATATTTTACGAACAGGACCGTTTTGTTTATTTAGCCCACCATATACAGGCAGCCATTTCCGGGGGGTGGGGGGTGTTTGAGGGGGGTGTATGCTGGGTATGTTCTTGTTTCCATAACCCACCGAACACTGACATGGATGACAGGATCTTTAACGAGCGCATTTGATCTGCGTGCGTATACACATGAGGAGGGTTCAGGCACAGCAAGTCTGCACATATGTTGACCTGGGAGACTGGAAAAAAAAATCACCCTTAACCAGCCAGGTGCGACGAGGATCGTGCTCAGGAAACTGGTGATAGTCCAGCACTCTGACCATTTAACTATGGTACCCGTCAATTTCGCAGTCGTATGATCTATCGTATCAAGTCGTGGATCGCCGGCTCAGGTGTGCAGCAAGTCCTTCACGTGGTATACAGCAGTTGTGCTTTATACTGATTGGATTTACTGACTGAGCTCGTTCATGGTTCTTTCACAATGCAGTTCTCTTTCTGAGAGATACCACTTTGTCGCGATCCTAAAGGGGGTGATCCATTTTTGTACAGTTGTCTTAAGACAGCCACCCCATGTGACAGTTATGTTCCCTGGGTAACCGACAGAAAATCGTTTCACCGTTCTCAAGAGTATCTGATGTCTCGCGGAGATCCAACCTGCTTGATTTGTCATCCGACAGCGACTTACGATGACCAGTTAAATTGCGTGTCGCTTGACTATGGTCACTTGGTCGTGTGCTTCTTTGTCGCCCACCATGCGAATTGTGCTGATGATGGATAACGGGAAGAAAGAACGGGACCATGGTTCTGCCATGCGCTGTCGGACAGTGGATCGCTCAACATGTGTATTCTGCAGTTCTGGATGCAGAAAGGGCTTTCCCAGTTCGAAAAGACGCTTGCCCAGCGCTCATGAGGCAAAAAGAGTAAGGAGAAAAGCTCAAAGCCAGCCAGACAGTATCAGTATCAGTAGCTCAAGGAGGCGTCACTGCGTTCGGTCAAATCCATATACGCTACACCACATCTGTCAAGCAGATGTCTGACTAGCAGCGTAACCCAAGCCAGACAGACCAACGTCAGACTTCGCATGTGTGCAATGTGGGTGTGGAGAGATTGTCACTCCCGTACTGGCCTGTCCAGCCACTGCATCACTCACCATCCAGGACGTAACTTCATTATCTTCAGAGAATAACGGATGTCTGTCTGTATTCGGGATGAATAACACTGCGCAGTCATACGATCGAGCCGTATCGTGGCTCAGTGGGTAATGCTGAGGTTTTATAGGTACTATATATGCCCCCCACCCCCTTTATAATTATCTTTTTTATGGCCGATGGGGATAACCATCCTGGGAGGCCGTGAAGGAGGGAGAGGCCACATGTCCAATAAAACGCTGACACCCAAAGAACGACAACACACTGAGACAGTTAACTAAGTCAGTGGCGGGGTAGGGGGGCTGGGCAGGGCTGGAAGTCATAACCCGAGTCGTGTTTCCTAAAGCTAGTTGGGCAAGGTTCTCGTCAGACCCGCTAGGAAGGTGCGTTTCTTTTTTCCACCTCAAAAGTGGCTTCTTGGTTCTCACGAGTCAAGGCTAGGTGGCCTTCAGAGCAACTTTGCCTCGAGAAAAGCATAAAATCTACTTCCCGCCTCACATTCATTTCGTTGCGCAATAACTCCTCGCCCTCGTCCTCTCTCTCTCTCGCCCTCGCCCGCCCTCGCCCTCTCTCTCGCCACACGTTCTCTCTCTCGCCCTCGCCCTCTCTCTCGCCACTAGCACGCAAACGTCCTTGCGATTTAGAAACGCGTCTCTGGACAGTGCCTGTCCAACGCTCAAAGCAAGCGTGTGCACCACCAACGTACGGCAGCTATGTCCACAGCCCTTTCTTTGAGAACACTTAACTTACACAGGGAAGTACGTGCGTCAATGAAGGACCGACAACATGAAAGGGTGTGTCTGGTTCTGAATATTTAACATTTCTTAGTTCAGTAAAATCCGGTTTCATATTCACACAACAACAAACAATGAAATAAACTATAAAAAAAGAAAAGAAAAAAAGCCCCCCTCGCCCCACCACACCAAAAACAACAACAAACAAACAAACAAAAAACCGATAAAATCTCTGCAAAATCTGGTGCATATTTCAGATTACAGTTAACATCATCATACGTTTTCAAATTCTTTTCCTCAGAGAGGAGCCCGATGGATGAGAGGGCTTACGGATCAGCTTACTTTGATTTGTCACAAAAGATAAACGGAAGCATTGTAAAAATAATGTGTGTGTGTGACATCTGAAAACAATTTCTGCCAACCCATTCCATTCACGCCGGCGGTGTCCAGTGGTTCTTCAGCTGTGTGCAAAAATCTACCCGAGTCCCTGGAGGAGGGCACTGGCACCGAGTCTTGAAAAACACCGACCTGCAGTCGTCTTCATGCATCCTCGGCCAGCTCGTGTTCTCTGGTGCGTTCTTCCTTTTCCTATGCTGCCTAGTCTTCCATGGCTCCTTGATAGCTGTATTATAGATATTACGTTGTCATCGTCCATTTGACGTTCTGCCCACAGACTCAGGTCGCCATGAAGCCATCCATCAGAGCAGACCCCACGCAATGCCACAGGAATTATTTCGGTAGAGTTCAGCAACACGCCTGTTTTGATGTAAGTGATGATCTGTAACACGGGCACCTGTCGTCACATCTGTACGTCTTCAGCAGCAGGCGTGGACAGCCGCTGGTACTCGTGGCTGTCTTTGCAGCCTGGCGCTGTGAGAGTCTCGTACCGCACCGCCCCGCCTCTGTCACGGCACGTGGAGAACGGTGGGGGCCGTTCTGGTTTGCACCTGTCATCACAGGACCCGGGGCCCTCAGTGTGGGAGGCAGAGGCAGGATGCGGAGGCAGGGTGCGGACACAGGGTGCGGAGGAGGGAGGAGGGGGAACACAGGGTGGGGAGGGCGGGTGAGGGGGGACACAGGGTGGGGAGGGTGGGGAGGATGTGGGAGCCCCTGTTAACACGGCAGGGTCGTCTTTCGTCACGGACGGAACGGCCTGGTCACAGGAATCCTTGCTGCGATGTTCGTGACAGCGGTCACAGTGTGCGGTGCTGTGAGTCACCGTGCTGTGGGGACAGTGCCCGCACACGAGCTGAGTCTCCTGCTGGTTCTTCGTGTCGCCAACAACACTGCTGACCTGGCCGCTGTCGCTCTCGTGCTTTGCTCTTCTGCCATTATTCAGAAATCCTTCAGCACGTGCCTCGTACATGCTGATAGGGGGAGCTGTTGCTTGCAGGAAGGGGTCGGCGCTGCCCTCCTCTCTGAAGATGTCGGCATATCTGGGCAGGCCGGACTCGTGGATTTCGGCGTACTGGGACTCACACTCTTTGCTGTCCGCTGTCCGTTCCCCGTGTGGGGTGTACCTGGTGTGGGTCTGTAGTTCCGACGTTTCTTCTTCCTCTGAAATACACACACACACACACACACACACACACACACACACAAACACACACACAAACGCGCACCATACACACACAAGCACGCAAAGTTTTGAAATGTTAAAGTACATGACAAAACAAATTTCAGATGGACAACCAAAGTAAAACTGTCTGCTACACTGGCTCCCCACAAGGCTCGGATGGACACTTCAGTTCAGTTCAGTTCCTCAAGGAGGCGTCACTGCGCGGACAAATCCATATACGCTACACCGCAATTGCTAAGCAGATGCCTGACCAGCAACGTAACCCAACGAAAGCGACTGAGAACAACAGATAATATATGCATTTGAATAACAATAATATGATTACACACAAAAGGAAAAACATTAGCCACGGTTTACACAGCAGTTAACATGGAAGGGCATGCACAACAGACCATCATGCGTTTCGCTACATCTTAGTTAAAAGTCTTAAAGCCTTTGACAGCCATCAAGGCGGTGAATTCATATCTAGTGTTTGATGCTCAGAATTGGAGGGGTGGGGCAGTGGGGGGTCGGAAGCGGGGAGGAGCAATCTTCTCCTTCCGCCGTTTCAATCTCCCCCCAACCGTTGTCAGCAGGTACCCATTCACACCTGGGTGGAATGAGGAAACTCGGAGTAAGGTGCCTGTCCCATGGACACAGCATTATGCCGAAACAGGGCCTCGAACTCTGATCACTGGTGAACACTGGATCACAAGTCAAGCGCCTCACCGATTCTGTCACGATGCCTTCGCTACAGCTACAGATATGAATATGCTTTTTAATTACACATACTTAACTGTGACCCAACTAGTGCGGACTCCGGCAGGGGTCTGACATTCCTGCCTGTGCAAAAATTTCCTTTTTTTTGTTGTTGTTGATTAATTGATACGGATACTTATATAGCGCCTATCCTCGATCGGAGACCAAGCTCTAAGCGCTTTACAGACACACAGTCATTTGCACAACAGGCTACCTACCTGGGTAGAGCCGACTGACGGCTGCCACTGGGCGCTCATTATTCGTTTCGTGTGTCATTCAGTCAGATTTCAGGCACACACACACATACACACTCCGACAAATATGTAACATTTTACGTGTATGACAGGTGGGGGTTTTTTGGGTTTTTTTTATTATTTTTTTTAAAATTTACCCCGCCACATGCTGGGTTATCAGGCGTATGGCCGTAACTTTACCCTCCATTTTCATAATAATACTTATCTGGGAAAGTGCATGCTGACAAATTTCGGGTTTCCCACTATTCTTGGAATCCTGATGTGGATTGTAACAATGGTATCCGTTGTGTGCGCACGGATTGCATGCACTTGCATCTCTCACAAATGTTGATTTAGGAGATCAAAACACCCAAACCCAATCGCTGGGAATCGATGCAATAACCATTATGTTATGACGTCAATTATCGACAACATTTTTCATAAGTTCAGTCTGACATTATATTACTTTATTTCCAACGACTTTGCACTATGTGGGGAGTGTATAATGAGGTGTACGCATGAATCCATGACAAAATCATATTATTTATATGCTATCTTGCACTAAGCTGCACTGTACGGATGTATGTTTTTGAAGATATTCTTCCTTCTGTTGCGAGAAGACAGCCATACTGTTCAGAAGGTATGTAGCTAAACACTACCTGGTTGATGAAACAGGACAGAGAGTTTACCTTCGGTGCTGATGTACACGTGCTTTCTCTCCTCACACGTCATCATGCACCTGTAACCAGAGCACGTGTCGGTCAGTAGTGGGTAATTAGAATACAATACAGGGTAACTAAAACACGCGTCCACACATGAATGCGCGCATGTTCGTCAGAAGAAAGTATACAAGGTTATGTCGACAAGCACTGCGAACGCACATTTATCCATCGACACTCACACTCACGCGCGCGCGCACACACACACACACTCGCGCACGCACCAAAAACACATATGCACGCACATGTACGTACACGCACGCGCGCACACACACACACACACACACACTCATCCCCCAACACACACACACTCACGAACAAACACCACCACCCACACAGCCGCACCCATCAACAGCTCCACAAACAAAACGTCACCACCACCACCACCACCACCACCACCACCACCCTCTCACCGTTTCTTCCTCCGACGCAGGCTGAGGCCGACGATGATGGCGACAATGATGATGACGGCAGCACAGGACCCCAACACTATGGCCAGCAACTGCTCCTCTGCCGCCTCCTCCCTCCTCGCCTTCAAGTCCGCTGGACAGATCATGATGATAATAGCAATAATACTAGCAGCAGCAGTAGTAGTAGTAGCAGTAGTAGTAGTAATAGTAGTTGTAGAAAGTTTAACACACTCAGTACGGCCAGTCCTCTCTTCTCCTCTACACAGACCCCTCGGATGTCCAGTAGGTGTCTGAATGACCCAACCTTTAGCTTCCGTCGTCAGAATTGTGGTATTCTTTGTCAACATTCACCTCTTCAGTATAAGAGCCTTCCGCTTGCAATATTTTGATGATGGTAATTGGGGTGAAACGCTGTTAACGTCGTCCCTTTTGCCGTTCGTATGGAGAGAGTTAACTCACTCAGTACGGCCAGTCCTCTCTTCTCCTCTACACAGACCCCTCGGATGTCCAGTGGGTGTCTGAATGACCCCCCAACCTTTAGCTTCCGTCGTCAGAACTGTGGTATTCTTTGTCAACATTCACCTCTTCAGTATAAGAGCCTTCCGCTTGCAATATTTTGATGGTGGTAATTGGGCTGAAACGCTGTTAACGTCGTCTCTTTCGCCGTTCGTATGGAGAGTGTTAACTAACTGCTACACCATAGCCAGCAACTGCCTCTCCGTCCGCGGCCTCCTCCCTCGTCGCCATTAGGTCCGCTGAACAGATCATGATGATAACAAAATAATAATACTAGCAGCGGCAGTAGTAGTAGTAGCAGTAGTAGTAATAGTAGTAATAGCAGGAGCAGTGGCAAGTTTAACTAACTGCTACACCATAGCCAGCAACTGCTTCTCCGTCCGCGGACTCATCCCTCCTCGCCATTAGGTCTGCTGAACAGATCATGATGATAACAATAATAATAATACTAGCAGCAGCAGTAGTAGTAGTAGTAGTAGTAGTAGTAGTAGTAGCAGCAGTAGTAGTAGTAGCAAGTTTAACTGCAGCACTATGGCCAGCAACTGCTCCTCTGCGGCTTCCTCCCTCCTCGCCTTCAGGTCCGCTGAACAGATCATGATAATAATAATAATAGCAGCAGCAGCAGCAGTAGTAGTAGCAACAGCAGTAGTAGTATTAGGTTCAATGAACAGTAGCAGCAGCAGCAGCAGCAGCAGTAGTAGTAGTAGTAGTATGGTCAATTAGCAGCATCTGTAGTAGTAGTGTGGTCAATTAACAGTAGCAGCAGCAGCAGCAGCAGCAGCAGCAGCAGTAGTAGTAGTAGTAGTAGTATGGTCAATTAGCAGCATCTGTAGTAGTAGTGTGGTCAATTAACAGTAGCAGCAGCAGCAGTAGTAGTAGTAGTAGTATGGTCAATTAGGAGCAGCAGCAGCAGTAGTGGTAGTACGGTCAATTAACAGTAGCAGTAGCAGCAGCAGCAGTAGTAGTAGTAGTAGCATGGTCAATTAGCAGCAGCAGCAGCAGTAGTAGTAGCAGTAGTAGCAGCAGCAGCAGTAGTACTAGGGTCAATTAGAAGCAACAGCAACAGCAGTAGTAGTAGTTGTATGGTCAATTAACAGTAGTAGTAGTAGTAGCAGAAGTAGGGCCAGAAGTAGTGGCAGAAGCAGTAGTAGTAGAAGGAGTGGTAATAGTAGTTGTGGTGGAGGTAGCAGCAGTAGTAGCAACAGCAGTAGCAGTAGTGATGGTAGCAACAGCAACATCTGTAGTAGTAGTAATAGTAGTAGTAGCAGTAGGTACGCTGGACAGATCATGATAATAATAATAACAGCAGTTGTAGCAGAAGTAGTAGTAGTAGTAGTAGTAAGCTTAACAGCAGTAGCAGGAGTGGTTAGTGTTAGTACACACACACACACACACACACACACACACACACACACACAGAACAGTTCTCTGTCTTGTCTTTACGTATCATTTTACACCTTTTCGGGTTCGATGATTTCTTACTTTTTTTTCTCCTGTGTGTCTCAAGTGTGTATTGCATCCCAAGCTTGACCAATGTGTTTCATCCACTCACCTATTGCCTCCATCGTTCCTGTGTTTTTGTGGGTGCGAGTGCTAACATGAGCCCGTGTGCGTGCATGTGAGCGTGCGCGTGTGTGTGTATGTATGTATGTACATATATATATGTGTGTGTGTGTGTGTGCGTGCGTGTGCGCGCGCTCGCTAAAAATATAAGAAGAAATGTTGTCTGTGCTGAAACCTTGCACCACGTTAGAAGTGAATTTTCATAAGAGGATAACAATAACACAGACAGAAAGAATGAAAGACAGACAGACAGACAGAATGAACAGGCGAACAAGACGGAAGGGGCGGACAGACAGACGGACGGACAAAGATACATCAATGAGCTGACAGCAATGATGAACAGAATAACAAAGGACAGACATAGACGAATGGACAGACACACAGACACAAAAATGAACACACTACCAAAGAAAGGGCGGACAGTCAGCCAGCCAGACATACAGACGGAGAGACGGACAGACATACAGACAGACGGATGGAGGGACAGCCAGACGTGCAGGTAGACAGACGGACAGACATGCGAACCTTGGGCCTGCTCGCACTGAATGTCCCCCTCGCAGCAGACTTTGACAACACGGTAGGTGACCACTTTGGGAGACGGCACGTCCACCATGTCCAGTCTGCCGGGCAAAGCACACACACACACACACACACACACATACATACACACACACACGCACGCACGCACACACAAACACACACATTCATATATTCTATAGCTCCCACAATACCCACAACATACATTCACACCCACAAACACCCCAAACACACACACGCACACACATACCTCTATGTGACAGCTCCCACGATGTACACACACACACACGTACGCACGCACGCACACACACACACACACACACACACACACACAAACAGAGGCACACACGAAAAAAAATAAACAGAAAAAAACAAAGGCTCAGCAGGAAAATCTTAACAGAACTCGTACATCCATCATGTCCATTCTACCAGGTCAACTACACACACACACACACACACACACACACGCCCACACGCGGGCACGCATGCGCACACCTATACACAAACACACGCAGCCATACACGCACACGGGCGCACATACCAACTTACACACACAAACACACACAAGCGGACACAAACACATACTCACGCACGCACTGACGCACGCACACACACACACACACTCACTGCTGGCGCACACACACGCACAAATACACACACACACACTGACACACACACACACACACACACTCACGCACATTGGCTATTGATATTCAGGTTGATCTTTTTGATCGCATTGTAGTTCCTATTCTTTTATATGGATCGGAAGTTTGGTATCCACAAATGTGGGATCTTGCTACAAAATTGCAGTTGCAATTCTATAAAATAATACTTAAGCTAAATCAATCCATTCCTTCGCAAATGATTTTTGGTGAACTTGGTCAGTTGCCATTAGAAGTCCAAGCAAAACAACGAATGCTAAATTTGTGGTTCCGTTTAACATACCATTGTAATATGTACTATTTTATGCTTAAGTTAAAAGAAAAGGCTGGAAACACTTTCACATACTTGGACGCTGTTGAAAGAGAATTAAATGCTCTTGGGTTTAGTGGCCTCTGGAGAAATCAGAGGGACGTTGCACGATATTCCCCACATAGGTTTTGGGCATTAATTAAGCAAAGGATTCAAGATCAATACACACAGAAATGGTATACAGAAATTAATTAATCAGAACGAATTATTTTACAATTACCGTAAGTATAAGAATAGATTTCAATTCGAAAAATACTTGGTTGCTTTGCCTTTTGATACTGCTCAGTTTCTGTTAAAAATTAGACTTTTGAACCACAAGCTACCAATTCAAAAAGGGCGATTCTTAAGAACGGAAAGAAAATACAACAAATGCGATTGTAACGAACTCGGAGATGAATATCATTATCTGTTTTTGTGCCCAATGTTTGATGAAAGTCGTAAAACTTTCTTAAAGCCCTTCTTCTATGTACGCAAAAATGCCTAAAAGTATCAAAAGTCGACGTGCTCTAAAAAGAAAGATGTTTTGTTCAAATTGGTTAGATTCATTAAGACTATATTAGCTGAATTCTGATTGTAACTGTCACCTCACACATACATGTATAATCAAATGAGAACATAATTATATCATAAATGAATACTTGAATCGTTTGCTCAAGTATCTGTATGATTTGTCGCAGACTTAAACATTGTGGCCCTGTACAATTTGATATATCATTTATGAAATGTTTTATTTCATTTTTGGTTTCACTTGTTGGTTAAATCTTATTTTCAGTGTGAATATGTTTTGAAAGAATTGATTGCATGAGTGAGTTTGTAAAAAGGACGATTGTTTGTTCATTGTCTAACTTAATCTTTTCACTTCTTTTCTCTTCTTCTTTATTCTTTTTCTTTTTTGGCGCCTGCGCTGCTCTTTGCATTTTTTCCGTAATGGTATGATTGTATGTATCTTTTTATATCCATGTGCCCCTATGGGTTTTGTTTTTTTTAAATTAAAGTTTCTCTGTTCACTTTCATTGTTCGCAATACTTTCACTCGAGAAGTAAGTGCACATTAGAACACTGATCCGTTTTTCAGGCACACTCGCACACATACACACACACACACGCACA